>NC_057872.1:17836715-18142548 GCF_019740435.1 Gambusia affinis | reverse complement strand
ATTTAGGGTGGTTTGAGTTGTCCACACTTTTACAGGCTGTGCAGTTAATGGAGCTGAAATGTTTTGCTAACGGGTGAGCAGGCACTTTTGATGTGATCCAGACGTTTTCCTAGCAGATTCAGGCACATCTGTGTGTGAGGGGGTCCTATTGTTGACCCTGTCGTGCTGCTTTCACCCTGCTGGGATGTATTTCTGCTATCGATGTGTATTTTTGCATGTGCATTTCAAGTTTTTGCCCTTAATTGGCTCCCATTGCTGCTACTTGAGTCTGTTTCTGTGAAAATGATGCGTTAATGATACCGCGTGTGTTTAGTATGCAGTTTGGAGGCCTTGGCCAGCTCTGTGACGGCGTCCTGGGAGGAGATGACTTCATAGAAACAAAGGAGCTGCGGGTGTGGCCAGGGTACGATTACCTTGGATGGAGTAGAGAAGCCCTCGGGCAAGGCAGCGTGGACATCGAGTTTCATTTTGAGAAACCCAGATGCTTCAACAATATGCAGGTGAGGACAGACGCGTTGTTTTGGGATGATGGTGTACGAATCAGCTTATCAAACAAAAAAATATGCAAAAGCTCCTAGTAAGGAGAGAAAAATAGTTCTGGTTATCGACATTAATGCTGTCAATGCAGACAGTTTATTTGGCCAGTTATTCTAAAATCTAAAGTAGTTTTTTTTTAAAGGAGACATATAATGTAAGATTCAGTTTTTGCATGTTTTTATGCTTCCATTTGGATCTCTGCTGCTTCTAATAATAATTTAGAAAAAAACAACACCCAGCTATATTTTGGCAATAACTTGACGTTTTTCGGTGTCGACGCAATTGTTAAGTCAGAGTGCGCTGTTACTTAGCAACCCCAGCCCGTTACCTAGCAACTCCAGTAGAGTTCCGGCATGTTTGGTCATATCTACGAAGGTCATATTTAAACTAGGTATGAACGCTTACCGTGAAGGGACATAATGAAAGAAAGGAAAGTGAAAACTGAGGGAAATGTGAGTTGAATGCAACTCGCAATATCCAGGAATTATGTCGCAGTTTGACGTTCTTTTCACATCTTTAGTGCACAAAACTTGCCCTTCAATTTGAGCACCACTGCATGTTTACATCAGACAAACCAGTTTTGTATTATGTTGCCATTTACATAAAAACTGTTTTATTTACCACTTCACAATTTAAGAAGAACATTTGATCTGGATCTAAATCAATAATTCATAATTTTTAAAACCCAAATAAAATGTGTTTTAAATTCAACATATGAAGAATTTCCTCATTTGTGCATTGAAACACACATTCTTAGCCTGTATCTGATTTGTATTAAACTCAAAAAGGTGCGTGAAAGTTTATTGGAACCTTATGGACCAAAAACTGTGGGACTTTTAAGTTTTAGTGAATTTAAGACATGGATGGAATGAAGAAGTCCGACTTATGTTTTTTAGTAAACAGTTTTATTTTCAAGGATCTCTCATTCATTAAAAAACTCGATTTGATGCTGGATGACCATTATAAAGCTTGTTCTTCTTCTTCTGATGAGGTTTATTATAAATGATGTTGCAGGCATCCTTATTGGACAGATTCAGGATTGCATTCCCTCTTCTTCATACCAGATTTTAAACTTGCTAGTTATGTCTCCTAATGATTTTCAGCATAAGTTTGACATAAAATGCTCAAATTCCTTGTAATTTATTTTCTTGTATAACAATTTCTGAGGATTTCATATTCCCCATGACATTCCCCTGCTGAATCTAATGAAATATGACAGATCATGACCCCTGATTGAGCCGAAACAATCCCCTGCTGGTTGATTTCCTAGACTTCCTTACAGGAGTGTGTGTGAATCACATTAAACCACCGACTGCTAAAGCAGGTAGGAAACATTTACAAGGCAGGTATGAATTGATGCAAAAATATCTATTTCATACCTGGAAAAAGTCCCAAAAAGGCAGAAATGTAAAAGGAGATGATAAAATTACCAGCAGCCCCATAGACCTGATGGCCTTTTGTCTTCATATCTGGATGACGAGATGTTTGGTTATATTTTATTATTTTTTCAACCTGGTTGTTTCAGGACAGTCATTTTACACAAAACATTTGATCTATTTATGTCCAGAAACTCCAGATTGGACGTTAAACGTTTTTTTAATGTAGCTTTTTTGGATTGTATTCTGATTTATTATTAAATCATAGTTTGTTGTCTTTGTTATTTTATTATAAGGCATTCAAATCTTGAATAAAATTATCCAAGAACCAATTCAAGGATTCATTCTGTGTTTTTCCTCATATGTAACATAACAGGGCCTGCTTTATTAAAATGCACAGGCAGCATTGTGTCTGGTAACAAATTATTTCATGGTATCCCTGTAAATATTTCTTGGCTTTGTCCTAATTCTTCCGGTTGCTGATGAAATTCCTTTGACATTCCCATATTCCAGCCTCAATGTTTTGGCTTTGTTAATTTGCCACCAGCTTCATTTTGGCTGGAATCGCTCTGTGGCCATGTAATTAGTTTGGATGCGCTATAGTTTGCGTCGGGACGGTGCATCTGTGCTCGTCTGTCTAGGAGCCACTGAGTTGCATCAGAGTCTGTTTATGCGTCTGTGTGGCTTTTGGGGTTAGTTTTTGAAGCAACCATGGAGATAATGATATGAAGCAACCCAGTTTGAGTTATAACTGTGTTGTTGTATTGGACGAGGGTTGGAATGTCGGTTTGGGTGAAACAAACTCTTCGTGTACGTATTGAAAAGTGAATTTACAGCCAGTAATCGCGCAGAAAAATCCAATTATTTTCAGTGTTCTCAGCAGATTTATGCTACAAGTGTTCGGTATTGTCCTACTTTACCTCAGTTACCATTTAAAATATCTCCCAGCAGTGTTCCTATTGTTTTTCCAAGACTTATCCAGCTTTTCCTGCCTTTTCCCCGGTGGTTTTCCCACACTAACCTCAGCTGCCATACACTGTTATGCTTGCCTGACTGAGCGGATATGTCGGGCGCGCAGGTCAGATAAATAAAGAGTGGGAACCTGAACCCAATTCTTGGTTGATTTGTCTCTGCAGGACAGAGTTCCCTAACCTGTCGCTAATCACCTTCCCAAACGGGAAATCTGCTCTACCCTTTGACAGTCGCAGCACTCTTGGATCTGCTTTTTGTCGAGCTCCAGATACTTTGGGGAATATTTCACAGCATTTTACTTTTTTTTTCTTTCTTTTTTTTTGTCAGTGCTCTTAAAACTGAGAAGAAAGATCAGAGAGAATCCTTAATAAACGCTGGATTTATGATGAATAAAGTTAAGCATAATGAATGCAGAGCTGTTCCCTAAAAGAGAAAAACGCCTTTTGCAGGTCATTGGAGCTATACTCCCTAATGGGGTAGTGAGTTACTTGTTGCTCTCATACAGCCATGATTCGCTGCACACACCAAATGTTGTTCCTGCTTACACATCATCCGAGCATCTGGTGCAGCTGGACGTCTTGCATCTCGTGTGTGTGAGCATTAACATGTGGATTAGATTAGCGTGACTGCTCCTGCACTGTGTGAGGTTAACAGCCAACCTGTCAAAGCAACCTCTGCACCAACTCCTCTATCTCCAAAGGAAAATAAAAATCCACCTTTTTCCTTCTTGATTTTCCGTCTGATCTTGCGTTTCGACCTCTCACTTACTCCTTTTACCATCGACATCCTTTTCTCATCTCCTTAGCTTCCTCCTCATCCTCATATACCAGAGCAGATTTACTTGTGAACACGGGAAATCTCTGTCAGTCTTCCTTAGAGATTCACCAGTCAGTTTTGTGTCGCTGTTTTTGTAAAGCCAAGTCCTGCAAATATAGATTCCAAATGATTTCTGTTGCTATTCAACAAAGTTAGAAAATATGAGAATAACATTGAGAAATCTGATTGAAAACTATAATAACAATCATTTTATTATGAAACCGTCTCATTGTGCTTTTAAAACTGAAAAATTGATTACCATGTCACTTTTTCAGTTTTAAATAAACCTTGTTATAGCATTCAGCATAATTAGAGCAGCTTATAGAGTATGTAGGTCCTGATTTTTAAATGTAAGATTTACAAAAAAGCTGCAAACATTTTCAAGTCCAACAACACAAAGACTGAAAATCCACAAAGTTAGCTACTTTGCTATGATCTACACTCCCTCCAGGATTGTTTTTATGATTTTTCTCCCCCCAATCAACATTACTCATTTTGTGGTGCTACTTTAGAAATAATTACAAGGAATTTTGCAATATTTTTTCCTCACTAAACTTCCAAAATTTACACATAAAAGGAAAAATATGCAAAAAAAAACAAGCTGACAGATTAAACACCCAAATATTATCCTTCAAAGAAATTAAACAACTCAATTTTTGTTACTTGGCAGTCATATAAACCATTTTTGTGGAAAATAATAAACTTACAGTTATGCATTAGCCCTCCTCCACCAAAAAAAGGGAATCCGTTAATTTTACATGAAGTTAATTTTACATGCCATTGTGTGTTCTCAAAAAACTGACTAGACTCTAAATGACCTTCCCGTTATCTGTTGAAAGGCTTGTTCTCTCTCTGTCTGAATGAGCAGCCAACATTTTTCAATATGTACTTTTTATTTCGTCAGCAAATATAACGTTTCCATGTTACACCATATTGTCCGGAGTTCAACAGAACATTTATTTAATCTGTATCTTGTGTTTTGATACAAGGAAAAGAAAGGATTTTATACTGGCATTGCATATTTAGTTGAATTTTAAAGTCTCATATTTGTAAACTACCAGAAAGGTCAAGTGGTTTCCAGATTTTACTGACCAACTCTGACCTCAAAATCCAACATGGATGGATACTGTGCATTTAAAATCTATTTATAGCTGCACTGAACCAAAAATGAAACCCTTGTACTTATGGCAACAGGAATCTCATTAAATATCTCTAATAATAGAAGTACTTTAATAAAGGTAGCACATATTACCAAATTTACTCTAGTACAAAGATTAGAGCTCACATTTCAAATGCATTAGCATGGTGATTTTGTCCAACGTGATGAGAATCACTCACCAAGAAACTATAACTACATCCTGTAGTAAACGTGAATCTCTGAATGTTTTCTTTGCGGCTCCAGTTCTGGACCTTCAGGCAGAGTTATTCTCCTGTCTCCTAAACTGAGCTCTGTAAACGTAAACGTCGTGATATTAACTACTATGCTGTGTTTACATTGCATCTGAGTTGTGGGCTGGTCACGTTTACCTGCCACTTCATACATTTACCATACATTGGCCAGTGGTGGGGTTCAGTTTTCCATAAGCAGACGCCAGCAGGTGCACCTGGTTTTCAGTGAGAGAGTTTCTCCTGTGCTCAGCAGTCTCTGTTTTAACATGAATGTTGTTTGCTTTTAGCTTGTTAATAATTTAGGCCACAGTTTGAGAACTGTGCTTGTAGATAATGTAGAAAATGCAGTTTTCTTTTAAAAAGCTTCTTGCATCTTCATTGTTGGGGCGTTTTCACGCTTGATAATCCGGTAGACTCAGTTCAATTGGAGACCAAAACTGGAACATTTGTTTCATTTTCAGCTGCGGCCGTTTGCTTTCACACTGCTCTGTGCCAAATGAACCAAACTAATTGAATGACCTGTTGGCCCCTCTCGCTTGTTTTGGTTGCTTTTACCCAGAATGCCCTGTGCTGTAGTCCGCTCCCTGCTTTTGGAGCGTTGCCTGATTGCTGTTCACATATGCATTCGAACTGCACCAGAGTTCGCATCAATCGAACCGAGATCGGGGTTTTTAGGTGAACCAGAGTTCACTAGAAACTCATTTTGATTGAACATTCATCACTCCTCAAACAAACTGGATCTTCCAGACAAACAAACTATATTTGGATTAGAGTAGACTGGAGTGAATTGACCCTAAAACACCCAGTAATTGCTGAAAAGAGATAGCTACTTAGTTTGTTTCTACTCATCAAGAGTGCTGGAGAGGACTGTTTGTTTTTGGGGAGGGTGTGTTTACCGATTAAAAAAGATTGGATTTTTGAGTATCTGACCGGTCACCGGTGAATTTAGCAAAATAAATAATAATGTCAGACTTTGATCGCCAGCTGAGTTTTTTTTCAATGACTCTCTAGTCTCTGTTGATGGTTTTTTTCCCTAACTGCCTTTGTTATTTAGTTCATCTGCAGTCCTGTTCTGTGTTTTTCATACCAAAGCAATTACAGTTTAACAGAATGAAAATGTGTCATTAATTTAGGGTCTTAATTTAATCTTTTCCAGCCTCTCTACTCATTATGAATAACAAACATCCCAAAGTTTGCTGTGTGCTTGAGCTAATTCACATTCATAGTTAGTAGAATTTTGATTGCATCTCGTTCCCTCTTGATCTTTATCTTTTACGGCTCATATTTTTCTCTTGGACTCACTTGTGTTGCTCTCCCAGGTTCACAGTAACAACCGGCACACGCAGGGCGTGCGAGTCTTCAGCAAAGTAGAGTGTCTTTTCAAGCCTGGCCTCCTTCAGCCCTGGTCTTCTCCGGCGCTCAGCCTGCCGGTTCCCCTCGAAGATCTGAAGGACCCCTCTTCACGACCCATCTCCCTCCCGCTTGGTGGCCGGCCAGCTCAGATCCTCCGCTGCAAATTTTACTTTGCAGACCGCTGGTTGCTCATCAGTGAGATATCATTCCTCTCTGGTAGGAAAACAAACTCGAGCAGTTTTGTTTCACGTATTTCAGATAATTGGCTCATTCAGAGCCGTTATGTTCCTGTACAGATTAGAATCTGCACTGATATCACAGATACCCAGGCTTCTGCATCTTATGTATTCCCATAAACCATGAAGATATTTTATATGCTTGGCCTTTTCTGCAAATAAAACATAAAATAGACATAAATATTGCAAATATTTCGTTTATGCATTTCAATATAAAAAAATGTTTTCAAATGGTGATAAACTATTCTAAGCTAGTTATAGTAGCAGGACATTATTAGATACACATGTGGTCATTATATTGTACATCTCAGTTAAACTTTACAAAAAAATCTTTAAAAGTCTTAAAAAATAAGTTTTATTGTTTCATTGGTTTGATTATTGCAGCTTCCACATTACGTACTATAACCAATTAAGTGAAACCAGTGAGTCTTTCAAAATAAAACTCTTGTATTCTCTTCAAAGTAAAAGTTTCAAATAGGTTATCTTATTGCACAGCTATACAATGATTCTGCTGGCCTTTCAAAATAAAGCTTACAAATGTCTTAAAATAAAGTAATTCATTTTACGGCTAAGTTTTGTCCCACATTCATGAGAGGGATGAAACCCCAAAATCTGTGCATGTTGGATCTAGAACAGCAGTAATGATATAATTATTTATCAGGCACCATTTTGCTACTTTAATTTGTAATTCTTGGTGTTAAAATGTTCGACGTTTGTCAACGCAAACATTGACAACGTCAATGTTATAAACTGTTTCATTTAAATTTATTATAGAAAATGTTTCAAAGAATACATTCAATTTAAGTCTCAAATGCAAGGCTGCAGATGTCCAGCAGGTTCATGATCAACAAAATAAAAGACGCTTAAAATTCATTATTACATAAACTATGTTTTAAAAGCCAAGCTTAGTAGTGCAAACGGGAGGGATTAATAGCGTCTTCATTTAATGAAACCAATTATTTTGATAAAAGTTCCTGTGCTGTTGACTTTTATTCTGCAAGTGTCAGCATTTGTATGCAAGGACTTTATTGTAGTATTTATATCAAAATGGAATTTACCCAACAGCCTTTCTGGTGCGGTCGTCTCTTCGTAGAAGAGAACGTGCACCAATTAGTCTTTGCACACCTCTTTATCATGCTGCATTTTCAGTTCTGGGAAAAAGTTGTTCTTTCCTACATTGACCTCCTTGTCTTTTTTTTTTTTTTTTTGTTTTGAACCCAAAGTATCTGAAGTGTAAGATTTATTACTCTGACCAGAAGTCAGATGTACCCATCTACACTACAGCTGAGATAACGGCGGCTAATTAAACTGTCCGTTGTGTCAGCTCTAATGTGATAACAGCAAAGTCAGGTACCTGAATAATTTGACCCAGCAATGTCTAGTTTGTCGACTTGAATCATGCAGATAATAAATTAGATTTTGAAGAAACGTTGCGCTTGTGCAACTGTGTGAATATCACAGTAATGGATCAGTAAAGCATGTCTGCTGTATTAACTCCAGAAAGAAGAAATTCAGCTCCAGTAACTTTAACTTGAGTGAAAAACCTTGATAAGTAAATTATAAACACATAATCATTGAGGAAGAAGATGGTTCCTATAAACCAAATGTGTCAGACTCAAGGCCCATGGGCCAAATTTGGCCCACTGCGTCTTTTTATGTGGCCATCTAGTCTCTAGATGCAAAATCAATCAGACCCTCTAGTTTTTCAGTGATTGCTGAAATTCACACACATTTTTGAGCTTATTGCAAATATAAAACAAAAATAATCAAACACAAAGTCCTGAGGCACTGAATAATGTGAAAACATTTTCAATATTATTTAATTTTAAGAAGAACTAATTGAATGCAAAGACTGCTATTTATTCATATTTCAACAGTTTAACGGATCATTAACAGAACAATCATGACCTTGGTGTGAGTTTGACACTCGTTCTATAAACCCCCAAAGCTCCATTCAGGATTTCAATCAGTCAGAGTTAAATAATTTGTTATCTGCTTCCCATCTCCTCTCCCTCTGTTAGCTACAACCCTGATGCTAAATAGTGAGCTGACAAAAGCAGCTGGAGAGTGACTGAGCAAAAAAACAATCCATCATTCTTGTTGAAAAGTACCTCCTGATCCTAAGCAGCAATCACTGTTTCTGCTCTGATGAAATACTTTCAGATGTTGCTGAGATCATGTATGTCAGGTTTCTATTGACATACAGTACAGACCAAAGGTTTAGACACACCTTCTAATTGAATTCAATTAGAAGGTGTGTCTAAAGTCTTGGTCTGTACTGTATAAGGTGAGTAGAAATACTAAAATAGCAGTCTGTATGTGTGTAACCTGGAGATTGCAGACCAGGGGTAAGAACTCGGGTTATCGTGGTTCTTTATGTGATTAATTCAAAGCTGGTAAAAACAAATCTGGCCTAGCTGCTCAGGTGGTAAATCCAGAGACATTTTTTAACTCGGGTGCAATTTGACAATTTTTGTCGTTGTCTCCAAGGGTCCTCACCATGAATCAGAGATTTCCAGAAGGCTCCTGCCATTTCAAAACCCAATTTTTCTCCATGATGTAATTTTAAACTCAGCCTAAAAGGATAAATCTGAGCATCCCTTGTTGTGGTCATCTGCTAAAAATCTCTAATTTTCTCTCGCAGCCTGGATGAGCTGCGGACATATCTCAATATGTTGTGCATAAATAGTTTTCTTTAAAACACATTCTCACGTGTTTGTAAGAAGTTAACTTTGAGTTTTCCCTCAGTAACAAGTTCTTCGCTCCCTTATTGGAAAACCAGGGCAATTTTGTCTTTAATTCACTTTTTTCCCTTTGTTTTCTCCATATTTTGTGTATTCAGAACCATTTGAAGAGGATGAGACGGACGCTGATTCATTTCTTCACAATCGTCGAAAGTTTCCGGACCCTAGTCCGACTCCTCTGAGGAATGTCACCACCTCTGTTCCCACATCGAGTCACAGCTCATTGAGCACCAGCTCCAAGCCGTCTGGTAGGTTTGGGTCAAGTTTTTGATCCTCACTTGACAACATCCTGCCTTTTTCTATCCTTCTCTTCTTTTCTACTTTTCTTCTTTTATCTCTTTCCTCACTTGTCCCTTGTATCTGTGCCCATCTCTTTATCTTCTCCTGTGGCAACTGCAATTATGAGTTTGACAAAACTATAAAATATATTTTATCCTGAACTCAGGTTATTTGCAGATACTTATTTTCTACATTTTATGGTGATTTTGGAAATACTGAAGAGAAAGATTAAACAATTACCATCACAAGGAAGCTTTTACATGTGTCCCCTTTAATATGTTAAAGGCGACATATTATGAACAATTCACATTTTGCACTTTTTTTGAGAGGGGGGAAGACGTGTAGCAAAGCTCAACATGCCGGGACTCCAACCTGTGATTGTTGCGTCAAGAACTGAGGCCTCCTTATGGGTCGAGCACTTTGTCCGTGCCCACATTTTGCTCTTTTCTATACTTCCATTTGGGTCTCAATTGCTTCTAGAATCCGAACAAGAATTTAAAAATCCACCCAGCCATATTTTGGCAATAAGTTGATGTTTTTTAGTTTCTGGAAAATGAGTCGCTTCAAAAACCTTTGGAATGTAAATCACAAATCAGCAGGCTCTGCCTTTCACCTAGCAACCCCAGCCTGTTATCAAGCAACCCCAGCAAAGCCCAGGCTGTTGCCTAGCAACCCAAGGGAAGTTCCGGTACATTTGGTCAGCTGGTTTTACCACTGCATTCGTTGTACAATGGCTGCTGAAAAAGACAAGTGTTTGGTTGGTGCCTTACCATCCAGAAACCACTTGCTGCATCCTTGTTGGTTGTGCAGGAGGCTCTACTTCTGCTTTTCAAAGATGAATGGTTGTGTTATTGTGCATCTGTTTGCAGGCAGTTTCACATATGAGTGTAAATGTTGAGTTGGGGGCTTGGCCAGTAGCAACTTATTTGGATTCAAAGTGACAAGACGCCCTAAAACTGCTCGTTCTGAAAGGAGCTCACATAAGCTTCTCAAGTGAAATCTCATTACCCAAGAATGATTTTGTGCTTTGTATAGGCCATAGTTTTATCCTGACTTGGTCAAAAAAAGGACAATAGGCCACCTTTAATATATTTTTGCTGAGATGAAAATCCCCCTCATTCCTCTTCTTTGAGCCTTCATCATCTCTCCTCTCACACTTTCCTCCCTTGTTCATCCCTCGCTCCTCCAGAACCCCCCACCGCCACCACCCTCATGATGGATACCACTGCTAACTGGACGCTGTCAGGTGAGAGAGCGCACCAAAGGAGATTCTCTTTTTTTAGTTTCGCAAAAAAGAGAGGGAGAAGGAGGTCAGCTCCATTTGTGTTGGCTCCTCTCCGGTAGCTTAAAAAAACCTGTCCGCTGTGCTAAGTAGACAGTTTGCTGTACAATAATGGAGCAGGGATTAGAGGGACAGGATTTGGCACTGGGCTCTGTCCCCAGAGTTGGAAGATAAACAGCTCGAGGAAACAACTCTTAATGCAGCCGTAGTAAATTATGTTTGCATCCAATAACATCTTGGCTTCCTGTGGTCTCACAAACTGCATGTTTTGTTGGCGAGCTGGCTCTGTTCTACACAGCTAAACAATAACAGGCTTTAAAAAAATGAAAAGAGCTGGAAATGGTTTTCTGTGTCGTGTTTGCTGCTTTGTACTTTTTACTGGATGTGGTTGGATGCCTTTGTCTGGGTTTATTTATTATCCGCATGGTGTTCAAGTGATCGAGAGAGAGATGCAGGAACACTCTTATGTTCTGACAGACTAATGTTTAAAACACTCGCTGGTAAATCTGGATTTATAGATGTAGGCATGTGCATGGTTTGCTATGTTCTTGTCTACACATAGGTTCAACAAATGTGGGATACATCCAGTGCCATAAACACAGATTATTTTTGTTTTTGTCTTTTTATGCCACTGTTAAATGTTTCATGCAATCAAATTGATTTAAATATCAAGTTGAGTTTATTTATAGCACATTTCACCAGGAAGGCAGTCTTGCACCATAAAAACACAACACAGTAACGAATTATAAAATGAGCAATAAACATTACATTTTGGCAGAGGAATATTGATCAAATGCATTGATCAATGTTCCACTTAGTACTAATCAAAAACAACTCTGAGGTTCAGAGATGATTTAGTAAATACAAAAAGCAGTTTTTAAATGAAGGAAAAAAAAAATAAGAACAATATGGCGATATTAAAAAAAGAGAAACAAACTAAATACTTAATGATGCAACAGGCAACTAAATCAAATCAAATCAAATTTTATTTGTATAACACATTTCAGCAGCAAGGCATTTCAAAGATTACGTTGATTACGTTTCAAATACAACTCTAAACAGGTGGGGTTTTAGTCGAGATTTAAAGGAAGTCAGTGTTTCAGCTGTTTTACAGTTTTCTGGAAGTTTGTTCCAGATTTGTGGTGCATAGATGCTGAATGCTGCTTCTCCTCGTTTGGTTCTGAGAAGACCTGAGAGGTCTGGAAGGTCGATACAACAGCAGCAAATCTTTAATGTATTGTGATGCTAAACCATTCAGTGATATATAAACCAACAACAGTATTTTAAAGTCTATTCTTTGAGCTACAGGGAGCCAGTGGAGGGACTTTAAAACTGGTGGTATGTGCTCCATCTTCCTGGTTTTAGTGAGAACGCGAGCAGCAGCATTTTGGATCGGCACAGAGTCTGGACTCCACAGAGTCCTACATCTCTGTGGAGGTTTCTACACCCACTAATAGGGCTGGACAATAAATCAATACCATTTATCATGGTAGACAAGTGATTAATATCAGCAGATAATATGCCTGACAGAATATTCACTGAACTGTGATCCAGAACAGCTTGGCATTCTGGGAGATATAGGCAGAGAAAACACTTTAGCTGCTCAAACTTGGCCAGTTAAGGCCAGCTTATCAAAGTTGGTGGCCTCAACTACCTCACTCACTCTTTGGCTACCTAGCAACTCACTCATTCCTTGGTTACCTAGCAACAACATGTTGAGTAACTGACACAGCGGCAGTTTAGGGTTTCTTTGTACCTCAAAAACGCTTAAAATTAAAAAAACTACGGTGTGTAAGAAAAACTGTGGATAAAACAGGAAAGGTCACAGCTCTGGCAGTATTTCAGATATTTAAAACAAGAAAGTAAGCAATAATGTCTATATGTTTTTCAGCCATATTGTCTAACCTTATATCGCCTCTTAGATCTTGCATTATATGTAGATTTCACCACAGTCCAGAGGAAAATAGGACTTTTTTCATTCAACAATGGCAAAAGCCTCAGTTGACATGAAAGGAGAAAGAAACTGGATTATTGTAATTATTGCTTGGCTACAAAGCCACTTAGAAGTGAAACCAAACGGACACGCTGCTCAGCGGGGTACGGGAGGCTCTGGGTTATGGTGAATATTGAAGCACTCGTTCCTATCAGATGTGCAGTAAGCCTGGTGTGCCTGTGCTGGTGTGTGACCCCCCTATGAGAGCGTGACTCCTCTCAGAGCACTGATGTTTGAAGGCTCTTCAGTGCACTAGCTTATGCCACACTCTGGTTATAAATCCACAAACCCACACAGTGACTGAATACACAGAGCTACAGAATAATTTAGAAAACTGTTTGGCAATATGAAGTTCTCTCTTTACTGCTGCCCAAGTCACGAAAAACTCTGAAAAATAGCCTAAATGGAATAAAAGCATCATACTACCTGCTGCTTCTTTTATTTAGTGATTATGTTATTGTGTCAAATGGTTCTGTTAAAGCTTATATTCCTTCTTGAAGTTTTCATAACCCTTGAATGGTTCCACATCTTGTAACATCACAACCAGAAAGGTCAACACCAATACAGAGTATTAGAAGCCCTTTCACAATAAAAGTCAGAGCAGCGTACCGTGTCTCTGTGTTCAGCCTCTCTGAGTCAGAACTTTATAAGTCTTTTTTAGTTTAAATCATTTCCAGCTTTGCACATCTAGATGCCCTTCTTCTTATTAGCCTGGACTTGGTCTGAACTTTGACTTTTTATTATGGTGATATTAAAAAAAAAACCTAAGTGTTTAATGATGCAACAGGCAACTAGTGTCCTACATTTCTGTGCACACTAGTTGTCTAGTTTTCTAGTGCCTAGCTTAGATTCTTGGCTCATGACCTTAGATTTATGAGCTTTGGCTGTGAATCTAAAGTCATTGTCCTGATAAAAAGTCTCTACTCTTTCCAGCTTGCAGAAGGTTTTTATTCCAGAGCTGGTCAACATTTGGCTCCATCCATTTTCTCATTGTCTCTGTCATCTGCTTTCATGTTGCTGCTGGATAAAAGCATAATGCTGCCACCACCATGTTTCACAGTGGGGATGGCATGTTTAGGGTTTAGTGCATTGGTAGTTTTCCACCACTTAAAACATTATTGTTTGTCTTACATGACTTTTCCCCTTTCTTTTCTATTTTACCAATGGCTTTCTTCTTTCCACTCTTCCATAAAAGCAGATTTGTTTGTCCTATTAGCTGATTTTCCCATTTGAGCTTTGAATATCTGCAGCTCCTCTCAAGTTATTATGGGTCTCTTGGTGGTTTCTCTAATTCTGTCCTGCCCTATTTGCCAGTTTGGGTGTCTTAGAACAGATAAGGGGGACATATGCAAAATCCATGATTTTTTTTTTGCTACTATTTGGGTCTTAACTGCTTCTGAAAACAGCCCAATCACTTATGAAAAACCCACCTGGCTGTTTTTGGGCTATAAGACTATGAGGAAAAGGAGCCGTTTCAAAAACCTCCAGAATGTTGAGTCATACTCAAAAGGGACTGCAATGTTACCTAGCAACCCCAGCCAAGCCCAGGCCCGTTACCGAGCAACTCACGCTGAGCTCCAGGACCTCTGGTCAGCTGATTCTACCACTGTGTGCGCAGTACAATGGCTGCTGTTGACTGTTGTTGACTTACCATTCAGAAACCACTTGCTGCATTCTTGTTGGTTGTGCAGGAGGTTCTGCTTCTGCTTTTCAAAGATGTATAGTTGTATAATTACACATCTGTCTGAAGCCATTTTCCTGTGTGAGTGTGAAAGTTAAGTTTCTTCTATTTGTAAAGCATAATTTTCTTTTCATTTCTTTATGTTAATCTGAGACATAAAAAACTAACACAATACAAAATTAGGAAAGCTGGTATGCCTTTAACGTTTAGGGCAGAAACATTTGGAAATGGGGTAATGCTGCATTTCATGGTGCATAATGTAAGAGATTTAAAAATAAAATCACAAGACCATGTAATATATTAACCTTAAAGACTGGGAGAAAAATTCTTTGAGGTTTTTCTGCAATTTTGTCCTGCACTAAAAAAGGGGAAAGTCCAAATTCCCAGCTGTCACAGAATGCAGCATAACTTTGTTGCTTTGATGAAGTAGTGAATAAATTGTGGTCATTCACGGAATAAAGTAATAAACAGAACTAAATCATCATTTCCTGGATGTTTTTCTGTGGTTAGACTTGAAAGCACGTTCATTCCAAAACTTTCTCGCAACTCCAGCTACAGAGGCCGCACCCACATATTTTATTCTAAAACACACATTATCTTTATGCAGAGCATGGGTTTGTAAGCATAAAACAGAAATCTAATTTAGTTTAATTTATAGTCATAGCACTGGCATGTTTTTATAAGCCTGTTGCTCACACACCTTCAGTGCATAGATTATTGGTCAGATATGCCCCGAACACAAAAACGGGGAAATTAAATCAAAGACTGATTTCTTTCTGCAGGAAAATACACAACAACTCACTTATACAATAGTGGCTCATAAATCATGGTTGAGAGAGAGAGTGCAATTTACATCTAAGCTTTAAAACAATGCTTGAAAGGAACAGAAGGTGCAGCAGAAGGATTGAGAATTGATTCTTTATCATCTTCTGAAACGGGCTGTCAGTTATTATCGCCTTCCTCATGCCAGGCAGGATGATGAACATGGAAGTGCATGAGGATCCGAGTTTGACTCAAAGTAAAACTAACATCAAGTGTCGTTCAGTTCGTCATTGGTCTTCTTTTATCCACCATATTAACTTAGAAATATTCCATTTCTAAAGCAATCTTTTATATTTAGCCGGTTGTAAAAGGATAAATTGGAGATTTGCTGTAGAGTCATTCAAGGCGCCTCTGAAGCTGCATGCCGTCTATGTCATAGAGGTGGAGCTTTTAAAGAGGGTAGTTTGTTTAGTGCTTCAGTGATTTCTGCAGGAACTTAGAAGAGACAAAATGCATAAAGTTGGAAAGGATGCTACAGACACATTCAGGACGTGGCTTAGATTAATCTCATACGGAGACGTGTTGACCGATGGAATAAATTCCCATCTGATGCACATGGGCGTTATGGGGGGAAAAAAAAAAATCTAATTTGAAAACTTATCATGAAAACCTAAAAGATACAAAGAGAACCCTTAGTCATCAGAAAAAATCTGTCACAAAAAAAAAAAAACAGGAGTCACTGAGATTGGAAAATGCTGCTTTTACAAATATGCCTCAATATATGTGGAAACTTAATTTTATGAAGTCATAAAAATATAGTCTGTCACAGTGGAGATAGTGTCATCGTTTGGGTAGTTTAATGCTTTGATACAGAAAAATACCAAGCCTGCTCAGTGGCACAACCACAAAATGAGAAAAATCATTTAGATAAATCAATAAAGTCGCTAACATAGTTTCTTTTCCTGCCATGTATATTGCCCTTTCTAAAAATGTGTTTTACATGAGAATAAAACATTTGGCAAAAATTACATGTGTACATAAAGGATGTTTGTGAGGTGCCTCACACATGTATTGTGTCTGTATAATGATGAAGTATAGTGAGTCACAACAGAGTAAGTTATGTTTTTCTGTGAATTAATCATCTCTTTTCTTGTTTTTTTATGTTTCCTACCATCTTAGCATCAATGTTTATTCAAAGTATCCCTCTGCAGGTGTTCCAAGTCTTCGGCAAATGGTTAAATACTAAAAGAAAAATGAATTAGAAAATGGCAGAACTTGTCACTTGCATGCTGAGATCACTGAATCTTCTTCAGCGCAGACAGAGAGTCAGCATAGTGTAGCAGGAGATAAATTGGGAGATTGCTGAGACATTTGTGTTGAACTTGATACTAATGCTGTGATGCAAAACTAAAATGGACTGTTTATGAGCTTGATGTTTGATTTCTGGTCCCAATGCTGCAGGATCTTTCAACGTCCACAACCCTGGGGCTCATTTGATGGTCTGGTTGCATTTATACAGTGTCAGATTACGATTTCTGTGAAATGCTTCATCTGTAATTGATATAGAAATGCAGTTTAAAGACATCATGGTGTGACCAGGTGATACGAACTCAACCAAAACCGAAACGACAGCTGGTGAATGTAAATAATTTACTCAACTGTGATTGTTAAAGTGACTTTGACATGCATAATTATTCTGCTGTAGGTTTCTTTAACTCAAAACCTTCGAACCATTAAAAAGTGGCAAGGTTTTGATGTCAAATATAAATAAAAAGCTAACTGAAATTGTTTTTTTCTTCTTTTTTTTCCCCCCCATTTCAAGAATTTGCTGCCTTTACTCCGAGGGCGGGACTTCCTGTAGCCAAAGATGACGGCAGTAACACAGCTATTCTGATTGGCTGCCTGGTGGGCATCATCCTGCTGCTGTTGGCTGTTATAGTTGTCATTCTATGGAGGCAGTACTGGAAAAAGATTCTGGGCAAGGTGGGTTAGGTGCTGAACCTTGTGTAATTTCCATTGGCAGATGGAAATTACGGTGTAATTTCTAAGCTGGAAATATTTTATTTCATGAAGCCAAACCGTCGCTTTGATTCGGTTTAAGTTAAAAATAGCTGGAGAGAACAGCTGCCAGCCTTCTGGCAGTAAACCAGCCGGTCTCCATCTGGATTTAGATGCGCTGCTAATCAGTCAGCGATTAAAGTTTGTGTCCAGGATTTGAGCTTCCCTCTGCCCTAATGGTTCCTTCATGCTGCCTTTCAGGCCCAAGGCAGTCTGTCCAGCTCAGAGCTCAGAGTCCATCTGTCCGTCCCCTCGGACAACGTGGTCATCAACAACACACACAGCTACTCGAGCCGGTACCAACGCATACACACTTTTCCTGACGACCGGGACCATGACAGAGAAGCAGAGGGGGAATATCAGGAGCCCAGCGCTCTGCTGCGGCCCAGAGACCAGAGGGACAGCACCAGTAAGTTACAGAACAAACACTGAGGGGTTTAAGTGCTGCTTACTTTTAATATTAAATCTCTGTGTTGAAGGAAATGTTTCCAAGTCAGTTTTCAATCATGAATAATGGGACATAAAGTCATCCCTTTTTCTTCATTATTTCTTCTAGACATTTCTTTGGAGCGTGTTTCTTTAAAGTTTTTAGTGCACTGACGCTGCTTTTTCACTCATTAGTCCCTTTCAGATACTGTCAACATTCAGCCAAAATCCGACCGTTTTGCACAAATGTGGCCCAAATCTGTTCTTATTATTGATGTTCTGAATAAAACAAAACTCATCTTAAAATCAAATAAAGTGGCACAACCACAAAATGAGAACTTCCTGCTTAAATATTTTATCCTAAATTGGATACGTGACCTCAGTCGGAATGGTCGCTTTTATTCAACATTTCATTCACACCACTGAAGTGTGACAGCATCACATGTGTTGCATTAAAGGCTGAAGAACTGAGGACTGTTCACACTGGAGTCTGATGTCATTGCATTTAAATTACAATGTGAGAAACCGGCCAAAAAAATCTGACCTCAGCAAAGAGAGTTGGCTGCAGTGTGAATGGGACAAAACGCCTCTATAAACAACCTAATAAAGGGAAAATGTAGAAAACAGCACGTCTAACTTCAGCAGCTTTAAAATGAACTTCCTGTGGCTTTTCGTTTACTGTCGGCCTCTGGGTGTCGTTTCTTTGGCTGATTATCAAGCATCACATTAGTGTTGGTTTGGCTTGGAATGAAACTTTACAGTGTGTCCAAAGCTATCATAACATTAATAGAAGTACTCTCAATATACAGTCACATGAAAAAGTTTGGGCACCCCTTTTAATCATAATTATATTTATCTCTAAATATCTGGATGTATGCCATAGCTTTTTCAGTTTGATACAACCAATAACTTATAGACACAGTCATATTTCAGTATTGAAATGAGGTTTATTGGACTAAAAGAAAATGTGCAGCATGCATTAAAACAAAATTTGACAGGTGCAAACATATGGTCACCTCAGCAGAAAAGAGACATTAATATTTAGTAGATCCTCCTTTTGCAAAAATAATAACCTCTAGTCGCTTCCTGTAGCTTTTAATGAGTTCCTGGATGAAGGTATTTTTGACCATTTTCTTTGCAAATCAATTCCAGTTCAGTTAAGTTTGATGGTCGCTGAGCATGGACAGCCCCTTTCAAATCATCCCACAGATGTTCAATAATATTCAGGTTTGGGGACTGGGATGGCCTTTCCAGAACATTGTAATTGTTCCTCTGGTTGAAAGCCTGAGTAGATTTGGAGTGGTGTTTTGGATCATTGTCTTGCTGAAATATCCATCCCCGGCGTAACTTCAACTTCGTAACTGATTCCTGAACATTATTCTCAAGAATCTGCTGATATCGAGTGGAATCCACGCAACTCTCAGCTTTTAACAAGATTCCCAGTGCCAGCATTGGCCACGCAGTCCCAAAGCATGATGGAACCTCCACCAAATTTTACACTGGGTAGCAAGTGTTTTTCTTGGAACGCTGTGTTTTTTTGCCGCCATGCATAACGCCTTTTTTTTTATTTATAACCAAACAACTCAATCTTTGTTTCATTAGTCCACAGGACCTTATTCCAAAATGAAGCTGGCTCGTCCCAATGTGCTTTTGCAAACCTCAAGCGACTCTGTTTGCTTGCAGAAAAAGCTTCTGTCGCAAACAGAGTGACAGCGATGCACATTGGAAGCCATTGGAGGTGGTCTGTGGGTTGTCCTTGATTGTTCTCAACATTCTTCTTCTCTGACTGATATTTTTCTTGGCCTGCCACTTCTGGGCTTAACAAGAACTTCCTTTTCTTTACAATGTTCCTCGCAGAGGAAACTTAAAATCTCTGAGACAACTTTTTGTATCCTTCCCCTAAACAACTATATGCTGAACTATCTTTGTTTCCAGATCTTTTGAGAGTTGTTTTGAGGTGCCCATGATGCCACTCTTCAGAGGAGATTCAGATTGGAGAACAACTTGCAACTGGCCAACTTAAATACATTTTCTCATGATTGGCTACACCTGGCTATGAAGTTAAAATCTTAATGAAGTTACCAAACCAATTTTGTGTTTCAGTAAGTCAGTGAAAAGTAGTTAGGAGTATTCAAATCAATAAAATGATTTTTGTTTTAATGTATATTACACATTTTCTGTTAGTCCAATAAACTTCATTTCAATACTGAAATATTACTGTGTCCATCAGTTAGTAGATATATCAAACTGAAATAACTGCTGCAAACACCTAAATATTTAGAACTCAAAATAATTAAGATTAATTAATAGGGGTGACCAAACTTTTTTAAATGACTGTAAATGTCTACTGAGATTTAAAATGTAAAATAATAATGATAATAATTAACCCAGCTCAGCACATTTGACTGAAGAAGCTTTTTCTGCCATGTTTATTTTGAAATGTTGCGGACTGCAACCACAGGGATGATTTTCACAGATACGGCGGTAGTTTTTTTTTTTAGTAGTTTTTGCACTCCAAAAACACAAAATCTTACCAAGTATTTTTGTCTAGATTTTAGTGTACAGTACTTGGTACACCTGAAATAAGACAAAACTAACTTAAAAGTAATTTAACATGGAAAAACATTGAAACAAATTTTGCTTGACAATAAATTGCGACATTTTTGCGATAAACGATTTTCTTTTGATACTATTTTAAAGCAATTTAACGGTAAAGGTATAATAATGTAAGGACAAATTCTCAAAGCTCAGTAAAGTTTAAATTCTAATTAACATTTTACACTGGATCTGGAAAACATTTTATAATAAATAAATATAAATAGATAAACAAAAATACAGAAACGACAAATAAAATAGGAACTGAAGTCTCTGTAACAAAATTGTCCTTCAAAAAATGGGCTAGTTGAGACAAAAGCACCAGACTGAAGAACGTTTTTCATCTAGTTTTTGGCAGGAAGAGCTAGAAAAGGGAAAAACTCTAAATCATGCAAATAGAAATGAATGACCTTGCTTTAATTCATCATGAGGGTAATTGATTTATTGCCATGTCTAGAGGAGACCTGTTTTAAAAGTTGGCATTGTTTGGCATGAGGACTGGGCAGATGAGTAAAAAAGCAGCCAAAGTCTAAAGAAACAAAAGTAAAAGTTCCTCAGAAAACTGGAAGAACAGTTAAATAAAAATTACTGCAAAAGATCACAAGAAAGCAAGAAAATAATGCTCTGTTCTGTGCAACATGTTGACAGGCAGGAAAACATGCAAAACATATCAGCTGGCAATAAATAAGCAGGAAAAAGTGACAACAATCCCACCTTCCATATGTACCATATTTAAATTTTTTGCACCCATGCCTGTGGTTTGTACCACATCGCTCAGTTTGCATGCCTGTTTGTGATTTTGCAAACTCATTTGGAGACGGTGCAAAAGCAGAAGGAAAACTCCCGATGTTGCGTGCCTGTCTAGAAAATTGTGGCGTTGCAGTGTATTGCACCACACCAAACAAAAGTGAATCAAATCAAACATCCTGCAAGGAAGACTGCCTGCAAGAAGATGCACGGTGCAGAGTGGGCACAAAAGAGCTATTGTTCCGAAGAAAAGGGAGGAGAAGCTAAGGATTAAAGAAGAAAAAAATGCATTCCTTTGCTTGCATTGTTCCTCAGGAGGTCGGCATGCCATCTTTACTAGCCGCCTGTGTTAGTTTGAAATAACAAGAGTAACAAACATCCCATGCAGTCAGTTTTTTATGTTGGGTTGTGTTAACTTGCCTGAGACGTTCTTCTTTCCTGTGCTCATAATGAAAACCCTTATGATTCCTCGTATGTACATGAACACGCTAACACTGTCATGATTCTGTTTTGTTCCATGTTATGATTTTGTTTGTGCGCCCCACCTCGTTCTGTACGTTTGTGTGTGTGTGTGTGTGTGTTTGTGTGTCTGTGACCTTGTAGCCTTGCTGTTAAACAATCCGGCCTATCACGTGCTCCTACCAGATCACAGAAAAAGCTCCAGAGCCGTAGTCGTCACAAGATCGGCTCAGGCTCAGGAAAAGAGCCTGAATGTGCCCCAGGGTAAGAAGCCTCAGACTGGGCCGGCACAGTCAGGAGGATCCCCTGCTTCCCACTCACTTACCGACTGTCGATGCTGAGGCAGGAGATGATTTTCTCCCAAATATTAACAATCTATTTCTGCATGCGACCTTCCCGTTCTCTCATTCACTCATCACATAACTCCTTCCTTTGTTTGAAGGGATAGTTTGGTTTCTAAGGAACTGCAAAGTTTCACAAAAAGCTTTTTATTTTTACTTTGATTGAGTTTAGTTTCTGTGAACGCCTCAGTAGAACCAGGTTATCATGCTGCGTTCCAGCTGCACTCGGAGCTGGGAAATTACGACTTCCTTTATTTCACCAGGAAAATCCCACTGAGATTAAAGATTTGTTTTACAAGAGAATCCTGGTCAAGACTGGCAGCACATTCAAATTTAACGCAGTCATACATAAATTAGTTGAAACATTTATAGATAGATGATTTCTTCTAAGAATCAGCATCTTAAGGTTCATGTGTTTATGCATACATTTATAATTGGTTCCAAAAAGATGGAGCAGAAAACTGAAAAGTTCAGAACTTTTCTTAGTTCAGTTCGTATTTATTTTTACCAGAAGAAATAATACATCTTCTGGTAAAGGAAGATTTTACCAGAATATCACATCTGCAATGTGATATTCTCTCACATTACAGAGAATATCTCCCAGTGGACTTTCTTCTTATGTAAGCAAAAAGTTTCACCAACTTAATCTGACTACATGTAGCAATTTAATTTATTTTTTTTTAAGTTGGAGATCCATTCTTTTTTTTTTTTTCTTTCAGTGTGCAATAATGAGTAAAACCCTCCAAAGTTGGACTTCCCACTGGGAAACTGGGAGTAATTTACACTACCCCAGTTTGACCTTTATTTTATTTAAAGACCACTCCTCTAGGAGCAACGACTGGTCGACTTTATTACTTTTTCAATTTACTGTCCATTTTCATTGCATCTCTAAATGATTTCAATCTGTGATGTATCATGAATATCAATAACCCAGAAAACAAATAATTATTTCTAATTATATAATAATCTTCTTGTAACAACAGCAGACTTGATGAAGTTCGGTTTTCCTTGCAGGATCTTTCCGGTATTGTTCGTCTAAAGCCGTAGTTTGCAGAGAGATTTTTGTCCCAAAACTATCAGATGTCTCCAAGAAATCATCACAGGGAGTCCCAAACGACAAAAATCAGCAAAAACACAACGAAAAAAGAAGAAAAGTAAAGTTTCAGAAGAGTCCAGTGCACATGTTGTCAAACTGAGGGGCGGGGGCCAAATCTGGCCCATGATAGCTTTTAATCTGGCCCTCCTGACTCCAGAAGGATGCATAAATAAAACCTTAAAGGTAACGTTTGTGTGACTAAATATTATTGTAGCAATATAATCAGAGCAAGTTTTGTCTGTATACTGTCAAATCACATCATCCAGTCCCTCCAGTTTTTTTTTCCTTTTAAAATTCCCAGATCTCGAAAATGACGTAAAATAAACAAATCCGTGCATAATACATAATTGTAAGTTAATTCCATATATTCCACAAAAATGGTCAAAAACATGTTGTTGTTTTAGAGTAAAATTTAATTCTGTTTTGAGAGTCCCAACTCTCGCCTGCAGGTGGCAGTATTTCTTTCTGTACAGACATTTTTGTCTTACTTGTAATCTGTCATCTATATGGTGAGTAACAAAAGGTTAACCTTCATACATATCAATTATTGCAAAATTTTGTGTAAATATTTCTAAAGTAGCATCAGAAAATCAGGAATTTTGATTACAAAAAAATCACAAAAGCAGTTAAGATTATTATTATTATTATTATTATTATTATTATTATTATTATTATTATTTACTAATCGAATGCAGGCAGTTTATTAATGTTTTAAAATGGGTTTTAGCATAAACGACCCTTTCAGTCAGTTATGATTTTGAACTTGGCCCAAAGTGAAAATGTGTTTGACACTCCTGCTGCAAACTAGAACTAGAAAACTAGATTTTGCAGAAACCTGTCAGGTCAATAGAGCTTAGGACAAGATGCTGCAAGTGGAAAAGTATTGCCAAGTCAAGACTCAAAACAAAGCTGCACACTTCTACAGCGAGGATGTTGAACTTTATTTTACCTTCCCAGACCAATCCAAGATATCCCATTTTTGTTAAAAAAAAATGGGATAACAATGTGTAGTAAACATATTGTTAACTACAATGTGTTTGTTAAAACACAATGTAGTTAAATCCAGTTGATAATGACAGATAGTCACTGTGACTCCTGCTTTTCCTCCTAAATATATAAGCTTTATAAAGTTACAGTATTGTGATCTAATGGCTGCAGTTGCGTGTGAATTTAGGTTGAACATTCTCCTATCAGGCTCATTATTATTTCAAAGGTAAAACAACTTAGCATTCAGGTCTCACTCTCCCTACAAGCCCATGACTCAAGTGCTGTCTGAACCTTTTGGGCGCCGCTGGTATCAAAACGTAAAATTGTTATCTTCTCGAGGTGTTTCAGTTTTATCGGCGAGTAAAAATGCAGGTTCAAATTTAGTTTAAAATTAGGAGTTGGATATGGTGTAAATGAGCAAAGAGAGATTCAGTTACAAGTGGTTCATACCTGCTATTCATGCAGGAAGATGGATTTGATGAAATTATAAATTATTTTAGTCTCTCATGGGAATAAAATAAGTCACAGGAGGGTGAATGTGTGCTGTCACCTGACTGAATGAAACAATGATTAATGCACTGGCCTGGCTGCTGGAGGCCGCAGTGGGAAATACATTCACAAAAATTGTAATCCTTCACAATGTGCAGGGGTGTGTCGATATTTCTGCAGGATGACAGCTCTGCTGCATAATTTCAGCTCCAGCTCAGCCTCCCAGTAGATGAATGAGCGTGCAGCTGTGCTCAGGACCGTCATCGGTTCTTCTGTAAAAATAACCAACCTTTTCCCGGGCCGACAGAGGAAAGGTAGCTCTGTGGAAAACTTCATCTCTCTTCTCTTAGATTGCTTACGTTTTTCTTTTTGAACACTGGATTTGATATTCAGCTGAAAATCCAAACTATCCCCTCTAAACAAGTCGCCTGACCTTTTATCTCCTGATTCTGTTCCTGCAGACGGCCGTTTTAAATCACTCGGTTGTTCTCAGTTATCTCGTCTTTTCATCCGCCCCCTCTCCCTCTTGTCTCCAGCTTGTGGTTTGGACTTGGACCTTGAGAAAGGCTTCCCCTCTGCACACGAGGAGCCCCCTCCCTATCCGGGGTCGCCTCCTTATCCGTCTCTGTCTCCCCCCGTCTCCCCGCCGCTGCCTCCCAGCGTCCCGCATTATGCAGAGGCGGACATCGTCAGTCTGCAGGGGGTCAGCGGCAACAACACCTACGCGGTGCCGGCGCTGGCCTCTTCCAGTCCTGGTGCCGACGCTCTCCCGCTGCCGGAGCTGCCGCGCCAGTGTCTCGTCTTCAAGGAGAAGCTGGGGGAGGGACAGTTCGGGGAGGTGAGAACTGACAAAGACGGAGGACACGTCTGGGGGAAAAGATCATCCTCTAATTTGAATTTAATTTCTTGTGGTTAAAGGTTCACCTGTGTGAAATAGAAAACCCTCTGGACCTCCCGATCCTGGAGTTCCCCTTTAATGTGAGGAAAGGACGCCCTCTTCTGGTCGCAGTGAAGATACTGCGCCCAGACGCCTCAAAGAATGCCAGGTTTGAATCATTTTGTTTTTACAGTGCCTAAACCTCAATAGCGGCTTTTACATTGCATCATATTTTTTTACTGTACCTCAATATCGTTGTTTTTTTTGTTTTTTGTTTTTTTTTAATTTTTCAACAGTACTTAATCAATTTTTTACGGCACCTAAATAACGTGTGTGTGTGTGTCTACATATATATATATATATATATATATATATATATATATATATATATATAATACTTTTAAAAAATTACAGTACCTGTCATGTATAAACTATAGTTCACAACGTATTTTTTTTATTTCAGAGCTTAATTAGATTAAATAAACAAATGCATCAATTTTAGTGACTTTGTCTTTCACGATTAGCCCAGAGCAGTGTGTAGGGGTTTCATGAGCAATTTACTTAAAAAGTGGGGGAAAGTCCAACATTAAAAGTTACATAAATGTCAACTTGTCATCCACTCAGGGTTTTAATGTACAGACATGAACACATTTTTTTTTTTTTTTGCTCCAAAAAATAGTTTCTGTATTTGCCAGATATTTTGAGATCAGGATAAGTGATACCTCTTTACTGTGCAGAGTCATAATATTTATGGTTCATTATTCACATTAGGTTTTTCACAAAAGCAGCAAAATAAAAGTCATGAAATGATCTAGGTTTTTTTAAAAAAACAAAACAAAACTAAAACTGACTTAAAGAAGGTTGTTTACTTAATTAAGGAGATTATGGCTGATTTCCTGAGGAGCTGCTGGGCCATGACTGCAAGTACCAGACAGAAGATCGCTCAAAATCTTAAATTAAATGCCTCCTATGGTGGGAAATGGAGAAGTGAAGAGATGTTGTTTGGACAATGAGGCATTAAATGAACCAAAAACATAGTGGGAGAGACGTTAACAGAGGCGGCAGGAATAGACATGTCTGCTCTGGATAAAGACTGCTGTTGAGTTTAGCCTTAAATTGGATAAAAGATCTTCAGTAAACAAAAGAAACTGGAGAAAGTATCTGCTTCTCTGTGGTTTTCTTCATGGTTGAGGCTTTTCAAACAAAATATAGAGAGCTGGCGCTTTATGTTGGACTTTTGTACAAACTTGTCTAGTTGACTCAGCAGATCTGTCCCTTTTCTTCTCGTAGGAACGACTTTCTGAAGGAGGTGAAGATCTTGTCTCGCCTGAAGGACCCAAACATCATCCGGCTGCTGGGAGTGTGTGTGAGCAGCGATCCCCTCTGCATGGTCACCGAGTACATGGAGTGTGGAGACCTGAACCAGTATCTGTCCCAGCGTGTCCTGCTGGACAAAACTGGGCCTTCACACAATACGCCGACCATCAGGTAACTTAAAGGGCACCTACTACATAAAATTCACATTTTGCATGTTTTTGTTCTTCCATTTTGGTCTCTACTGTTTCAGAAAACCAGCACAAATGCTAAAAAAACACCTACCTTTTTTTTTTTTTTGGCAATACGTTAATGTTTTTTGGTGTCTAGAAAATAAGCCATTTTGATTGTTGACTTGTATTCATCGGGGACTGTGCTGTCACCTAGCAACCCCAGCCAAGCCTGTCCCTGTCACCTAGCAACTCAAGCTGAGCTCCATCACGTTTTGTCAGCTGGTTTTACCGCTGTATGTGCTGTACAATGGCTTCTGGAAAAGACAAGTGTTTTGCTGTTGACTTACCAATCAGAAACCAGTTGCTGTATTCTTGTTGGTTGTGCAGGAGGCTGCAGTTCTTCTTTTCTAATATGTGCGGTTGTATAATTGCACATCTGTTCACAGCTATTTCCATGTGTGATTGTAAACTTTGAGTTTATTTGGACTTAAAGTGACAAGACGCCCTATATCAGCTCAGTCTAGGCATGGTTTTGTATCACCTATAGACCTATCCTACCTATTCAAGGAAACTGTAAAGTAAACATCCTCAGCTACCGTTCCTGACATTTCCCTCCTGTCCTCAGTTATCCAGCGCTCATCTCCATGGCCAGCCAGATCGCATCAGGGATGAAGTTCCTGTCGTCTCTGAACTTTGTGCACCGGGATCTGGCCACTCGTAACTGCCTGGTTGGCGGTGAGAAGGGAGAGAGCGGAGAGGATCGAGGCGGAGAGCGTCACATCAAGATCGCCGACTTCGGCATGAGCAGAAACCTGTACGCTGGAGACTACTACAGGATCCAGGGCAGAGCTGTGCTGCCGATACGATGGATGGCCTGGGAGTGCATCCTCATGGTGAGCAGGCAGACGGACACGATGGTTTCCGTGTTCACTGGTTATCATAAACTGTTTTTAGTTTTATCTGTAGTTGGTTTTTCTCTTTTAAATCAAAACTCAAGACTTTTCCAGACTGAACTTTCTGGAGTCTCACTGGTTTTAATGCATAAATACAAAAGTTTGTGATAAATGCAGGGCAGATGCTTCTGTGGAGCTCAGGATTTAAATATAGTGGCTGAAAAAAACTGAATACGTGGATGGATTAACAGATGTAAGGCCGACATCGTTGAACATATATAGAGCTACATTCGTAAGGAACACCTTATTATATATCTTATCATAAAAATATTGGAGATTCATCAGAAGAATTAATTTCAACAGCTTTAAGGTGATATTGACTAAAAAAACAATTATACTGAATAATTCCTCATCTTTTATTGTGTAATATTGATTGTGTTTGTATGTGTTGCTCAGTAAATCATCATCTTCCTGAAAAACAATCGGTTATCTAGTTATAAGTGAAATAATCTGCCAGTGGAACGAATAATTTTACTTGTAATATGGGAAAAATGTCCATTGGCAGATAACTTTTTCATCAATATTGATAAATTGTTGACTTAAGTAACCTTCCATTTTTTTGCTGATAAGTTACTTGTAAGCTAGTTTTGTCTTATTTCACGGCTACTAAGATATTTGTAGTAGAAACTAGACCAGAAATACTTGATTTTGTTTTTGCAGTGTGCATTGGGTTCTCTCAGGGTACTCCGGCTTCCTCCCACAGTCCAAAACATGATGTCAGGTTACTGATCTCCAAATTGTCCTTAGGTGTGAGTGTGAGATGGTTATTTGTCCTGTGTGTCTCTGTGTTGTCCTGTGATGTTTTCTAATGTTTTAGTTGTATAATATTACTCTTAGTGGTCCTGCATTGACTCGGTCCAGGCTGGAAGCCTCAGCTTCTCTCCAAGGATAACCGGATTTGCACGATGGATACTATTTTCGCTACTTTTTCAGAAATTAAAAATGGTTAAATTTCAGGTTTCCAGACTCTGTAGGAAACACAAATCTGTCATTTCTTTTAATTGCATTGCAATTTTTCACCACTTTAATTCAGGTCAAGGCTGTTTGGACCTTTAATAGTAAAATTATACAAATAAAACATTGGAAAACAAACTAATGCACTCAAAGATGACGCACTCACATGTGAAAGAAACCCATTAGACGTGTCATTCCTCTCCATCAGATTCACATTTTATGGTAATGATGCTTGCAGTAGTTGGGACACTAATGGAGGTTGTGACGATGAAGGCAGAGCTTCAGGTGTGCGTGTTGGTGTGTGCCCTCAGGGGAAGTTCACCACAGCCAGCGACGTGTGGGCGTTCGGGGTCACTCTGTGGGAGATGCTGAGCGTTTGTCAGGAGCAGCCGTACTCCGACCTGACAGATGAACAAGTCATCGACAACGCAGGGGAGTTCTTCAGAGACCAGGGCAGACAGGTACGACAAAAACATGAGCACAGCTCTACAGGTTTATACTGAAACTGGACATTTAAAAACACACACATTAGTCCAGCGACGTTTTTCACAAAAGTATTTGCGATCATTCAAGACGGGCCTTTGTGTTATTTTTCGCCAGCATTGATTTTGTCCTTACAAGTCTTATTGCTTAAAGGTGATCTATTATGCTTTATTAACAGGTTAGCATAGATCGATTGGCAATACAAGTGAGAGAAAACGTCAGTTTTTTCAATTAAATATGGCGTTTATGATTAAATGGGACCTATTATGCAAAATTCACTTTTTACATGTTTTTGTGCTTCCATTTGGGTTCTAAAAACAGCACATAAAAAAACCACCCAGCTGTTTTTCGGTAATAAGTTCATGTTTTATTTTTTTGGGGTCTGGACATTGAGCCATTTAAAAAACCTTTCCAATTTAGTCACAATCCATGGACTAAATTGGTTGCCTAGCAACCCAAGAGGAGCCCCAGCACATTTGGTCAGCTGGTTTTACCACTATATGTGCTGCAAAGTGGCTGCTGGAAAAGACAAGTGTTTTGTTGTTGGCTTACATGTCAGAAACCACTTGCTGCATTCTTGTTGGTTGTGCAGGAGGCTCTACTACTGCTTTTCAAAGATGTTCAGTTATATAATAGCGCATCTGTTTGCACCCATTTCGACATGTGAATGTAAATGTTGAGTTGGGGGCGTGGTCAGCAGCAGCTCGTTTAGATTTAAAGTGACAAGACGCCCTAAAACAGCTCAGTCTAAAAGGAGCTCAAAATATTCAGAACTGATCAGAATGAAACCAAAAAATTTTAATGAACATGTTTTGTTTAGGCCATAGATCTGATTAAAGTAGTATAATAAGTCACCTTTAATGTGAGCAGAAGAGTATGGCTACCCTGACTTGGCTGCACTTGGATATGATGCGTTCACTGATTGGAAAAAAAAACAAAACAGGATTTTGAGTTGATGACCACTTGACTGCTAATGAAGCTAGTCAAAATAACCCAAAGTGATCGAGAGCTGTGTGGATGTTCATCACATGCGTTCTTTCTCTCTCAGGTGTATCTGAGCAGGCCGGCCGTGTGTCCTCAGGGTCTCTATGAGCTCATGTTGAGCTGCTGGAACAGAGACTGCAAGCTCCGCCCATCTTTCGCCAACATCCACTCCTTTCTTACCGAGGACGCCATGAACATGGTTTGACGGAAGAACGACAGGAAGAAAGTTGACCTTTTCGCTTGAGCGGTGAAGTGGGCTGGTGTGGTGGAGGGTGCGTTCACAGGCACAGTGGGGTTGCTCGCTTTTGTATTTTGTACGTTTTGGGCGGGTGGGGCTGAGACACCGCTGGTTCGGTTTTTATTCCACCTCAGACCCCCAAAAGACGTCTTTTTAGTAGGTAACGGCTACGTTGCGTAGTAACTGGTGGTGGGTTCAGTCTTCAAATCAATTTTCCGTAATTTCAGATCATCTCTTCTGATTTGATGCTGCAGAGTTAATGTGCAGGAATCAGTGGCACAAATTACAGCTTCATGTGTGAAACCTTCAGCATTTTAAATGTTATTTGTGAACTAACAGGTGAATACGCTCATATCACGAAGAACACCTGTTGTTTGGAGGTGAAAGGTCACGCAGGGATTGTCTTAGTATTTATAGCCCACAGCATGAACTGTAACTCAGTGAGCTTCCTCCCAGCTACGTCCCTTTCGGCCTACTTTGTGTTACGTCTCTTCATTTGATCTCAGCCCCACGTTCTCGCCCAGTGACCCACATCCACAGTGTTTGTGGGGAAATAAAGAGCCGTGGACCAGGCAGGAGCAGCCTCACCGTTTCGTCAGCGTGAACACGTTGAGTCTCCCGTCTTTAATCGGAACAATCTGACCTCCAGCCTGCACCCGACGCCAAACAAGAGGAAAAAGGTTCAGAAGATGAGAGTCTACAGCTGCAAATTAACAAATAATTGTTTTGTTTTTTCTTCCATCAGAGAGACGCTGCTCTGGGACTCCTTTTCAGGCACTTTGTCAGGTGTTCTTCTTATCATCGTTTCTTTATTTGACTGTGACTCGGTCAGAAAGGATCGATTTTAAAATTCCACAAATCAGCAGCACTTTACCCTACATGAATCTCCCTGACTGTGATGAAACCCGTCTCTGTAATGGGTCTGAATGATGATTCCTGATTCTGATCAGGACACACATCTCAAACATGCACACTCTCCTGTTAAAATGCCTGGCTTTCGTTACCTAAAAAATATGATAAATTATTTAAAAACTAGGTTGTTGTTTTTTTTTACCTTTAAATGGCATTCATCTTGTACATTTAAACTAGATAAATAGAATGAAATCAATGAAAGTAGAATATATATATATATATATATATATATATATATATATATATATATAAAGCTGCAGTAACCTGTGCACACCTTTTTAACAAACTTTTATTTTTATTTTGTTTAATAGCACATTCTTTCTCAAGGTTTTGTCAGATTTTTACCCAGGCCGGGATTTTTTCTTTGGACAAAATTACTTCTGTCTTCCAGCCGTACTCCTTGGTCCATCATGTAGAGAAATAAAACCTCCTGCAGCTTCTCCTGTGTCACAACAGTAAACTGATAGAACCTTACAGAAAACTGCAAAGAACCTTATTAATTGATCACATTCACTGTAATTGACTAAATCCTGAAATTAAATCAAAATGCTGCAGCTTTTCTTTTTGCACATTTTCACTCCTAATAAATTTGTTTACAAATATATGGATTGACATTTTTTTATGGCACAGATGTCCGGCATGTTAGCAGGAGTTGTGAAAATGTCTGAGACCTCCTCTCCCCTCCACAGCTCTGCCAAACCATTAGATGTAAAAAATTGTTTTAAAAACCTGGAGTGGCATTCTGGATTCGAACAGCAATCCTGTGTAAGCTTTCAGAGCGCTGAGATGTTACTGATCTTATAATTTTCTTTTATATCACTGTAAATTTATGGCATTATTCAAACGGGGAATTCTGGGATTCCTAATTTTTATTTTTTGTTTGTTTTTGTTTTTTTGGAGTGAAAGTCGATCTCTGCGTTGATCCATGTGTGAGCTGACCGCGGTGGAACCAGTGCTTCTACCTTACTGTCTGTACAGCACTGTAAATCTGAGATCACCCTGATTGTGAAGTAATACATGTTTAGTGATTGGTTGTGCCATTTCATTCATTTTGATACACTGTAGTTCACTTTTTCTTTTCTTTTTTTTTTTAGCTTGATTATAGTAAAAAGTATGTACACTCACTTTCAGTTTAAGGGATTTCAAAAGATGCTGTTTTTGGTCGTCACCAGATTATTTCCTGAAATGAACAAAATCATATTACTGCATCATTATTTATGATTGAGAAGCTGTAGCAGCAATAGCTTGAAGACCTCCATCCTGTTTGGGGTGACTTGGTTCACTTTTTGAATTTGCCACATTTCTCCATCTCAATTGTGTTCAGGCTTGGATGGCAAAACATTTTACAAGTATTTACAAAATAAAAGTCGAGGAATATAAAATAAAATGGCATGAAAGAATAAGAGAAAGTTGGCAAATAGAGACTGTGTAATGAATGTATTGCCAATTTATAAGGAGGATTGTCTGGTGAAGAGGAGGAAGTCAGGAGAAATGTTGTTCGTGCAATAGCTTGGAGACTCGGCAAACCAGCATCCTACACAGGGGCTTAAAGGTACAGTTTGATCTACAACATTATCTCACTTCTTCTCACTAAAGCCGTAGTGAACCACTGGCCTCAAGGTGGCGCTGTTATACCTTCATCGTCCATATATGGAAGTGCTTCCTGTCATTGATGGTTTCAACTCAAAATGTTTGTTTTTAAAAAAGTGTGTTTTAAAATTACTTTAAACAAAATACCAGAAAGCCTGATTGATTTGCGTTTCATGCTGGTGCAAGTTTTATCCTCTCTAACGTCCTGAAACAATATTTCAGTGAGCCAAACCAGAACGAAGATATATATATTTGATATTCAACAGGGCAATGACTTGAATTATTACAGTGAATTATTTCAAAATTTGACTGAAATTTCAGGATTTCTTAGCTGATTTCTTTAGACGCTCCTCAAGCAGTACTGCACCAGATGTTTTTAGCATAAGCTCTTTTATTTAATAGACGAAAGGATCGATAGCCATATAAAATGTCTATTCAATAGTTGTTCAGCCTGCTAATTATGTTATATTGAAGATCCCTCGTCCAGATTGATGTGTAAAGTCTGAAATGGTTTTATTTGAATTACCTGATTCCAAATTGTGCAGAAATGGTTGTATGACTCTTAAATTTCATCCATCCATCCATTTTCTAACACCCTTGTCCCTAGTTGGGTCGGGAGGTTCTGGTGCCGATCTCCAGCTAACGTTCCGCGCGAGAGGCGGGGTCACCCTGCACAGGTCGCCAGTGTGTCACAAACTCTTCAGTTTGATGGCCAAAAACATGTTTTTTCTCAGGTCGCTGGAACCATTACACATTAAACAAGCTGCTAAAACTTCAGTTTTCACATAAATACCTGATCAAATATATTTGTTTAGCACTCGGTTAATTCCCACATGCCGAGTCTCTGCGGTGTCTCGATTTATCAAAGAATGGGTCTCAGTTCAGGCTGTAGCAGCACAATTTTTTAATCATGTGATGACCAACACATTTTTGTCCCTTTTAGTAAAATTATAATATTGAAGTTGGTTGTACTTAACATTTTACTATAATTCTTCCCAATCTGTCAGATTTCATCTCTCTGTGCTAATTTTCACAGTATGTACATATTCAAAGGACAGGGTTACAGTTTTCTTTGCTAATATATAGATAACTCCCTGTCACATTTTCATTGTTGCTATAGAAACGCTTGTTACCTTCAAGCTCTCATTCATTGCTGTTCTATTTTTGTAGATGTTTTATTAAAGTTACCCTTTTCAAATAAAACTGAGCGGGCTCACACTGTGTATAAACACCAGGCTGTTTTCAGTGAGTTGAATATTTTATTTTTTCGTCCACTACAGACTATTTAGTACAAGCAGTTCCACGCTAAATATGATTTACGTTCACGTCAGTTTAAGTAACCATGCAACAAACGTTTTCGAAGCATTCTTCACAAGAATCACATCGACAGCAAGAAGGCTTACTGATGCAAAACCTTTGGGTGTTTTGGGTAAAAGTCTATAAAATCTGGTACAGATGCAACTGGTAGTTAATACACATACAAAAAAATTATAAGAAAACACCTGCAGTTATATTAGAACAGGTCTCAGCTAACGTCTCAAATATTCGGTATGATTTCACCACTTTAACGTTCAGTACGATCAAAGATGGAAAAACATTCCAAGTCTAAATTCCAAGACGAAAAAAAAAAAAAAACATACATAAGTTGAGGTGTGAATGTGACATTAGTTAGTGCAGATTCTGTCTCTACAGCATAAAAAAAAAAAACCCAGAACTTTGACCTCAGAGAGCAACGCTGCTGCAGAGACAACACGCTTTTCTCCAACCACCAGACGTCGAACAGGAAAACCTCAAACCTTGTTTCCACCGAACACTTCCGCCGACATTTTGAGACTGAAATCCCTCTGCCTGCAGCTCAAACTGGTAAGAAATGTAGCCAATGTAGCCAACAACGCTAGAAGTGATTAGTAATTTAATTACCAAAGAGGATTAAAAACAGATGTGTCAAACTCAAGGCCCGGGGGCCAAATCTGGGCCGCCACAGCTTTCTAGGTGGCCCTCTTGACTCTAAAGGGACACATAAATAGAACCGCCAAGATAACAGCAAGCTTAAATATTATTTTATCAATCAATTCAAAGCACTTTTTATCTGTTTACTGCCAAATTGTATCAATTTGTCACTCCAGTTTTTTGTGAATAATTGTGGAAACTTACATAAAATCAATAAATCCCGGCACTTTTTTACATTTACGCATAATTGTGAGTTTATTGCTAATTTTTCGCAAAAAATTGTCAAACATTGGCTCTAAGTGACCTGCAGGTGGCAGTGTTTCTACTACTACTAATTTTCTGCGTCAGCCGTACTTTATGTGGGGTGATGCGGTAAGTAATCAAAAGTTTTTTATTGCAAAAAAAAGTAGATTGTGAAATCTTGGAGTGACTGAAAATATGTTCGGTGTTTAATTTTAAGAACTGATTTATATTTTAGTAGCTTAATGGGTTTCATCAACACATTCTGGCACAACCGGCCCTTTAAGAACATTTATGGTCTTGAGAACATTTATATAACCAACAGTCAGGACCACAGAGAGAGCGACAATTGTTAAAGTAAACAAATGGAAAATTTGAGAGATTTCTCTACATTTCAGATCTGACTTCAAACAGGGGAGAAGAGCCGCTCTTCAAGTGACAGGACAGTTCTTCCATTGTAGCAGCAGGTGTAATTCGGGCTCCCTGAACTTGCTAAAGCACTTTGCGTTCTGTTACAAATTAAAAAGGCACAGTGACCTCTGATCCGAGGGGTGATGCTTTAGTGGTCCAGCTCCTACGCAGGAACCATGAGGAAAACCACAAGGCAAGAAGTTGCATATTGAAAATCAGGTATAAAAAGGCAGCAGCTCTGACTTCATGTTGAGCTAAAGTGGGCTGCAACGGCTACGACTCCGACGGGCCAGAAAAACATCGAGTGTTTCTGTGGTCGGTAACGACAGGGAGAAAAACAGCAGCCATCCAGGAAATGAGCAGAAGCCACAGAAAGGAGGGGAAACGAACGACGGTACAGATTGTTGCTCTCAGATGATCACCCTTCCTAACGCACACGGGACGCCTTCGAAGTGACCTGAATCAGAGGAAAATAAGAAATCAACATTCTCAGTTTACTCAGTCTGGTGAATTATCAGTTTTTTAACAGATCGGACTCAGGAGTACCTGTGAGATTTCAACTCCTGTGAGTTTTTCCACAGCCTCTGGCAGCCGGGTCATGATTTCCAGAACCTCCCCTGCCAGTTTGGCGGCTCCCACCTCTGAGCCGCCGCTGGACACCATGGTGATCTTCTGAGCCTTCGACAACGGCTTGCTGATCTCCTCAGCCATCTGCGGCGAAACGTCATCAGAGAAAGCAAAAAGGGTAAGTGTTGGTTGTAATGAGGAATTTAAAATAAAATGACAAAATGCTTCCAGGTGGAATCAACAGTTTTAAGGAATGAAAAAAAAAATATCAAAAAGGATTAAAAATACAATACTTTTGGTGCATTTCACAAAGCGGGCGGTCTGGGTTTCATAAAGTTGTTTGAGCAACATCTAACATCCCTAAATTCATCATTTACAGAAGAAAGCAGAAGTTTAAATATGCCTTATAAAAAAGCCAGACATCTTTTTTTATTTCTCAACCTCTAAAGTTAAATCACAACAAACTTTAACAGAACCAATGAAACATCGGCTCCATTTGGTTCTGGTTAAACTGAAATACTGGGGGGGAAAAAGTTGGTTCTGAATTTGAAGTGGTTTTTAAAAGATTTTCCTGGAATCGAACCAGCAGCCTCAATATGAACTGTTGAAGGTCACCTGGAGCTGAGGGTGAGGCAGAGGTCACGGGGAGTCAGGAGGGAGAGGAGGGGTCAGGGCTTAATTCTGTTTGCTAAATGCCACAATGATGAGAAAATATGTCAGATTTACTAATTATGTCTTCAAAATCTGAAGCTGGATACATTTATTTGGTAGTTTTGCCTCTGAACTGCATGAGTTGATTCAAACGTTTTGGTTTTCCTCCTCCATCTTCTGGCCCGTTCCTCCTGACAGGATTGAGTCGGGTTTGAAGTCCGCTTCGCTCACGCACCTTTTCAGATCTGACCATAAACTCCATTCAGCACTGAGATCAGGGCTTTAAGAGGGCCACGCCAAAACATTGAGTTTATTTTCCACGAGCCACTTTATAACCATCCTTTGGGACATAGTTAAATATTTCCACATAATAAATCTGAAATATTTTGTTTCATTATTGTGTTTTAACTGGCCTAAAACAGCAGAAGTTTGATTTGATTTAACTTCAGACAGTGAGAGAAAGATGTGTGTTTTGGTGTATGTAAACTTCTGGTCTCAGCTGTATTTCTAAAGATAAATCTGACTTGGTTCATACAGTAAACACACATCTTGCTCTGCTGAGGATCTTTACACAGTGAGACGTTTTCAGACCTCTGGCTAAGGTTAGCTTGGTTCTTCTTTGTTTTCATGTTCATGGTTATAATTTGTAATAACAATAATTAACGCCGAGAGTTTACAGCAGCTCTCTCACCCCTTTGCTGTCCTTTCCATCATGCTCAAAATAAAAATTAATGAGGACTAAAAAGTAATTTTGTTTTTGGCTAATTAAGCGATTATTCTCTCAGCTCTAAGATTTGTTTGGATTATTTTATCAGAGAGAGTTAAACTGACCAGAGGAAGTTTCTCCAGCAGCATGTCCACCATGGCTCCATCTTTGTACTGATTAAAGGCCTCGGCCTTTTTGGCCATCTGCTCTGCCTCAGCGCGACCTTTAGCCTCCAGAGCGAAAGCCTCGGCATCGCCTCTCATCTGAATGAAAGCAAAACAAACACAGACGCTCATTAGAGACAACAGCTCAAACAAAGAAGCAGTGTTAGACCTTCACTTCTCACAAAACCAAACATACTATTATAATTAATAACAATATCAATAAGTAAAAGTCAGCTTTTACCTTAATCGACTCCGCCTCGGCTTCAGCCTCCATGATGAGCTGCAGGCTGAACAAAAGAAGAACAGAACGAGTAAAATACTCACTTTCAATCCCAGTTCAATGAACTCAACAAAATGGCGGCGTGCTGCTCACCGCTGCGCCTCGGCTATCTTCTCCATCCGGTATTTCTCAGCTTCTGCAGGTTTCTTAACTTTGGCCTCCAGCTCCTTCTCTTTGCGGGTGATTTCCTGGTCCTGCAGCGTGATCTGCTGCGTTCGCTCCACCACCTGAATCTGCATCTTCTCCTCCTCGATGCGCTGCTTGGTCTTGGCCACCTGATGTGGGATATTTAAAGGTGACCCATTGTGCTTCCTTGAGCAGGTTAGGATAAGATCTATACAAAACATATTCATTGAATTTGTTGCACAAAATTGTGAGATTTAATTCTGCTCAGTTCTTCCTATTTTGAGCTCTTTCAGAATGAGTTGTTTTAGGGCGTCTTGTCACTTTAAATCCAAATAAGCTGCTGCTGGCCACGCCCCCAACTCAACAATTACTCTCACATATGAAAATAGCTGCAAACAGATGCACAAAAATGCAAAAGTACATCTTTGAAAAGCAGAAGTGGAGCCTCCTGCACAACCAACAAGAATGGAGCAAGTGGTTTCTGGATGGTAAGTCAACAATAAAACGCTTGTCTTTTCCAGCAGCCATTGTACAGAGCATACGGTAAAACCAGCTGACCAAATGTGCTGAAGCTCTGCTTGAGTTCCTAGGTAACCGATCGGGCTTCACTGGGGTTCCTTTTTGACGGCTCATTTTCCAGATACCAAAACACATCAACGTATTGCCAAATAATAGATGGTTGTTTTTTAAACTCTTGGGCTGTTTTAAGAAGAGGTGGAGACCCAAATGGAAGTTCAAAAACATGCAAAATGTGAATTTTGCCTTATAGTACCCCTTTAAATGTGGCTGGAGCAATAAAATGTGATGCGTCGTTTACAAACTGTGGTGCACTGTGGTGCTGTAGGCACCTGAAGCTGGTAGGCCATCTCTGACTCGGCCTTCTTGGTGTTGACCTCGATGTCGTAGGCTGCTTTCTTCAGTTCATAGTCTCTCTGAGCTTTCGCCATTTCGATCTCATTCTTGTACTGCGCAGAAACCTTTTCCTGCATTGCATGAGCCTCCTGCGTACAGCCAGCGAGACGGGAACAGATCATGAGGAAATTATTACAAATATAATTTTTTTTTTCCACCATTTATTTCCACGTTTGTAATTCTTTACCCTGATAACAGCATCGCGTTTATACTGAGCCTCTCCGATCCTCGCGTCTTTCTGGACCTGGGCTGTCCGGGCTTTTCCCAGCGAGTGAAGGTAATCCTGCAGAAAATTAAAGATTAGAAAACACAAATAACCTTGCAGACCAAACAAGTTCCAATAAAAATGTAAAAGAAGCTATTTTTTTACTTATACATTTACATTTAGTTAATTCATAGTCAGTCTGTTCACTGACTATGAACAGACGCAATATTTCATGGCCACTTTTTGAACTTGAACATGAACTTTTTCAAATTGATTTCAGATAGAAACTGCTTTGATTTCACAAGTAAAATATTTAGGCGCACAACTGTATCTCTTTATCTAGAGCTTAGATGGCCACATAAGAGGTTATGGGGAGCCAGATTTGGCCCCCGGACCTCGAGTTTGAAACATGAAACAAAGTGTGAAACGTGGAAAAACACAACGTGCCCATTGTAAGGTACAGTAGACAATTTGAGATGCTATAGGTCTATTTACCTTCTGAAGGAATCCTGTTAAAACGGCACCATAAAGGCAGCACCAGGAGATTTAAAATAAAAATTTGGTGGATAAAGTAAGTAAATAAAAATCAATCATCAGGAGTTTCACGAGGATAAGAACCAAACATCAACACATAAAGAGTCACAAGATTCAAAATCAACCAGTTTCATCCAACCTCGTGCTGATTGTGCAACAAAACAAAAAGAGAATTTATGACTGAGAATTAAAATGGCTTCTGCAATTAGGCAGAGAAAGATTTAAACTCCCTAAAAGTTCCCAGCGTTAAATGAGTTTGTCACTTTAACACACTGAAACCCCAGAGAGCGACACGCAGTCATTCGGATGTGGTGCATTAGTCAAACCAATGAAGAAAGGCTTCAACTACCACTGAAGCACTTCGGCCTAAACGAGGCTGGGAGTTAGCTGGGTCAAAATCAATCACTCAAGTTCTTCAGCAGCGGAAACCGTCTGAGGCGGAGAGCTTTCCTTAGACGCCAGCAGATGTCTTCCGCTTCCAGATGTTTGACTTTTATTTAGAGAATACAAACCTGATCGTCGTGGACGTCTTTCAGGGTGTAGCTGACCACACCGATGCCCATGTTGACCAGGTCGGAGGAGGCCACCTTGAACACCTGCTCAGAGAACTTCTTACGATCCTGGTAGATCTCCTGCACAGAAAGCGAAACATTACCACCGATTTTACAACACAATGCATAGTTCTGACCCGTGTGATGTGAAATTCCAAGTGAAAACTGTGAAGGTGCTGGCGGACCGACCTCGACAGTCAGATGAGCGATGATGGCTCTCTGGTGGCCCTCCAGGGTCTCCAGAGCGATCTGAGCGACCTCAGCCTCAGACTTCCCCATGAACATCTGACAGGCTGTGGCCAGCATCTCCTTGTTCTGACCCTGAATCTTCACCTGGGGAAAAAACAAAACAAAAAGAACGAGCTAAAACTGAAACCAAAGATTTAAAAAAGGGAGAATATTTAGTAAGATTTGAGTCAGTAAAACAAAACATCGCAGAAGCTCCTTGTCTTTCCACATTGCCTTGCAAATTTCATTTTATCTCTTGAAACTTTTTCATAAACTACATACGCCTTAAGCAGGGATTTTATTGAGTGGTATCAGAGTCAAGGGACCAAATATTTTAGATTTGTGCAACAATATGCAGTTTATGGTTTATCAAATAAAATCACAATTAAATACAATGAAGTTTGACGTCGTGCTAAAAGGATCAGTGAGTTTTTATGTTTTGAAAGTCACTAATTGCACATAAAAGTAAATATGTTCACAGAAGTTGATTTAAAGAACAAGTCTGTTAAACTCTCCGATTATAAAGCATTTCTACCACACAACGGTTGGCGCTCACCTGTGCGATGCCAGTGACCGAGATGGGGACCCCATGACGAGTGTAGACTTTGTCACTTTTCACGTTCAGAGTCAGGGTGTTGAGTGTGATTCTGCGGTTGTAAAACACAAACAAGCGTGACGAAGCAGAAATGATGATATTCTGATCATGATTCATGTATGCGCTCTCTTTTGTCTCCATTTAATTTGCCAGACTCTGAACCGCAGAGGCAGAAGGCGGCTCACCTCTGGATCTGCTGGATACACGGGATGACAAACACTCTTCCTCCAGCAATCATCAGAGGTGGAGAACGGCCGCAGCCTGGTGGGGGAAAAAAAAGAGAAATCATTTAACACTACAGTGCTGATTAGTGACAAAACAACCAGCTGCTTCACTATCCAGAGAAAGCAGAAACAGATCAGTTATAGATTCATTTCACAATACAGGCGAGTTAGTCGCAGTATATTAAAGAAAACTGGAAAATCCCCAAACTGAAACCTACAGTGAAAGCAGAACACATTTATAAACACAGCCATTAAGTGTCATCTGTTTCCAGCAGCTACTGAAAGGCTTTTCTAAACATCCTGTGTTATTGCAGGAAATAAGCAGGAATCCATTACCAGACACCACCATGGCTTCATTGGGTCCACATGTGTAAAACATCTCGACTCCTGAAGGAATAAAATGTACATCTATGATTAAAAAAGGAATCCTTCAGCAGTCTGTGAGCAGTAAAAACAGGATTTTATACTAATATGATAAAAATCAATATTTGGAAAAAGGTATTTGTGACCAAGATGCAAATTACAATCGAAAAACCTTTACATTTATTACCACATAAAAATAGATAAATTTATGCATAATACATCTTGTTGGATGATAAATTGCAATATCATGATATTACTTAAAAATAGTCTCAATAATATTATTGTTTAACAACATAATAATGAAAGTTCGCCCTCTCAAAGAACAATAAACGCAAATTTGGAACTGGAAGATATATTAAATATTAAAAAAAGACAACTAAAAACAATAAATAAAACTGAAACAAATACCATACACAATCTAAACCATAAATTTAATGGATCATTAAATCTATTTAATAATCCATTTAAAACCGGCCTTTAAAAAATATATTAATAATCAGATCAGAAATTATCAAGCTGATTTTTATTTATCATGTGATTAATTTATTATTGTGACAAGCTTCTTTATGACATGTAATAAATAACAGATTATTTAAAATAACAGATTAAAGTTTATATATAAATAATATAAATAAACGCATTAAAATATTCTGATTGCTTATTAGAAACATTTTCAATACTAACTTCACAACGGCGTTGTTCTCTGAAAAGTGACTTAAATGAAATTAGCAGCTAAATTGCTGCTAAAGGAATCTAAAACTAACCAGAAATTGCATAAGAGTTACAGGAAAAAGCCCACTCATGTAAAATTATCCACAGGGAAACACAGTGGGGGTGTCAGTTACATTCTGACTGGCAGATTATTACACATAAAGCCATTTAATGTGCAGAGTTTAGTGTATAGTGGAGGATCTGTGATGCTGTGGGCCTGCTTCTCATTCACACAACATGGGAATCTTGGTAGAGCTCTTTAAAATACCAGGACATTTTAAATATTAAATAAAAACCTCTGTTAGAAACTGAAAAACTTGTCAACATTGGGCGTTTCAGCAGGATATTGATTGGAAAATGTAGACAAATGATTCATCAAACTGACAAATAGCTAAGACACATTTATCTTTCTATAAATAGGATGTGTAAAAGTCCCAAAGAATGTAGCAAAATAGTAAATAACATCACCATTTCTTACAAACATTTTTGAAGTCACTAACTTGCTAAGCGTTTTATTTAAATTTAACTTTACTTCTTTAATCACCTTTATTATAGTTGCCAAGTCAAAACTAATATGAGCAGAGGAGTGTAGGAACAATATTTACTCATTTGAGTAACATTTTGGGGAAAAATTTACTTTTAAGACTAGCTTTGCAACACTGTAGTTCAAGGGTGTCCAAAGTGTGGCCCAGGGCTCATTTCTGGCCCTTAAACTGATTTTGTGCGGCCCATCAACTGCAATTCAAGAATGACAGAAAATTCATTCTTGAATTTGCATCAAGCAGCTTTTTATTTGTGATAAAGGTAAAAACTATAATTCTTTTTACAGCCACCCAAGGTACGTATTCACTTTTTATAACCAAACTGACCAAGACAAATATTATAGTACAGAAGATATTATCACTGGAAGTATTTCGCAATGCTGTAGCATATATTTTCACTATAGTAAATATTCAAAGGATTTGCTTTTACTTGAGTACATTTCCTTGACTTCTCGAGTAAAAATAAGTACTGGTGCTCATACATGAGTAAACTTTTTGAGGACTACAGTTTACACATGTCAACGCCAGTCAGAAGACCTGTCTGTGTTTTCAGCCTCACGGCTCCTCCCTCTTTCCCACAAACCCACTGAAATCTTCCTGACATCTCCCCAAACAAAACTGCCGAGTCCAACAAAAAGCTATACCAATGTTTAAAAAACAACAACAAAACAAAACGTGACCAAACCGAAAACAACACCCTTTATCTAAAATCACGGCGCTAAGAAAGCTAACATGAGGTAGCCTTTAGCACATTTACTACACACTAACAGTAAAGGAAAACAGTAAAGGATTACCAAAGCTACACTTCAGCGAAATAAACACCGGAATCGACTGCTTCTGTTTAAACCGCTCTTACTTGGTTTATAAAAGACAACAAACCTTTTCAGGAAGCAATTAAATTAGTTTCGTGCTGCTGCGGACAGATTGTACTGTAGCTCGGTGATCGTCAAATTGGAATCAGAGGAGAATGTCGTTGCGAAAAAGGAAGTATTCTTTCACCACGCCCCATTTGACTGGCGCCATCTTGTGGTGAATCTGGTCTGGATCTGTGCACAAACAAGGTTTTTAATATTTTTAAATTTTTTTTACAGCTTTGATTAAGGAAATCAATCCATATTATTTCCAAGAGCACAAACAAAAGAAAAAATTTGTAAACACATATGAATACTGTGGGTCATTGAATAATTTTAAGTTATCATAAAGTGTATTTTTGTACCAGTGTATTTGTTTCACATTCTGTGTTCCGTTCCTTGCTTTTTCTTTGTTTTTGTACCAAAGATGTTTTCTCAGTTTAAAAATAAAGTGTGACCAAACAAAGAATTTGATTCCACTTCCAATTGCTCACATAATACAGATATTATGCATAATTAGATAAACATTAGAGGGAGTAAAGTTAAGAATAAAGTGAAAATACACAGCCATGTACATGTTAATTTTGTGGTAGTGCAATTTTGTTTCCTCTTAGCAAAAGGTATAGGTAAATTTTATTACATATGCTTGAACATAAAAGCACAGAAAGTATTACAGACTTTCTATATCCTTTACAGTACAAGCCAAGTGTGTTTCACTATGCTGTGCTTAAATATGTAAAATATAGCTTACTATTAATAAACTTTAAGTAGACAGCCAATCTAAGTCTTATAAAGGGTCACAGAGTTAGCAGACTACTCTGGCTGTAAGGTGTTCATTGTGTTCATCAGTTTGGACAGCCTGGAGGAAGAATACTGTCTCTGTGACGTCTGGTTTTTGTAAATAGCGCTTTGTAGAACCGACCTGAAGATAAAAGTCTAAACAATTTGTGTCCAGGATGTGTGGGGTTGGGATAGATGTTAGCTGCCCTTTTCCTGACCTGACCTGTACAAGTCCTGGATGGAACGACGGTCGGGCCTAATGATCCGCCCTGCAGACTTAATTGTTTGGTTCAGTTTGGACCTGTCCTGTTCTGTGGACAAGTCAAACCACACAATGTAAACCACAAAATAATGTTTCTGTTTTATACATTAAAAAAATATAGTCATCTTATTGGGATTTTCTTCAAATAATTATGTGTACTTGCAATTTAAAGAAGCAGTGATTTTTTAAAAATAAAACCACTCCCACATCACCTTATTAATGGAAATGCAAATTATTTTTTTTTATCTCAGGAAGCCGAATACTTTCTGTTTTATTGACTGAGAACAAAACTATCTAAGAATAGGATTTGGGTCACTCTTCGTTCTTCATTACAGGTATATTTAGCAACATTGACTGAGTGGAACTGTTTTGGAGTATAAATTGCTGGATGTTGGTGGTTCTGTTCACAATTACATTAAAATTAAAGAAGCAGTCATAGCTAATTAAATACTTCGCAATGTACCAAAGACATTCCATTTTAATCAGATTTAGTTTTGTATGTTACATTTTTCCAAAACATTTTTAACAAGAGTACGTCTGTATCCGCTGCACGTTCTGGTCCTGAAATGTTTTCAGGGCCAAACAAATGTTTTTCAAGGGCCATAAATGACTCCTGGGCCACACTTGGGACACCTGGCTGCAACACAATAACTGGCCACTTTTTAATGTACAGCCTACTGGAAACATGCTGGAGCCCCATTTGGCTTTAGGACTGACTTCATCGTTGATGTCATGTATTTAACAAGGTGACTCTAACATTTTTATGAAATTTTGTTCTCTATAAGCTTGATCAGCTGTGGATTTGTCACAAGCTTCTCCCACAGACCAAATGTGCTCTAGTGAATTGTGGTCTGGTGACTGAGGAGGCCATTGGAGAACAGAGAAGTCGTTGTCAGGTTTAAAAAACAGTTTCAGATTACCTTACATGCTGGGTTAACATCTCAGACTTTGTGTTTCCTTCTTGGAGGTAGTTGAATTTTATTTGAGAAGCCACATTTTTCCCCGCAGAACATCACTGAGCAACATGATGAGCAAGTTTTCATTTATATGACCTGTAAGCTGTAGAAACAATGTTGATCTCTGTTTGAACTATCAGATACTAATTGACAGTCTTAGTTCCCTAAAGCAGTTTTATGTGGTTTGAAACATGTTGACATTTACTGACTTTGCTCTCTGATGGCCTGAGGCATAAGCTGCTTGCTGACAAAGCAGTCTACCGCTTTCCCAAAGCTTCACCCATTTCCTTATTTAATGATTTTCTCTTCAAATTTAATCATAATAAAGTTAGAATGTGCAAAATATTATGACTTTTAAATTTGGATAATATTGTAAATGAATGAAGCAGCTCCAGCACTAAAGAATAACTTACATAATTGTCATGAATCTCATATTTATTTTTAGCTTTTAATGGCGCATGTGACCTGTTTGTTACTAAGGTGCAACAATGATGCAATAAAGAACTTTAATAAACTTTTGTATATGGTACATCTGCAAGTTACTAAAATATATTTATTCAAATATTTAATGGGGTGTATGTATATATTTTTGGCAGGACAAGCACAGAAGAAATTAAAAATTTGCTTGGGGTTACACCCAAGAGCTTTTTTTATGTCAAGTCATGCTATCCCCACCTTCCAAGGCCTTGCCACCCTAGACAGTGATCCATATTGCTCTTATAAAAACTACCACAGATGATGAATGTGTGTAAACATCTGTCTTTGGCTGAATAGGGTATATTATTGCCAGTCTATAAATCCATTTATTTTTCTCCCATTGGCGTCCTACATTTAGCCACATTGTTCACAGCTCTACAGCTGCAGGATAATTTCTTTTAAAAATGATCTCATCCACTTACATCCAGGCTTTTTAATAGAGGGTTGACTATTTTCTGGCATTCTCCCTGCATTGAGAAGCAAATAGGCAAGTGGATAAGGCAAGGGAAGAAAATGCACATAATGTATGCTCCATCTAGAGACACTGAGGGCATTAAATCCGACTTCCAAAATCAGCTAAATTGATCTGGTAGTGAGATTTTGCTCCTGCACACATAATGAAGAGGGCTTGGGTGAAATTGTCCCCATTTCCCCCAGTTGGACACGGAAATGTCCACCATCTGTTTCCTATAAAGTAGGCGATACGAGATTATTTGTCATGGCTGACCCAGAAAACAGCTGTAATAAATATTTCTGGACACCAGCTGGCAAAATTTTGGTCAATCTCCTTTTCTCATTTCCACTCCCTGATCTGCAACATTGGTGCTCCTCCCTACCCAGATCCCCGTCTCCTCCCTCACTCTGTCTTTTGCAGCCAATCGGCGCAGTGGAGCCGCTGCATGTGGGTGTATCCGGGACCCCCCACCTCCCCTGGAAACGCTCCAGCCTTATAAATCCATTGTCCAGCGCGAGCACTTAAGGCACCAGTCGGCTCCTCGTGCTGCAATCGCAACCTCTCCTCGCTCTTTATCTTAGAAAACTTTCACTTCCACAATGAGGGAAATTGTGCATATCCAGGCCGGCCAGTGCGGTAACCAGATCGGTGCCAAGGTAGGAGAACACAGTATTTCCTCTAAAATAGGGTAACCAGATTTGGGTTTCTGAAAAGGAGGACACTTCTTTTTTTGTTGGGGGGTGCTACCGATTTCTTTGCCATACAAAGAAACCTGGAATGGAGCAGTGGAACGGAGTGGCAATGTAATCACAATGCACTGTAAGCTATGTAATGTGTTTTGAGGCAGTTGACCAAAATCCCGGACGATTTTGAAATTCCCCCCGGACATTTTTTTTAGGTCTGAAAAGTAGGACATGTCCGGGAAAAAGAGGACGTCTGGTCACCCTATCTAAAACCAACGCTCCTCTTATTTAATGTATTCAGTTTTAGCTCATACAAAGACCTTTTTATGTCAATTGTGAATATAGCCATTTATTCTCTGTGCATATATTATGAGTTTATTCTTTTTAAGTTACACCAGCAGATCTTTCTTTGTGGTTTTCCAGTTGAATCTTGTGCACTGCGGTAACTGGTGGGAGGGCGTGTGCATTGATATAACGGTATACCGGGGGTCTTGATGTCTCGACGGGATTTTTTCCCCACACACAACACCGGGCACAACACCTTCCCGACACTTTAGATTCAGCTTATCCTCAGACATTGTTGAAGAGGAGAAGAAAGAGGGTAGAGTCTGTTCTGTAGTTGTCACAGCCCCCCTCAGTCAGACCAGTCTGCTTTCCTTTGTCTCCCACAGGCAGATATGACCGGTATTTCAAACAATGAGTGGGAGTCTAGAGGAGAGGCCTAGTACTTCTCCTCTTCCTCCCTATTTGGATCAATAGCTCTTATTGATTAGATTTTTTTTTTTAATTCCCCAGGCTGTGTAGAGGCAGACTGCAGTTCAAGTGATCTAAAAAGGGATCTGGTGGAAGGGTGTGGCATGAATAATTGGCTGAATTTCTAATTTTGTCTAAAAGCCTCTATCATAATGAACCTGTTCAGTAGTTGTTGATGATTTATACATATATTTTGATGTATTTGACCTAATTATCTATCCACCAGTGGTGGGATGTCAGCACAGTCTGAATGGGAACCAATAAATCAATTCATCATCTACCCAGACTTTCACTAACAATTGTATTCTGCAACAAAAGAGCTTACTGGCCTGTTATTATGGCTGTCTTATTGTTTCTTTATGTTACAGCTGATCATTTCTTATGTTTACTTCTAATCTTCAAGATTGCACTACAGCAATAGGCTGGATTTTAAAGGATGCATTATTATAGTCATTACGCAGTACTTGCAGAGGTGCTTCTGTCCTGGAGAGCCAGACCCTCCTTTGTAATCGATGTCTTTCCTTCCATAACCAAATTAAAAGAAGGGTGGGGGAAGACTGGAGGAAACACCTGATGCACAGTGAATGCAGAGGCAATTGCTTTAATCTGCATCTGTCTGCATTGTCTCTATAGAATGCTTATGACTAATGCACACAGCTTAAAATCAGTATTCATCTTTTTCTTCTACTTGTTGCTGTAAATAAGGTTGGAACGATAAGCAAGTAAATGTTTATTCACCTGAATTCACTATTTTTGCCCTGTGTTTGACTAAGCTGATAAAACTACTACTGCTGCCCTTTCAGATAAGATCTCTATTTGTTTCCACTCCCTTGAGTCCATTGACTCAGATGTCCAGCTTATGTGATTGACAGAAATGCTGAATGCATACATTGCAGGGATCTGGGTCAGGGTGTGGCATTTTTTTCTGCTCATTGTCCTCATTCTTTCACTGGGATTCTTCATCTTTGCTGATAGCCATCTATTGTGTCACCGTCAGCCTTGCGTCAGTTCTCTCATCTCTGTTTCTGTTTTGTTTTGGGCAGATCTTTTGTTCTTCTCGACCTTATTGGGCCTCAATTTGCTCCTGAAGGCATTACTGATTGCTATGCATTGATTTAAATGTCATGATTTGCATTCCACCGCTGACTCCCAAAGTGACTGCTTGCCCACAGTACGGCTCATCCATATAAAGGAAATCATAATTTTGATGAATATATTTTAAAATAATAAAACATAAATCAATTAAAAGTGAAATAAATGTTTGAAAATATGGTCAAAGCCAATAATCGCCTGCATAATTACACTGGATTTTTGAATGGGTTTGTTTTTAAAGATCTTGAATGCGGTCTTTTTAAAAAGGGCGAACAAGACTTGAATACAGACGGTCACTGTCCTCCTGTGTTGAGCGACTGGGTGCAAATGAAGTTTATTTGCAGTACGGCGTGCAGAGTGCTCTGTGGCTCCTTTGTGCTGCTCCTCCATCATGTTTTACATGTGTAAGAACTGCTTTCTGCAGTGTCATCAGCTGGCGGCTGTGGAAATATTAACAGCTGCGTTGCAGGAAATGCTTTTGATATGACACGCTTAAAAGGGGGGGGAATTTTGGCCTAACCATCAGCCTGCAAAAAAATGGCTGTTTTAGCCATTTAAATGCCCCAGTTTCATAAACCACATGGATATATTAAGTGGTTTTTTTATTGAAAGTAACAGTCATGTGATCACTTCCATTTTGTGTCTGCAGTTCTGGGAAGTGATCAGCGACGAGCACGGCATTGATCCCACAGGCACTTATCATGGAGACAGTGACCTGCAGCTGGACAGGATCAGCGTCTACTACAATGAGGCCACAGGTAAAATTCCCTCTCAAAAACTAGTCAATTAAACATTTTATAGATCATTTTCTCTGGTAATGTCAGAGGTTTATAACAGCTTTTACTCTTTTTTTTTCATACAATATTGAGCTGGTCTGTTTCTTTTGGTCTTCCTCTTCCTCTTCCATTGTCTTCTTCTCTTTCTTGTGGAGGAGGTAAATATGTACCGAGAGCCATTCTCGTGGATCTGGAGCCTGGAACTATGGACTCTGTGAGGTCTGGGCCCTTTGGACAAATCTTCAGACCTGACAATTTTGTATTTGGTGAGTAGAAACTTAATAAATCTGACTATTTTATGAATAAATACAAAAGCATCAAGAAAAAACACCTCAATTTCTATCTTCTCCATAGGCCAAAGCGGTGCTGGAAACAACTGGGCCAAAGGTCACTACACAGAGGGAGCCGAGTTGGTGGACTCTGTTCTGGATGTGGTCCGCAAGGAGTCAGAGAGCTGCGACTGCCTGCAGGGCTTCCAGCTTACCCACTCTCTTGGTGGGGGAACAGGATCTGGAATGGGAACCCTCCTGATCAGCAAGATCCGTGAGGAGTACCCCGATCGGATCATGAACACCTTTAGTGTGGTGCCTTCCCCCAAGGTAACTGATCCTTGTGATGGCACATGATCTGTTTGGGATTTAAATTTAGTTTGATTAGCCGTAGGTTCCCTATTCTGAGATCATAAGACTGAATAAAAGCTGTTTATCTGCAGGTTTCAGACACAGTGGTTGAGCCGTACAATGCTACCCTGTCAGTCCACCAGCTGGTAGAGAACACAGACGAAACTTACTGCATTGACAACGAGGCCCTGTATGACATCTGCTTCCGCACCCTGAAACTGACCACACCCACCTACGGTGACCTTAACCACCTAGTATCCGCCACCATGAGCGGCGTCACCACCTGCCTGCGATTCCCCGGCCAGCTCAATGCTGATCTCCGCAAACTGGCCGTCAACATGGTGCCTTTCCCTCGTCTGCACTTCTTCATGCCTGGTTTTGCTCCCCTCACCAGCAGGGGCAGCCAGCAGTACCGTGCCCTGACGGTTCCAGAGCTCACCCAGCAGGTGTTCGACGCCAAGAACATGATGGCTGCTTGCGACCCACGCCATGGCCGCTACCTGACAGTGGCCGCCGTGTTCCGTGGTCGCATGTCCATGAAGGAAGTGGATGAGCAGATGCTAAATGTGCAAAACAAGAACAGCAGCTACTTCGTCGAGTGGATCCCCAACAATGTGAAGACCGCCGTCTGTGATATCCCACCACGTGGTCTTAAGATGGCCGTCACCTTCATTGGCAACAGCACTGCCATCCAGGAGCTATTCAAGCGCATCTCTGAGCAGTTTACAGCCATGTTCCGGCGCAAAGCCTTCCTCCACTGGTACACAGGTGAAGGTATGGATGAGATGGAGTTCACCGAGGCTGAGAGCAACATGAACGACTTGGTGTCAGAGTACCAGCAGTACCAGGATGCCACTGCTGAGGAGGAGGGTGAGTTTGAAGAGGAGGCCGAAGAGGATGCCTGAAGATGTGAAGTCAAGAAGTCATTGCCAAAATGAAACTATGAAAGGAACAAACTACAAGTAACCAACACCCTCAGATAAACTCAATAGCATTACTAGGAAAACTTAACTGTGTTCAAACATTAGGTTGCTGTAGAAATCCCCTGTCTTTCAGTACCAATAAAGTTGACAAACTAAGCTGCCTGGTTCTTGCCTGGTTCTTGTGGTCTTTTCCTGTTTACAGGTATTAAATGACATGGGGATTGGTAGACCAGAAAATGTACTAGACAAAAATCAACATCACCTGATGGTTATACATGAATATAGCCAATATACGAGCAAGATTAATTTCAGACACACAGGCTGATCCTCTTTATGCCACACCTCACCAATGCAGTGCAAGACAGTGCATCCAAAGAATATTCACAGTTCTTCACTTTATCCCCATTTTGTTACGGACTTATTCCAAATTGGATTAATCTCTTTCCTCAAAATTCTGCACACAACTACCCCATTACAAGAATGTGGAAAATTTATTAAAAACAGAAAACCAAGAAAACACATTTACATAACTATTCAGTCTTACTCTTGACGCTCAAATTGAGCCGTTTCCACTGATCGGTCATCTAAATGTTTCTACATCTTAAATGGATGGAACTTTATTTGGAAAGACACGCCTGTCTTTACAAGGGCCTATAGTTCACCCTTCAGGTCAGAGGTCAAACAAAATTGTCTGTGTCCTTCAAAACAGGATTGAAAAATTTATGCTGCTTTCAAGAATGAGACTATTGGCCTCCATAATTTGAATATTGAATAAGTTTGGCACCACAAGGACTCTTCCCTAGAGCTCTCCGGCCATCTAATCTGAGCAATCAGAGGATCTTAGTCGGCGAGGTGACCAAGAACCCAAGAGTCACTCTGTCAGAGCTCCAGCTTTCCAGGGGGACAGGAAAACATTCCTGAAAGACAACCATCTCTGATGCAATCAATCAATCAATCAGGCCTGCATGGTAGAGTGTCAGGACAAAAGCCACTCCTTAAGGCACATTGCAGCCCCTCTAGAGTTTACCAAAAGACTCTTGGAGGACTCTGACCTTGAGATACAAAACTCCCTTGTTTGATGAGACAAAGATTGAACTCTGTGCTGTCAATGCCAGGCGTCATGTTTGGAGGAAACCATGCGTGGCTCATCACCAGGCCAATATCATCCCCAAAGTGAAGCACGGTGGTGGCAGCATCAAGCTATGGAGATATTTTGCAGCAACAGGGACTCTTAGACTAGTCAGGATACTGGGAAAGATGTATGCAGTAATGCAACCTTCTCCAGAGTACCTTTATTATCCAGCATGGAAAAGACCCAAAGGACATGGTCAAGATCTCAAAGACTTCAGAATCACTCTGTGAATGTCCGCGGGTGACCAAGCTAGAGTCTAGACTTGAATCTATTTGAACATTTCTGGAAAGATAATAACATGGCTGTCCACAACATCTCAACAAAGTATTAGGTAAAAGCTATGAATACCTGCATTTCTATTTTTAATAAATTTGCAAAAATCTCAGAAACCTTTTTCCACATTGTCATAATGAAGTATTGGTGTTCAGAATTTTAAGGAAGGGGATTATTCTAACACAATTTGTAAGGAGAAATCAAAAGGTGGAAATGGAGGAGTGCTGTGAATACATAGAGATTCCCTGAAAATTCATAGGGAGCAGGGGTGCACAATATTAGAAACATGCAATATGTGACATCATTGTTGACTGCCTTAATAAGATTACTTATGATGAACAAAAAAATATTTGAGTTTCTGTTTCTGTTTGTGTCTATAGAAGGAATCAGCCAGACACATTTTTATCTCAGCAGTAAGGAGTTGCTGAAAAAAATTGCTTCTGCCCAATAGCTACGGTGTTAGCAATAGACCAGTGGTTTCTTAATGATTTGATCATAACCTTTTCAAAAATTGTTTGCCTAGCTTTAAACAAAAAACCCCACAAGGAGAATGTGAAAGCATTGTACTTAAATAGTAACCTTACTTTTGTTGCAATCCAAAACACACTACATATACATACTTTTCAGCAAGACATTTCTTAAATAAACTATAAACCACAAATATTAAAAGTTCCAGTAGCAAACAATTGAAATACATCATTCTGGGTGTAATCAATCATAATATATAAGCTTTACTTTCTCACGCAAATTATTGAGCTAAAATAACTTTATGGAGATGTTATCTTTTTCTTCCATCATCTCCATTGCTCTCTTTGCTTGGCGCGAAAGTAAATGGACGAATGAATCTTTTCTTCCATCATCTCCATTGCTCTCTTTGCTTGGCGCGAAAGTAAATGGACGAATGAATCCATTAAGGAACTATTGGTCCAATCGGAAACGCTTCCGGAAGAAACTATCCAATGAAAGAGAGAGTACGTCATAAGTGACACTTGTATCGGCCGATAGCTCTTTGCTCAAGAACTTATTGTGGGCGTGGTTGGGTCACTATTTACATTTTGTTTACGTTCACGGAGTAAAGCAAGACTCCGGGAAGCCTGTGCTAGAGCATGATCCCATCATTGGTTGTCGGAATATCAAAACGCAACGCGTCCTGGGTAATAATCAGCAGGCGAGCCCATCTGAGCTGTAAAGTCACTCGTTAACAAACGGATACTTCCTTTCTAATTTCAAGGTAACAGCCATGTGATTTCCAAACGGGACCAATTTTAGCCACAAAGTAGTAAACATTATTGGAAAAGAATAAGGATAGTTACTATAATAATCAGGAAGATTCTCGCTAAGCTAACTGAAATATTGTCATTTGACCCCACTAACGGCTAACAGGTTTACCGTTGACCGGAAGTGTAATTGCTGTGATTTGGACACTATTATTCACGCTTAATAAAAGTTATTTCTGTATTGCCTGGGCTTATCTAGAGCAGACCTATAAATAGAATTTGATTAAGAATACAAGATTTCAACAAAAAGCTAGCTAAATGCTCATAGTGAAGCCTCTGTCTGTTAGCTGCAGGTTACTAATAGCCTAGCCACCAAGGCTAACTTCAGTTGCATGCAGTAGCCCTGCAGAAGGCAAGCATGTTGCTAAGCTAACATTAGTAGGTTTTAGAAGGGGAAAATATCTTTGTTTAGAGTTTATTGCCATCCTGCTTTGGTCTTTAACAGGAATGGATGCAACTCAGGCGATCAGTAACTCGATCTTAGAGTCAGAGGAGGAGGAAGACAATGAAGAGAAGATCCAAAATGAAAGGAGGAAGCCATTGGCCAAACTGTGCATCTTAAATAATCCACACATCCCTGAAAAAGGTAAAGTGTCCTACTCTGGTATTTTTACCTCCTGTGTATGCTATGCTAGGGGAAAATGTGCATAAAAAGCATTGAAATACCATATTCTTTAGCTGTAGCAGCGTGACGTTACACAGAAGAGATTGTAGTACTAATTATCTTTAAAATTAATTATTAATTATTAATCCCTATTTTGATTAAATAATTATTATTTAATTATCTTTATAAATAAACAGCAAACATGCTGTTCATTTATGACACATGAAGAAAGGGATCTTTAAATTTTCTACATTTGTTCATAATTTCATAGATCTTCTAAATAGTAATCCATGATTTTTTGTTTTGTTGGCAGATAAATATGACATGACTTAGAGTAATTTGTCTGAGCCACTTTACAAAATTGGAAAGAGGAGAGAACATGCCATTTAAGTAAGGCAGGTGTGTGTTGAGCTTCATATATCATAAGAAAATGGCAACTTGCATATGTTTGCTGAAGCCTACAGTCAGAGTAATATTAAAAAGGTTAACACAGCAAATCTGGAAGAGGATTCATATGCATCTTGCCACTACAAGATGGTAAAGGAGGTAAAAAAACTCAGAAAAGTGAAAATTTCATCTTTTCACAAACTGGTATGAAATCAGGGATAAAAGTAGGAAAAGCATCTTATGCCTGTTTAATATAATGGAGGATATTTGAAGCTTTGGGTCTTTTTCTTTTCCAAAAGATCCTTAATCCATGTCATCTTCATCTCTTTAAAATACCAGCAAACATTATGTTAAAATATAGTTCTAGAAATAAGATGAGAACAAATCTTGCTGAATTAAATTATTTATTTTTTTCTTAAAATTTTCAGTGTAGGAGTAACAAATAACTCATTAATTTAAAATTTTTTATTCACATCTTTACTAGAGTCACAAATTTGTCTGTATGCATAGTCTGTCTTAACTACATAAGTCTTTCCAATAATATATTTTGTCTCTGTCACTTAGAGTTGCCCCTCTTCCTGGGAGATAATTTCCTGGGTCGTGACCCAAATCTTTGCACAATACAGTTGTTGGCACCATCTGTGTCCAAGCAGCATGCTGCCATCAGCATCTCTGTTTACCGGAGAAGAGGCCGTGTCCATGAAGTGGACACGGAGGCCGTAGTTTGGGACCAAAAGAGCATGAACGGGACCCATAAGGGACGCCTAAAGCTGACCCCTAACGTGCGCTATGCCCTCAATGAGGGCGACAACTTGGTTTTGGGGGACATCCCATGTCGGTATGTGAGCTCCGGGGTGGACTCCCCTTCTTCCCTTGGTGACATAGCGACGCCAAGACAATCGGAAGCAAATGCCAGATTGTCAGATTGGGATAACGTTGACACAGGAAGCAAGAAATGTGTCAGTAGTGCCACAAAAGCTAAGAGGACTCCTGTCACAGTCGGTTGCCTCTCATTTGAGAAAACTCCAGTCCAGGCACAGGGGATCTTGGTGCCAGAATCTGATTCTGAGTCAGAGAGCGAAAGAGAAGGGAGAGGAAACAGAAAACAGAAAGATGTTGGTATGTAAAATTTCTGGCAATTTATAAACACAACCACTGTTTATATTTTTATTCACCAGTTGGCTTTGATTTCAGTGTCTACTTCAGACTCCTACAAATCCAGTCTCAGTGATTCTGCATTCTTAAGCCCTCCGAGCAAAGTCATTCCTGAAAGGTATGTTTTTATATCTGAATTTTTACAGTGGATTTCTAACACCTGCATATAATACTGAACATTTACACATTTTATTACACATTACACTACAACCTAAAATATATGTGTATCTTACCTGGACTTTGTTTAAGACATGAACACAAAGTAGTGCTTTATTTTATTTAAACCAGTGATTTATATATATATATATATATATATATAATTTTATTTTTTTCCCCAATAAAACACCCCACATTTGAAGAATTTCCTGCTCAGAATCAACCTACCGTAACATTATTTTAGTGAAACAAATAAAGTAGTCATTCTTGTGAGAAAGTGTTCTGTAAATGAGTACAGATCAAAATAATAAAGTGTTTTGTAGGTTTGCCTAATTAAACGGTATTTCAAAATTTTAGGGGAATCAGTTGATTTTTGCTTTCTTGTCTACTCTTTGAAAACATGTACTATAATTGGCAAAGTTTAATGAATCACTTAAATGTACATTTTGCTGAAGAAACGTCTGATTGTGTGTAAATGTTGCTCAATATTATTTAAAGATTTTAGGAAAATTTCAATTTGTCAGGGATAATTCGGTTCTAGGTAATGATAAAGTCTCCTCTAGGATTGCTCGGTGATTTGCTCCATCCGTTTTCCCAATAACTCTACTCAGCTTTTCCAAAACAAAATCCCCACAGCATGATGCTGCCATGATATCCCAATAAAATACCTGGAAGTTTGTGGCATCTGAACACTTTTTAAAAGGCTCTGTAGTACTAACAGAAAAGAAATCAGAAAGTGTGAGTTACTGACAGAAAATCTGCCAGTAGCTGCTTTCAGATCTTAAATGTCATCTTGTCTTTTGCTGTTTTGCAGTGAAGATGAAAGCATCATCACACCGTCCTCCAGCAGAAACGGGTCAAGCAGACGCTTCGGTTTCAGCTTGGAAAAGATGGATATTGACCTGGAGAAAAACAAGTCACCTGTGTTTGTGGAAAATGGTGTGGAGGAAGGAGAAGGAGCAGCCAACGGAGGGATGTATTCAGAAGAAAGAGGACATAATGTGAAAAGTGAAGCCTGTAAAAGTCCTACAGAAAACAGTGAATCGCTCAGGTCGACGCTACAGGTCTCCAGAGACGCCGACCCTGAATTTAACCTGGATAGTGACACAGATGTGGAGGGAGGAGAGGAAGAAGAAGAGGAAGAGGAGGTGCCTGCTGGGAAAAGTGATCAATGCCCAAACACAGTTCTGTCACACATGGACAGTGACACTGATGCTGATGACGATGTCTCAGATAAAGCTCCAAGAACGTCGCCTTCAACTGATGAAGCAACAAAACATTCTCCTGTTGCTTCTGGTATTCAGCTGGAGGGCATCACAGTGGACAGTGACACTGATGTGGATGATGATGATGATCCTAACGTCACCTCCAAAGCCACGTTACCTCAGGGTGTGCACAGCGCTGACTTTGCCCCTACTGTTCAGTCTGAAGATTTCCACTTGGACAGCGACACAGATGTGGATGAGGAAGAGGAGGTTGGGAAACGGGGGAACCCCAAAACAGACAAAACACTCAGAGAAAAATCTGATAAACCTCTGTCTCCTCACAATCTGCATCCAGACAGTCACACCTGTGATAAGGAGGTGACTGCAACTGGTTTGGATATTTTGTCCGAAAGTGATACGGACCTGGAAGAAGACTCACTCCCCGCTGTCCCTGCTGCTGCAGCAGACCTGCCTGTGTCATCTGCAGCAGCAGGAGCTCCCGAACCAGAATCTGATGCAGACACAGATGTTGATGAACCTGTTGCTCCACATGCCGCAGATGAGGGCAAACCAGCTGACCTTAGAATGGAAAGTGATACAGATGTGGAGGATGAGGAGGGAAGTCCTGGAGAGGAAGAGCAGGGGCAGATCCCCCACCTGCTAAGAGAAAATACTGCAGAGTTTCCGGTTCTTCTTTGGCAGAACTGTTCTACTCCTGTTCATGTTTCAGGTAATCTCTCATAAATAAACAGATGGAGTATCATAAAGTTTATAACTCCAAGTGAAAACAATTCAAGTAAAACTACAGCAACACACTGAAAGAAGGTCTTGAAGATTCAGAGATTCATCTTGAAATCTGAAGAATAATCTCCAAAATGATTTTTGCATTTACCAGGCAAATTATTTAAAGCCAATTTCAGTCTCCTGATAAGACAGATTTTCCCAAGGTTATGAAAAGTTTCAAAGAATATTAAAATTGTCTTTTTTGTCCTTTTTTTGCAGAAGGAGAAGTTGAACAGATGGAAACTCAGGTCTTCACGAGCCCCACTTCACATTCACATAGATGTGGGTTTAACACATTTATTTTATATACCCTGTTTTAGAAATATTTAGTAACTATACATAAACAATGGACACTGTTTGTCACAATAATAAATTTTGCTGGACAATAAATTGTCCTAGAAATTGCGATAATGGATAAAAGATTGCCATTTTGATACAATTTTCAACTAAAATAATGATAAAAGCATAATGCAAGTACACCCTGTCAAAGATCAATTAACTTTAATTTCCAAAGGACCTTTGGCACTGGAACTGGAAGACATTTTGAATATCCAAAATAAATAAACAAAACAACCAAAACAATAAATAAAATTATTTTGGTTAAGAAAACAAACTTGCCCCTCAAAACATATTGCTTGTCGAAAACTGGAGTTTGAACTGATTATCTTTTCCGTTCTAGTATGGCCCTGCTATCTTTATTTCAGTATCAACTGGCTCTGATGATCAGTGGCTCCCTCTGCTGGATAGCCAAAGTACAACACAAAAAGTTCTAAGTGGATTTTAGTAGATAATCATGTGGAATTAATTTGAATCTAATCAGCCAATATTTGACAATTAGTAGATTAATTGTTTTCATCCCTACCCACCACATTTTTGAGATTCTCTTTTTTCTTAAATGTGTGACAAGCTTAGATTTATTTTTCTTTGCTCCTGCAGATACTGTATCTTCCTCCTTAAGACCAGCACTCATGTCTTCTTGCTCAGACAGTCAGGAGGATGAAGATTATGCTGTGGCTGAGACACAATCTTTCATTCATCAGACAAGAAGTTGCCACAAAGGCTTGAATCCAAACCAAGCCTCCATTCTTAAGTCCTCTGCTGTAAAACAAGAGGACCGGTCCAAAAGAGATGGTTCTTTCCAGCTGGGACTGTCTGACAGCAGCCACCTGCAGGGCGAGGTCAGGGAGAACACACAAGCTTACGCCGCAGTCGATGGTGGAGTAAACATGGAGGATACTCAGGATTATGAGGAAAGTGCAGAGAATGACTCAAACCTGGATGCCACGCAGCCCTACGAAGTGGAGCCTCCCAGATCTTCAGAAATGTCTAAAACAGAAACCTGTGTTGACTTGACTATGGAGGCAACTCAGGCTTATATCCCAGAACCTTATGATGAAGGTTCAGATGAAGATGAGGGACTAAACTCTGCCAGGACTGGTGTGGCTTCATCTGCACTTGCTATAGCTGAAACCCAGCCAATGTTCTCTTCTGTGGAAGATAATGAGCCAGATTGTTCCTTAGAACCCGTTAAGAATGAAACGGAGAGGCACGTGACCGATTCTGAATCGGTAGCGGAAACACAGCCCGTGTTTACAAGTGACAACGAGGAGCGCGGTGATGAAGAGTTGTCAGTGGAGTCCATGAAGTCTGCAGAGGAGCAGAAACATCCATGGACTTCTTCAGCCTTCTGCCTCGCTGAAACCCAACCCGTGCGTCTGAGCGACAATGAGGAGAGCGGCGATGATGAAGAGTTGTCAGCGGAGTCCCTGCGACCTTCAAAAGTGGAGACGCACCCAAACACTGATGCAGTTTTGTCGCTAGCTGAAACCCAGCCCCTGCATGTCAGCGCTGACGAAACTGAGCCGATGGACTCATGTGGAGATCATGAAAATAACTCAGAGATCCTTCTTCCACAAAAAAGAAAAGCGAAGCAGCTTCATATTGACGAAGAGGAGTCGCAGCAGCGCACAGACTCTGGTGAAACGCAGCCTTTGACTCCTGGTGAGGATGACGACGATTCTGAGTCGATGCCATGCCTGAGGAAAAGGAAAGCAAAGCCGCTGCAGCTGGAAGACGAGACACAATCACTCGTTGGTTCTCAAGACTCTGCAGTTGAATCTCAGCGTTCGGTTACATACGAGGAAGAACAAAGCAGTCAAGACTTTATCTCCACCCAAAAAAGGAAAGTGAAGCCGCTGCATATTGAAGATGAGCAGACCCAGCCTCTGATAAATTGCGAAGATGAAGACGTCCTACCAGAAATGGAGTCGAAAGTTCTTCCTCTCACCTCTGCTGAAGTTCAGAAAAAAGGGAGGAATGGAAAAAGGGACGGTGATGAATCCGTCACATATCCACGGAAAAGAAAGGAAAAACGACTTCATCTTGAGGAAGAGGAGACGCAGCCAGTCTCAGCTTCTGAATCTCAGAGAAAAACCGATGAGACGAAAGTTTCACCAAGTACCAAAGGAACAGGAGAACAAACAAAGACTAAGGATGACAACAGTCAGCAGGAAGTGAAGGTGGTTAATCAGAAAACAAGAAGAAGAACTGCAAGAAAACAGGAAGAACAAGAGGAGGACAAAATCAAGAGAGCTGAAAATGAGAATCGGGTGAAGGAGCAAAAAGGTGAGAAACTCAGAGGAGAACCAGAAATACACAAGAGGGAAGAGCTGATGAATGAAGGGACATCCAAGCCTCATCTTGAGGATGACATGCAGCTGATCGCAGCTTCTGAATCTCACAGAAAAACTGATGAGACGAAAGTTTCACCAAGTACCAAAGAAACAGGAGAACAAAAAAAGAATAAGGATGAGAGCGACCGGCAGGAAGTGAAGGTGGTTAATCAACAGACAAGAGAGAGAAGAACTACAAGAAAACAAGAACAAGATGAGGACAAAAACAAGAGGCAGATAAAGGAGCAAAGAGACAGAAAACTTGGGGGAGACGAAACAGATAGACATGAAAACAAAGAGCTGATGAATGAAGGGGCATCCAAAACTCAGCTTGAAGAAGAGACGCATCCAGTCACGGTTTCTGAAGTCTGTCCACCGAATACTGTAAAAAAAACCGATGTGTTTGATGCATCCAGCATTTCAGGTTCAATGGAAACTCAATTAGGAGAAGAGAAAGAGAAGGCACAATGTTCTTCACGTCAAACTAGACAGATGAAGACTGAAAATAAACCATTACCAAACACCAGAGGACGGAGAGGAAAAACCAAATCTAAGGGTGACAACAATCAGGAAGAGGTGAAGGCAGCTAATCAACCGACCAGAGGGAGAAGAAGTACGAAGAAACAGGATGATGATGAAAGACAAGGGAGCGATGAAAATAAGAGCCAGATAAAGGAGGAAGGAGATAAAGAAGAGAGAGAACATGTGGAGACAGAGAGACGCAATGAGAGGGAAGAAAAAACAAAAGGGAAACCCAGATTAAAGGAGATGAAATCAGGAAGTGAAGTAGAAGAAGAAAAAGGAACAAGTGTGGAAACAACAAATACGGACCAAGAACACCTTACAAGACTGGAGAAAGAAAAACAGCCCAAAGAATCACAAGAAGAGAAGGACGAAGAGGAGAACCCCAAAGGTTCTGCAAGAGTGCGAAGATCTTCAAGAAGAACAACCACAGCGGTGTGTGAAGCCTCAAGTGAGGATGTCCCAGCAAGGAGAACCCGATCCCGCTCCAGCTCCCTCAGCTCAGAGCGGTCGGTCTCCTACATCAACAGCAACGCCCTGGAGAACAAAGGGAGAGGAAGAGGAGTGAAGAGGAGCAGCGAAGCTTCCCAGACAGATACTGTGAGAAGCAGCCGCCGAAGGACGACGACGGCGACTGCAGTGGAGCCGGACGCTGAAGCTCAGGCGGTCAGTGCGAGCGCTAAGGTCTCCAGAGGAAGATCACAAGCAAGAGGGCGGAAGACCTTGTCTCAGCCCGATGTTGTGATTAAAGAAAATGAACAGAAAGCCACTGAGGTTCTGCAGCAAGATGAGAAAAGAAAAGCAGACCCTAAGCTTGCTGGTACCAGCAGGGGGCAGCGGCGAGCCACTGCCAGTTGTTCTGAAGCTTTAGTTTTAAATGATGAGGGCCTTCAGTCAAATCAGGAAAAGACATCTGCTGATCTAGCATCCCCTCTGCCCAAGAGAAACATGAGGAACAGAGGTGCAAAAACTGTAAAGACCGAGCCTGTAGAGGAAACTGAGGCTCCCACAGCGACTGCTGCTGACGAAACCCGAAACAAGAGAAAAGCAAAAACAAGTGAGGAAAACCCTGAAGTGGATAGAGTCCAAAAATCAACAGAACCAGGAGGGAAAGAGGAGCAACAGGAAGAGATTCCTGTTGGGATACAAGGCAGGAGAACAAGCAGAGCCTCAAGCACTCAGGTGAAGAAGAACAAAGAGCCGCTCTGTACACAGGAAGTAAAAGATGGAAAGAAGGCGGCGGTGGGGGCTGCTGGGAAGAAAGCCAGGGGTCGAACAACCGTGGTCCAGAAAAATAAAAACCAAGAGCTGCAGGAAACTCAGACGTCTGGTTCTTCCTTGGAGCCACCTGGAAACGAGGTCGAATCAGAGGTGATTTTGTTATTTCACTTTAAAAATGTGATTTATAGTCTACTGCGCACATCCATCCAAAATGAATAAAACACAATAAAAACTAAGCTTTTAGCTTTACTCAAAGCTGCATTTTGCTCCATGAAGCAGCCTTTCCAACCCCTGTAATGTAATGCACTTCCTTCTGTAAGACGGGTTTCCCACCAGTTTTTGTTTTTTCCGCATCGCAATTATGAATGTCCTCAAAGGGCCGATTGTGGGAGAATGTATTCATGAAACTAACTGTTAACAAACTTTGATTAGCGCTTCTTAAAATGTAACAATTTTAACATTAGACTGATGTAATTTGACCCTGTAAATGAAAACTAATTTGATTTAACTGATAAAATACTATTTAAGTATACAACTATATTAAAGTGTGTTACCCTCTAGAGCAGGGGTGGGCACTCCTGGTCCTGGAGGGCCGGTCTCCTGCAACTCTTTGATGTCCCTCTACTTCCCTCGAGGACCAGGAGTGCCCATCCCTGCTCTAGAATATAGAGGGCCACTTAAGTAGCTATGGAGGACCGAATTTGGCCCACGGACCTCAGGTTTACACCTGTAATCTATATCATGACACATATTTTTCTTCTGCTGAACTTTGTCAGGTATCTAATGGATTCAGTGAGTTGATGGTCGACCACACTTTCTTCTTTGTCACCGTTGTTCTGAACTGAACTGACCTGATGTGTCAAACATCAGAGAGGAAGATTATCAATTCACGACTTGGAAGAAAGACAATTATTTAATTATTGGTCTTAATCAATAATTAAGATCAATATTATAAGAAGTATTCATACAAGTGTTAGACAAATTACTAGAGCTCAGCTCCTGTCTTGTCCTACTTTCTTCTTCTCCTCTGTAACTCGCTCAGATCTCGGCCATGACTCCTTCCCAGAAGCGGCGGGTTTCCTCAAACTCCTCCCCCGTAGCTAAGACGCTGCGTTCCTCCTCTGCGTCTCCAGCTACAGTTAGCCGAGTACAATCCAGGAGCCAAACCTACAAGGTCTGTGTTTTTATCCTTTACCCAACAAATAAAACAGGCAGGATATTAGAGCGCCTATGAATCTTTCCTCTAAGGCCCTAAAATGAAAGGTTTTTATCGTTCAGGATTAGGCTCACTGAAAAAAAAATCTGACTTGACTCTCAGTTTCAGACTTGTAAATAAATAAATAAATAAATAAATAAAAAGTCAGAATTTCGAGCAAAAAGTGGATCGTAAAGGTGTGGACTGGTGGCCACAAATTAATTGTAATTTTTGTATTTAACTATTCAACACCAATAAAACTGTGTGTGACTTTTTCACCTCTTATAAATATGTTTTCTTTTAAAAACTGTACTTCCCTTTTATTCATATTTGAGTTGATGACATCACATGAAGCAGCAACAATCAGTAACAAACAGGAAGGCGAATGCGTCCATGTCTGAGTTGATTGGGTTTCCTTGATAATTTGTACCTTCTCTATTTTCTTTAACTACTTTATCCTCTATTTTTCATTTTTCTGATTTGTTGTGTTTTGTATCCAGAAACAGTAACATTTATTTTTTGTTTGTTAAGGTCTCATTTCTCACTACTCGCCAGACAAATGACAAATTAAAAAGAAATCTGTAATAACAATGAAATTAGGCTCATATGTTTCCATATTTGCTCAATCAGCTACCAGATAGATTTAGACCTCAGCTCATGAGTAAAAACACACAGCTGTTGCTGTTTTGTCAGGTTCTGTTCACAGGAGTGGTGGTTGAAGATGGAGAGCAGGTGCTGGCTCGTTTAGGAGGCGCCATGGCCAGAGGCGTCTCCGACATGAACTGTCTCGTGACAGATAAAGTGCGAAGGACGGTCAAATTCCTGTGCGCCGTGGCTAAAGGTGTCCCAGTTGTCACCACTCAGTGGCTGGAAGAGGTTATTAGCAGGAGCTGCTAAATGCAACACAGACTTGTTCTCTCAGGTCTGCACCGTCCCTCTCAGACTCTCCTCTCTTGGTTTCAGAGCGGTAAAGCTGGGCGCTTCCTCTCTCCGCTTGATTTTATTGTGAAAGATCCGGAGCAGGAGAAGAAGTTCAGCTTCTCCCTGCAGGAGTCTCTGAGGACTGCCAGCAGCCAGCCTCTCCTCAAGGTACTACCTCATCCTCTTTATTTCTTCTCTTATTATTCTCTGACTGAGTGGTTGACGGCGTGTCAGTGGCGTGTAGCGGGTATTCCCTTTAGCTGATGGCGCAGCGGTGCTGGTGAGAAAGACGGACTCGCTGTAGACACGGAGAAATGTTTGAGTCATTCCCGGTTCTCATCCGATGTTGATGTGTGTGTGCCACCTTGCAAAGTGTTTGCAGTGCAGTGCATAAGTATTCATACCCATTTTAACTTTTCCACCTCTTGTCAAATTACAACTACAAGCTTTGGTGTATTTTGTTGGGATTGTTTGTCTGTCAGTCCACTTCACAAGTATTAATGGAAGCCACTTGATTCACTGTTTTCCAAAATACTTAAAGGAAAAATTATGAGAAAATCTGACAATTATTATCCTCTTTTACACTAAAAAGCATAAATAAATCTATTGTCGGCATAAATACAAGTAAACTTAGACATTTATTAGAAAATATTGTTAGTTCCTCCTTCCAGCAGAACAATAACCATAAATATTCAGATCACAGGACTCGGATCGGAACAAGCTCATGATAAGAATGGCATAGTCAAAGTCCAGACTTAAATACAATCAAAAAGTAATTCAATTCTGTTTTTAAATTAAATAAAAATAAAGATTTTATTGCCTAAAGTTCAATAATATAGCACTACTTTAATTAATTTAAACCAGATTAAGCTAAGATTATTCTGCTTACAGAGTTTTGAGGAAAACATATATACCGACAAAAGAGTTTTTATCTTAAATGCAAAATATATATATATATATTTGTTACAGTTTTGCTCAATTACTATGCAAAATGGCCTTTTTCACTCGATGTACTCACTTTACAATTAATGGATTATTCAATTATTTCAATAATCGATTCATCAGGATGAATTCGATTAATCTTTTACTTCACTTTGCAGAGACAACTACATGTGGAAAGATGGTTGAGACCAAAGTGACCTGCAGAGAAATTAGTTTTTTTACAAAGTATCGACTCAGGTGGCCGACTGCAAGTGCACACATTTTTCAGACTTTTGTTTAACAAACGTCTAGAAATCTTTTTTTTTTCCCCCTTCCATTTTACAATTAAGCAGTTTTTCTTGCTGATGTCAGATGACCTCCTTGGTTTTTGATTGTAACGTGAGAAAATGTGAAACCGTTGGAGGGTTGTGGATATTTATGCAAGCCACTGTGTTTCAGGTGGAGTTTCAGAAACCGGCGGGAATTAATTTGGCATTTTCTGTTTGTGTTCTCATTATGTTTCCGGGGCTGTAGAGTTTCATCACCGTGGTAAGATGAGAGCTGGAAACAACAAAGAAATGCTGATGCCAAGCTAAAATTAGAGTGTACGCCTCACCAAACTCTGTTGCCAAGAGCTTTTTTTTATCGATTTTCTCATTCTCTATTACAGAACCTAAATAAGAATAGACTAATCCTTCTGTATTTGCTGACAAGAATGCGCAACGTATAACTTTGCCTCTTTGTTTCAGGGATATGAGATTCACGTCACGAAGTCGGTACAGCCAGAACTGGTTCTCATGAAAGAGATCATCACCTGCTGCGGCGCTACCTTCCTGAAAAAGATGCCCGCGGCTCACAAGGTGCCAGTCGAGTCCAGAGTTGTAGATGTTGTCTTGTGTCGTTATTCTGACTCACCGCTCCTCTGTCCCCCCGACTCTCCGTCCCTCAGCCTCGGGCCGTAGTGATTTCCTGTGAGGAGGACCTGCGGCTGTGTGGCCCCGCCGTGTCTGCGTCTCTTCCTGTCGTCACTGCTGAGTTTATTCTCACAGGAATCCTGCAGCAGAGAGTCGATTTGCAGACTCATGCACTTTCTCCCGGTGCCACCAACCCGCATCCTGCTGAGGGTAGAGGAAGAGGCCGAAAGAAGACTTAGCGCACGATATCTCACTGAGAAAATGTTTGGGTTTGTGCGTCTCTTTGAGATTAAAGGACAGACTTTCTGTCTGCGTGAAAAGTTAGGAATGTATTTACCATCAAATGCAAACAAATTTTCTAGGTACGTTGTTTTTGCATCTGGTGGTAGTGTTTGTTTTCTGTTTGCGTACAACGTCTAGAACGTGTCCCTGGAGGCTGGATTCATGAAGCAGATTAGTTTCCGCCATGAAGTTTGACATGTTTGAATCATGCGTGTGCGTTGAAGGCTCTTCTTTGAAATCCATCTGCTCCAGATGTCTGTAGGTACAACAAGCTTGTTTCCTGTGCTGTAAAACGTGCGTAGTGCCTTTTATACGTCAGATGACCATGTGCTCACCACTGTGTCTAGTGCTCCTGTCTCCATTAAGCAGCTCCACTCCATTAAGGCGTCATTCAATCTCATCGCCTTCAGGGAGAGATGCACAGCATCATTTCCTTCTAGCTATGATGCTGCTGCAGCAGCAACATTTCATCCTGTTGGCCCATCACACACCTTCACTACATGTGAAACTCTTACTGGGTTTTTGCTGTAAGTGGCCTTTTAAAGGTGAAAACAAAAGCTTGTTTTTTTATGCCTCACATGGGACTTGACAGAGATTGTGTCAAATCATGGAAACATTAAAGGTTTTGTATATGTTCCAATTGTTTGTATTTAATCTTCTTGCTATACGTTGTTTGCATAAGTATCTCAAATTCCTTATGCATTGCTATGGGCAGGCCCCAATAATCAGGAAACAACCCGACTGGAGTTTTGTGGACAAAAAAAATTTAATCTATAAGTTGGTCTAAAAAGCCACCAAATAGAAAAGAAATATCTTTTATTGTCCAAATGTTTTGAATGCATCCATATTCAAAGCAACCTAAAAAAGATATAGGGTAAATTTACAACACATGAAAAATTATGTTGCACAGATATTTAAATTTAATTCTTGAATTAAAAGTAATGTGCAACTGGTCATGAGAGTGTCAAAGTTTCCCATTTTCAATCTGGAGAAACATGGCGTATTGATTCTGGTTCTGGTTTTATTTCAGTTCTTCAAATTTCTTTGTAAATAAAACACAAACACTTCTGCTCTAGGTAACAGCTTATCTCTCAGAGAGAGACATAAGGGAAACCTAGACTGTGATTTTAAAGCAGATTTAAAAAACCCCTCATTTTTGGATGTACAAATAAAACCAGATTTAAATTAAATGTTTAAAATGACAGCTTTTTCTACTGCTTGCTATTAATTCAATCTAAAATGCCCATTTCAGATAAATTTTAGAAATTATTTATAGTTGCTTAAATGTCAGGATAAAGAAAATTGTTACTTCCTAACAGCAGCAACTACAAAAAACAATAGATGTTTGCATTGACTAAGATCAAATTTACTTTTAAACCAATTGGGGAACATGACGACGAGGCTTTTTAAGCTTCTGATTCACAACATTTAGATAAATGGAGACACACCTGTGGGTGTAGTTTAGGGCTGTCGCATTAACACATGATGTGATTAAAAAAATTTAACGTCTTAAACAACACCGTTACAATATATTTACAACTACTTTATTGGTTCCACATAAAGTTACAGCCACAAAGTAACTTTATGTGAAAACGACACCATTTCTATGAAAACTAAATGATGTAAATCAACGGAGCTACAACAAAAGAAACTTTCAAAAATGTACATAATATTGAAAGAACACATTATGAAAAAGGATGACTGCACAAGTCAAAAGATATATGTGCTTTAGCAGAAACTATTTAAAATGACATGTCACAAAAAAAAACTAACAACAATGTGTGACAGATTGTGGAAAGCAACTAATATTCTCCTTGCATTCAGTGTTGACATTCAGGTCAGGGTCCAGATGAGCCATCACAGTAATAAGGAGGGATCTCTCCTGGTCTTCCACTGCTGGTGAAGACCAGCAGTCTTCACCAGACTTTATATCGCCGGTGGCAGGAAAAACACGTTACAACAGCAAGAGGAATCCGGTTTTCTGCCTGGAATGACTATGAAAATTTACCCCAGTTGATCTGTTAATGAAAAATGTATTTCATGTAGTTAAAATCTAATTTCACATGTTTAGGTGAAAAACAGTCAAAGGTCCTCACCGTCCAGCCAAGCAAAGTGAGTCTTCTTCCTGAAAACTGGGTCAGACACAATGGCTTGAAAGGACCTGCAGGTCAATGCCAAGGTGAGGTCAGCTGTGTCTCCTGGGTCAGAACCTCCTCCTGGTGAACAGCTTCAAGTTCATGCAGAGGCATCTGGAAATAAAAAAAAAAATAAATAAATAAAAAACAGGTGCATTGCAAGACTGTGAAATAGGAAGAATGGCTCTGACACACATGACGATGGATGAATCTGACCTGTAAGATTGGTGGTATCCTTTGTACCTGCATGGTGAAGAGCATTAAATAATAATTAATACTTTCTCTCTCAGTATCTTATCCTTTCATCTCTAATGGTCTAAAAAATTATGTCCAAATAATGAATTAAAATTATTATTTATTTAAATCATTTAGGGTTTTAGTCTCATTTGCACATAAAGATACACAAATCAAAATTACTAGTTATGTGTAAATTTAAAAAATGAACCTCAATTTGTGCCTCGGCTGCTTTGGCGAAGGTGTGGCCATCAGCACACAGTCTGTAAAAATACAGATATGTTCTAAGTCAGTGTTTCTCAATTCCGGTCCTCAGGCCCCCTGCCTGCATGTTTTAGGTGTTTCCCTTCTGCCACACACCTGGATTGAATCTTTGGGTGATTAACAGGCTCCTGTAGTACTTGGTGGCTGCAGAAGATGTCATGCAATCATTTGAATCAGCTGTTCTGGTATAGAGGCACATCTAAAACATGCAGGCAGGGGGGCCTGAAGACTGGAATTGGGCAACACTGATCTAAGTGAAAGATGAATGCAAGTCCAAATAACATCAAACCTGCTTCAACCCTTTTAATTCTTCTATCCTGATTTTCTTTCGGACTTAAAAAAAATAAGCATAGAACAAAAGTACACTGTGAATGGACATAATACAAATTACATGATTTAAAACTACAAAGTGATGAACTTTAGCTGCAGCTTTCCTCACATTTTGCCTCTCATCAACTTTTTTCTGCTCTCTCTCCTTTTGTTGTTCTTCTCTGGACCCTTTAAAAAGGACAAATTGAAGGTTTTCTTAAAAAACTGACAGATGTGTAACATGACGTGGTACAGAGCACCATTATTGTTCTGACCTCACAGGGAAGTTTCTCAAGAGAGAGACACTACCATCTTCGTATTGTCATCTATCATCCTGTGGATTTCACAGGTTCACATTTAATGAAATCTCCAACAGAAAGTAGAGACTCTCATCTGTTTCCTTACCTCACTGAAATCACATGATGCTCCCATTACAAAGTACAGTGTACACTGTTGAGAAAAATGTGATTATTACATCTATAAAGACCATACAACAATATGGTGGGTGGAAGCGGATGTTGCCATGACTACAAATGTTAAAACAGTTGCTGGACAGTCCTTGTTCAGACAATCCCTGTGGTGTTTAAGAGAAAATTCAAGAAGGGGGAAGAAAATTAATGTGTCATTATTATAACAATTAAATTGAGGTAAAGGACAACAGCCTTACCCACAGTGTTGATTATAAACATTTAAAGCAGGAATGGTTGGAAATAAGCAGTCTGGTAGCTCTAAAGAACCACAAGTGTCCCATCAGAACATCTCACCTTAACATCATTACAGAACAGATTCTGTCCAGGTCCAGATGACACCTGAAGACAGACTTCTCTGATGATACAAAGTTTTTAAGTTAAAAATTATCAAGGGCATATTTCACAACATAAAAATTACAAACATGTATGAGAATGAAAGACAGAGGTGAGACAACATCTACATACATTGGAGATACACTGCCTGGCCAAAATAAAAGTCGCCACCTGGATTTAACTAAGCAAATAGGTACAAGCCTCCTATTGGATGCATAGGCGATTATCTTTCAGCTGGCAACAAGTTATTTAACCCCAGCTGATGCAATGAGTAACTCCTCATTTCTTAAACAACCATGGCAAAAGACACATCCTGTGGTCGTGGAAAAGACGTTAGTCTGTTTAAGAAGGGTCAAATCATTGGCATGCATCAAGCAGAGAAAACATCTAAGGAGATTGCAGAAACTACTAGAATTGGGTCAAAAACTGTCCAACGCATCATTAAAAACTGGAAGGATGGTGGGGAACCATCATCTTCTAGGAAGAAATGTGGTCGGACAAAAATCCTGAATGATCGTGATCGACAATTACTTAAACGTTTGGTCAAATCAAATTGAAGAAAAACAACAGCAGAACTCAGGAGTATGTTTAATTGTGAACGCAAAAGCATTTCCACACGCACAATGTGAAGGGAACTCAAGGGGTTGGGATTGAACAGCTGGTTAGCCGTAAGAAAACCTCTAATCAGTAAGGCTAACCAGAAAAAAAGGCTTCAGTTTGCTAGGGAGCATAAAGATTGGACTCTGGAGGAATGGAAGAGGGTCATGTGATCTGATGAGTCCAGATTTACCCTGTTCCAGAGTGATGGGTGCATCAGGGTAAGAAGAGAGGCTGGTGAAATGATGCACCCATCATGCCTAGTGCCTACTGTACAAGCCTGTGGGGGCAGTGCTATGATCTGGGGTTGCTGCAGTTGGTCAGGTTTAGGTTCAGCAACATTGTGTGCCCAAAGAATGAGGTCAGCTGACTACCTGAATATACTGAATGACCAGGTTATTCCATCAATGGATTTTGTCTTCCCAAATGGAACGGGCATATTCCAAGATGACAATGCCAGGATTCATCGGGCTCAAATTGTGACAGAGTGGTTCAGGGAGCATGAGACATCTTTTTCACACATGGATTGGCCACCACAGAGTCCAGACCTTAACCCCATTGAGAATCTTTGGGATGTGCTGGAGAAGGCGTTGCACAGAGGTCAGACTCTCCCATCATCAATACAAGATCTTGGTGAAAAATTAATGCAACACTGGATGGAAATCAATCTTGTGACACTGCAGAAGCTTATTGAAACAATGCCACAGCGAATGCGGGCTGTAATCAAAGCTAAAGGCGGTCCAACAAAATATTAGAGAGTGTGACCCTTTTTTGGTGGCGACCTTTTTTTTGGCCAGGCAGTGTATGTTTAAACAAGACGTGGTTAATTCCCACTTAAAACAGAGCATGGACACAACGTAATAGCTACTGACATAAAAGAAAAAGGTTTTTACACATCAGGAAATATACAAATGATTGGTAGAAAAAAAGGCATGTTTGAATTAATCACTGTATATTCTTTAACATTATTGTTACTGTTTTGTAGGATTTAATAATTAATTTTCAAACTCACAATGGCTTCCAGATACCAAATATATATTCTGCAAAAAATTTATTGAAATTGTAAAAGTGATCTTGCTCAAGCAGCCAAGGGCAGGTGTTAACTAATTAGATTTACTCAATTACTCTGCAACTTTTGACAAAATAAAAAAATTAATTAATTAAAATTAGGACTATTTTTCCATGTTATACTCTTGAGTAAATTTTGTTGATATGCAACCTAATGCAAGTAACTTAACTGAATGAAGAACACATTTTAATCCATAAAGAAATAAAACACGATACACAGATAAATGTTTATGTTGTTTCTTCTAACCTTAAACACTAGAAAACTGGTAAGTATGTAAAAAAATATTTCATATTTTTCAAGTGTAGTTTTACATACATTTATTGTTCATGCAATACGGGAGAATCTCCTCTCCGTTCCAAATGTTGCAAATGGATAGGTGGATCTGTATAATAAAAATAAAAAACAAAGTTTGAGTATAAAATACATTTCTCAACTAAACATGTTATCTACTTTACTATTTTTATCTAATGTTGCCCTGCAGGATAATAATTAACTATGCTTCATGCTAAAATTAGCCTTCCCCGTATGAATTACGAATTTCACTAGTTTACAGCTGTTAATTATATTTTCAACCTAATCTAGAAAAGCGTATTGATTTACTATGTGAAAAAATTTTAAGAAGGTAAAATTACCTTTTCTTGACTTTGTGGGTTTTGTTGATCGTGTGCCGAACACCAGTGGAAGAACCTCTTAAACTTCTTTCTTTCTTCTTCATTTCCTCTTAACCCCGCATCTTTAAGGTATTTATACTAGTGATTATGAAAACAGCACCCCCTTCATTTCCGCAATGCAATAGTCCCATTTCCAAATAAGGTATGGGACTGACGGAAAGGTCCGTCCCCGCCCCTTTCTGTTTGCTGCAGCGAGGTCCTTCTCTTTGCTACGAGCGGAGCTAACTCTTGCAAAAATTAGCTCAACTGCAATGGCGCGGAGGAAGAGGTCCGATGTGGAGACGCTGGAAGAAATATTTCGGAGCGATGTTGAGCTGGAAGACTCTTCTGATAGCTGGTGGGATTCGGACGAGGAGGAAGAGGAAGAGCCGGACACAGCTGACAGACTTGATCTCGGTGATGTGTAAGTTTTCCCCCGCAATTTCACACAAAATATTTGATGTTTTGGTTCTACTTATTTATTTCTGTGATTATATGCTTGTAATAACGGCAGGACGTAAAACCATGTGGTTATTTGTTTATTTATGTTTTACTAAAATATGTTTTATTTTACTAGTAAGGATTTCATGTTTACTTTGGTTCATTACTTTGTAATAAACCTCTAATTCTTCAAATACTTTATTTTTATTTATAGTCAAGTGGAAACCGAACCATCAAGCTCAGATGGAGCTGAATCTCCCCCCACCTCTCATGATTCTTCATCTTCTTTGAGGTAAGATGTCTATTATGCAAAAAAAAAATTGTTACAAAATAAGAAATGTGTTGTCACAGATCAACATTGGTGTTTTTGCTTTATTTCATAAGACAGTGTGATGCAGCTTCATTTTCAGTATGTCATTTTTGTCAAATTTAGTCTTCAATATATTTCATTCTGTTTCCACAGAGGAGATCGTGCTGGAGAGGCTGATGAAAACTATGTTCCACCAGTTCCTTTGAGGTCTTCAGGGCGTGGAAGAGCTCCAGCCCCAAAAAGAACAACAACCACACACAAAAAGGCAAGTAAACAACAGAAAGTCAGCTCCTCAGCACACCAACAACAAGGCGAGGATTGTTGGCACACTAGAGAGGAACTTGATACGGAGCCCGGATGTCCATTATTTACTCCAAAGAAAGACCCAGGGCCTCAGATTGACTCTACAAAAAGTTGGTCACCCCTGAGCTTGTTCAAGCTTTTCTTTAGTGCCTACACCATTCGGGAAATAATCAAAAACACAAATGAAAATGCACAGCGTTTACTTGCAGCTGGAAAAAAATTCAAATGGTCACCTTTGACAGTGAACGATTTTTACAAATTTTTAGCCATAATTATATTCAGCGGACTGGTACAAGTACCTTCAAAGCCAGACTTCTGGCGAACAAAATGGCCATATAATTTTCCGTTTCCACGTAGCTGCATGACCCGTGACAGATTTGAGTCCATCCTTTGGTCCCTTCACCTGTCCAACATCAAAAAAGATGAAGAAAATGAGCAAAAAAAGGGAACTCCTCAGTATGATCGACTATTCAAACTGAAACCACTTTATGACGACATCAGAGTTGCCTGCAAGACTCATTTTCAACCAATGCGAGAAATATGCATTGATGAACGGATGGTGGCCAGTAAAGCACAAATTGACTTCAAGCAATTTATGAGGGACAAGCCTACCAGGTGTGGGTATAAACTGTTGGTTTTGGCTGATTCCAGGACTGGGTATACTTGGAATTTTTTCATTTGCCAGGGGAAGTCTGCCGTTGTTCGGGAAGAAGGCCTCAGCACCACATCAGTAATGGACCTCATGGAGTTTGGACTTTTAGGAAAGGGCTACCATTTATATCTGGACAATTTCTACACTAGTCCTTACCTATTTCAAAAACTGGCTTCAAACAGCACTGCTGCATGTGGCACCATCTGGCAAAATCATATGGGATTCCCCAAAACAACACTGAACAACCTTCCAAGATCTGCACAGAGGGGAGAGATGCGGTGGATCAGAAAAGACGGACTCCTATTTATCAAGTGGAAGGACACCAAGGAGGTGACGGTCTGCAGCACCTTCCACAAAGCTTTCAGTGGAGCAACTGTAAAGAGGAGAGTCAAAGAGGCAGGGCACTGGGTAGTGAAAGATGTTCCCGTTCCTGACTCTGTGAAAGACTACAATAAATTCATGGGAGGAGTTGATCTGTCTGATGCCCTGATCCAATACTACTCAGTCAGAAACAAGACAATGAAGTGGTATAAGACTTTTTTTTACCATTTTATTGACATTTCTGTTGTAAATAGTTTCATTATTTTCCAAATGCTTGCAGAAAAAAGAGAGGAAAATGCCATTTCCCAACGGGAATTCAGAGAGAAACTCATGGAGGAGCTCATATTGGAGTCTAAAGGAGAAACAGCTTGTCCTCAACCAAGCACATCATTTTCGGCTCAACCCGGTGCATTCAAATGCCCTGGGTCAGTTCCCAGATACTTTGGGGGAACAGCAGAGGAAAAGCGAAGGATTTGTGTGTGGTGCAAGCAGAATGGCAGTAAGAGAAAAACACCACTGTACTGTCCCAAATGTAACGTTGCCCTCTGTCTTCAGCCAGACAGAAATTGCTTTGAGGACTACCACAAAAACTTGTAGTTTGTGGTCTTTTTTTGATTTTTGAACTTTTTTTTTTTTTTTTTTTTGGTGGTGGTGGTGGATTTTCAAAATTGTTTATTTGCTCTTGGAAATTACTTCAAAAAGTATTTTTGACTGTTTTACCTTGTTTCAATAAAAGTTTTCTATTTGGAGTCAAAGAAAGAGCTTTCAGTTCATCATTATTATACATATTATACTGTGCACAATGGTACATTTTGCATGTAAATGGGGTAAATGTCATGACCAATGGTTATATTATATATAGAAAGTGTCATTAGATGGTAATAAGCTATTTAATTTTAACAAACCCCCAGTATTGATGTAAAAAACACATTTGGCACTGTTTGGTGACATTTTTGGATAAATGTGCCAAAATGGCCTCTCCGCCTAAGACATTTCTCACTAATACCATTCTAAAATAAATATGATTCATCTGATTGAGTCCAAATTTAGTATACTTTTATACAACATTTAGATTTAAAAGTCTGTACTACTTTTTTGTGCTATAAATAATATTTTGGTAGTGTTTTGCAATGTTTACTTCATAGAAAATTTTGGCGAGGTTAAAAAAAAAAGCAAAATATTTTGTCCCTAATATTTCAGGCAGGGTCAAAGCTACAATGGTGCTGACACCAGAAAACCATTCTATGACATCTTACCTTTACAGAGGTACCAAAAGTTTCTTCTTAAATCTAATAGCTGTGAGGCTATAAGTGATTTACTTTTGTGTGTTTTTGTCAGGCAGAAATTTGTTTATACCCCCCTTAGGGTGTAAGATAATACAGATTAATCAGACGAGAAATTTTACCTGAAGAAACACCACAATGAATTTATCCGTAAAACCAAAGTGGTATTGTAAGGAATTATCCTCCCACTGAAGCACAGCCAGTTTTTAATTACCATTTCTAAATTACGTTTGAAATAAAATGACTTCTTTCTTTTTCTGCATACATGATTTAGGGTAGAGAAGTCTTAAGAGAGCAAAAGAACAAGCAAGAAAGCTGATTTGATTGTTTTTTGATATAAAGTTGGAGATAAGAGTTCAGAAGGGGAAATACACACGTTTGTTCAGCACCTGTAACCCATCCAATCAATGCTAAAAAGATTGACATATTTAGATAAAAACATTTAATTTATATTAGAATATTAACCACAGACTCTAGAACGCCCTTTTCAACCAAAAAAGTAAGTTTTGTAATTTTTTAGTATAGGAAATATTTGGTGAAAAACGTTTTTTCAGCGTGTCACCACTTGGTGTCGCTGTGAATCGACTGATGTGGAGAGCTACACAGTGATGGTAAGTTTAAACTTGTGGGATGTAATTTAGAAGTCAATTACAATAATTGTTCAAACCTTAGTCATCTATAAATGAATGCATGAATCCAAGAAACATTTAATCAATCATTTAATGTTTGAATGGATTCTTGGTATAGCTGGTCCTCTTGGAGACACAAACACAAACATTTTCTCCTGAACGACCTTTCAGGTGTTCTGACTTCACCCGTCCCTGCAGGTATTTGAGTGGGCATCAAGTCACGCACAGCTTGAGTTCACCACGGAGCAATAAATCCAAAGAACAAAGGTTTTAATAGTCAAAGTGGGTAAATGCAGCCTTACATGCCCGGACATCTCCTATAATTGGGGTCATAAAGTTCACGTCTGACACTGGAAACGGGGCACCATCTTTTTATCACCACTAGATGGCAGGAGAGACATTTGGAGCTGACAAATCTCAGAAGCAAACCTGAACAGAGAATAGAATAGAATAGAATAAAAATAACCTTTATTGTCAGAAACGAATAATAATAATGGAATAGAATAGAATAAAAATAACCTTTATTGTCAGAAACGAATAATAATAATTAACAATGATGCCATTTAAAACAAAATATGGGGGGAATGGAAACATGCATATTTAACCATTTTTACATGCCAAAAGTTGTTATTACACCTTTATAGAAAATAAGATGAAGTCCAAACATTGAATTTGCTATCTTGACAAACATTAGGGATTTTTTTTGTGAAGATAGAGACTTTTCTTTGTCGTGATGCAAATTAAATTGTATTAACAACACATGGAAGTAAGAGGATTACTTAAGGCTTTTAAGGTCTACAGCATAACCTGATATGTAGTCTGAAGAACTGAATACAAATTCTTTATTATAGAAGAGTTGTCATCCATCCAGAGAGAAATAAAATGTTCCTCTAAGGCATTTTTATGTAATTTGGTCATAAACCTTATGCTTTTTCATCTATTAAACAACATGCATTATTTTTCTTTGTACAAGTCAGATATTTTTCCTGATTCAATTCAAAAGAATGCAAATGAAATGGTGGTTCTCTAACTTACAAATACAAATATCTGTAAATATGTATAAAAGTTAAGGGACATGTAGGAACGTGCTGGATCGAGGGCAAAATGACTTTATTGTGTCATAGTTGCTGAAATTGTAAAATATGTTTACAATTTCCTACTCAGCAATGAAATGAGGAATTAAAGTGAATTTGCTTTTAATTTCTTAGACGCTGTAAATTATCTGTTTGGATTACAGTTTCACAAAGAGGCCTTTGGCGAAGTCATAAGATCATGTAGAAATCACAGGATCACTTAAACTTAATGCTGTCTTTTCGTTTTTAGCCTCGAGGTGCAAAAGTGTAACTTGAGGAGGGACAAAGGACTAAATGCTACTCAGAACTCCAAAAGCAAATTGTTAAGCGATACTTGAGACTTTTAGGTCGACATCTAACAACAATGACCAGAGGCTGACCTCCAGTCGGTCCGAGCCTTCAACTCTGGTATTTCCTCATTAATGACATCACCACGGGGTCATGCATGCACATGCATATACTGTATCCATGCCTTTTAGTCTGATGCCCACATGCACCAAGCAGACTGCTGGCACAATTGTAGCAGAGGAAAAAGCAAAAGCACGCAACAATCGTTGACTCGGGTTGAGGAGGAAAGGCTGCAGGAGAATAAAAGAATGAGAGTCGAGTGAGGGGCGGCATGAGGGCGGAGGGGGCAACGAGGAGGAGGTGAAGGGTGCGGGGGGACAACTTGGAGACGGCTGCGCTGTATTGAACTTGTTGGGGTTTGTAGGGCAAAACAAAAACACATAAAATTGAGTGAAAAGAATGGGAACCAGCTCTTGTTTTTCTTCTCAGCTTTAACATCCACTTCACCTCACTGTACTTCACCCAACCTTCCCCATGAACACCCCTATCTCTGGAACTTCCTCTCTTTGCTGTCTGACCTCCTTTTTTCTCCCCTCAGTTCCTCCGTCCTGTTGTCCTTCGCCTTCCTGTCCAGCAATTCAGCATCATTCAGGCCCATTCAGTGCGGTTTTACATGGCTGTGGTCAAGCAGCACCTCAAAAGGGGCCCACAAACTCATTAAGTCTGTAGGTGGCCCTGACACAGAGGGGGAGGGGGAATAGTCAAAAAGAAGTTGTCAAGATCAAAGATTACCAGATTAAAACCCGCAAGTTTACCTCCACTCATTTCAGAATGAAATTCGACTTTGGATATCCTGCTGTTGAGATCTGCTCAAGAGAAAAGAACATGATAATTAGAGCCACAAAGACACGAGGGGGAGGGAAGACGGATTTTAGGAGCAGGACGGGAGGGGAGGGTGAGGACTCTGCTGGACAAAAGGAATAGACTGTGAGTAATACAGACGTCTGGGTGCAACTGCACATGCATCTAGGACTTTGGTCTGATGAATGCGTAGAGACTCAGCTTGAATCATGGACACACACACACACACACACACACACACACCCACATGCACTCACACTGCAGCTTTAGATGCAAAAGAAAAAATCCTTCAAAGGACATTATGATGTGTGTGGGCAGGTTATTAGGTCATTCTTTCAGCCTCCTACTTCCGATGTAATTGCTGTAGGATCTTTTTTTTTGTTGTCCAAATAGAAAATTATCTTGTTATTGCACAAGTGTGGTCTTGATCTGGTAGGCGAGCGCAGAAGCGGAGGAGACAACCATTCACAGACCCTTAAATACTCTTTATTCCTCCTTCTGACTGAATCTGAACCTCAGCAAGTTGTCTTCAGTACATCTAGCTGCCATATTTGACATGTTTAATAATCCCAGTTAACTGTTTCTGGTGAAGTGAATCAAGTTGAACATGTTTTTGAACACTTGTAAACTCCTTTCAGTCAATTTGTGGATGGTATTATTTTATCATGTAATAATTAACTCCCAAAATATTCACAAATGTGGATTTCTAAAAAATGAATGTAGCAAAGTTAATGTATTCATCATTTTGTTAAACAATAAAATACTTTTTATTAGCATGCTTACCAATAAGAGTGTAAAGTGCTGAATGTAGTGCATTAATGTGTTGACAAAACTGACCTTTGCCTACGTTTCACAAACACAGACACACATGGAAAAAAGACATAGATAGACAGGAGACATTTTACTTCCAGACCACATTTTTTTTCTCTCTCTCAGTTCTTATCTCTTCTTCTCTGCTCTTTAACCATCCACATTCTCTGCCTCCTATTTCCAAGTTAAATGCTGCCATCCTTAGCACCCTAATCAAATCCATGTGGTTTGCTGGGTCAGCATGCCAGCAGTGCAACAGTGCTGCACGCACACTTTTGGCTGCAAATGAATGCGTGTGTATGTCACCCAGGCTGTTTGTTATGCAACTGTTGTGAAGGTCAAAAAGAGCAGTGGTTCACAGATGTCGTAGTTTTTCAGCCCTGGAAAAGGAAAAATGTTTTTCTGCTTCTGAGACTGTAATTTCTGGAGGCGGTTCGCTTGTCATGTTTTTTGTGCCATCAAAAGCAAAGATCTCAGAAAGTGTCATGAATGTTTTGTCAGCTATTCTGGTCTGTCAATGATCATCCAGCCCCTCCACTTCATCTGACACTAAGGTAAATCAAATGACACACCCTCATTAATTTATAAAGGCTTTATGAGCATGCATTTATAATTCCTGTCTAGTAGCTTCTTTATTGGAAAAACTGCAGTAAAAATCCCTTCCAGTCAGGAGTCGGTGCTTTGGAAGGCCAGGGTCAAGTTCACATCTGGGATCACTCAAGATACCGGGGTGAGAACTTTTACCGGAGGTCAGCTAGACAATAAAGTGGAGAATGACACCGAAGTGTGACTTTACAGCAGGCAAAACACTTCTACATTCACACGGACAATCTGCAGCTTGTGCAGACGTATCACCCGTTTTACCAAAACGAGAGTTCAAACACAAATTTTACAAGACCTCAACTAACACAGGAGGTCACCATCATTAGGGCACAGACTGTTCCTTGTTTGCTTCACGATCCAGATCAGAGTTCTTTGGCACAGTAAATAGCCTGGATGTCCTGCAGATACGGTTCAAATCTGAGTCATTTGAATGAGGGAAGGAAATAGGAAACAATAAGCTGCACAGCAGGAAGGGAAAGCAGAGATATGGAGCAGGTCATTCTGGTGAGAGTGTTGATATGAGGCTCAGGCTGATTTGAATAGAAATCCATAAATCCACTGAGGAAGAGAAAGACCAGATCTCTGCAAGACTCAAATCTGAAAATGAGTCTGTCACATTTTAAAGAACAGATTCTCTGTCAGGTTTTGTGATGTACACAAAACATTGTATGTGTCCGGCTGACAGAAAGGCCTTTACACGTTTACATAAATGTGAGTTTGAAAGAAAAGAATGCAATTTGTTTTTACAAATTGAAAACAGAATGGCATACAATGCACCCCCCACCCCCGAATCATCACTTTGAACCACCTATCACTAGGTTTTGTGGTTTTGTCCACCTTTGAGCTTCTGTACTCCAGAAAAGTACTGCTGAATAGTACCAGAGTAAAAATATAGATAACATATAAAAGGTTCCATCCACTTGAAAATTATGTTCTTGGTGTTTTGGCTATCAAATATAAACTTAATATGCACCAAAGTATGCAGTCATAAAGTGACAAAATGTGTATAGGTGCAAGACATTGCATATTTCTTTTTAAACTAACTGTATTTTAATCTATAAAATACCAAAAAGGCAGTGGATATTTCCTAGAGTCCATTGATCAGATGGATTGTAAAATGGTATCCGAACACAGAACTAAACAGGTTTACGTTATTTTTTTCTGAAAAGGTTAAAAACCACAAACATTTAAGTTTCTAAAGCTAAACTTTTATTATCTAATTTGATAACAGAACACAACAGAACAAAACGACTCTCCTTTGTAGCTATTCACATGGTAAAATCTTACTTTCTCCGAAGCTTTTTCAAGTCAATACATTTCAACTTCTCACATAATCCAAAACCTTTTCTAAAAAGATTAAAAATAAGTCTATCCAGTTTTGTGGCAACTCTGTCGCACATCAGATCACTAACTGTCTTCACTTAAAGTCTTATTTGCAGACAGATTCTGTCACCAAGCTGAACATCAGCCAGTTCTGATCAGCCAACATATCTGCTTCTTCTGTATTTTTCCTAACGCTGCAAGTGTTTCTGCCTTTGACTGTCCCTGGTTTGTGATATTAGCTGTAGACTTTGTCTTATTTCCATGGGGTAAAGCCAGCCTGTCAGTTTCAGTGATGACAAGTGATGATATCAGTTACAAAAGATAATCTCGGTGTGAGAAAGAACACTGTAGCAAACAAAGAAGCACAGATGGATAATAATAGTGGAAACACAGGGAAATGAAGATCAAACCAGATAAAGCTGGCACCAGAGGAGCAATCCAATACTTTTTACACCTTCAAAGACAGAGGAGTCTCTCTTCGTTCACTCCCTCTCAACTCTATTTGACACTGCAGGTTGTGTTTTTGATCTCCAAGGTTTCCTTGTCTCTCTTTACTGACTCACTTTCCCCTCAACAATAAGATTTTTTATTTTTTTTTTAAATCACTTGCACTCAAATTTCTAACTTTCTCCCTAACTTAACTATTTCTTCTGCCATCCATCTTCTCCTATTATGCTCTCCTCCTCTTCAACAGACTTGAGGAATGTGTCCGAGCAGCACAAAGGAACAAAAGCCAGACAGCAGGAGGAGGAGAAGGGGGCTATTGGGAGCGAAAGTTGCCCGAAATGAAGGAGAGACAGAAAAGGGGGAGGAAGGAATGAGTGGAGAGAGTGAGGCCGAGAGGAGCAGAGCACGGATGAGTGCACCTGAATGCTGAGCCGTGCTTTGTCATGGCGTGCTGACATGCAGCATCACACACATTTTAGAGCTCTTTATCAATCCCCACTTTGAAACGGCACACACACAAGATGGGTGAGGCTGTCGCTGCGTTGCTCTGCTTCTAAACCCTTTGATGCATTTGTGTTGTTATGTCATGGTAATATATTAAAGGATCCGCAGCGAAGCCGAAGATGGATTCTCTAGATGCTCGCTGGCTCTCGTTTGGCGCCTTTGTGTTTGAACTGGTCACTTTGAATTTGAGGACATGATTGATTCTTCATTTGGTGGAGAAATGACCTTTTCAGCAGACCACAGCTGAAGCGATGTGGCAGAATGGCAGAATCAAACTGATACAGAGACACACACAATCAACTTAACTACAATTGTAAAAGAGTCCGTGCACTTTGAATGTTCTCACATCATAAAAACAAAGGAATCCTCTGTATTTAAATAAAAAGAATAAAGTTAAATGCCAACACAAAGTGACGTGTGATTGCAAAGTAAAGAAATGTGGAAAAAAAGAAGAAACTATAGCAGTGTTGCTTGCGTTTGCATTTAGCTCCGTTACTCTGACTTGAGAAGGTTCATAATTTCTCCAATCATCTCTACAATGACTCCTGGTGGTGGCAGTATTATGCTGAGGTGATGATTTTCTGTAGCAGAGGCAGGTGAGCTAGTTATCTGAGGAAAGGGAGAGATACAGCTACAAAACAGAGATAATGGAGGAGAGCAGCTTAGAAACTTGAGACTGTCATGAGTTGTGATGTAGGTGGTGAGGCAAACGCTGTAGACCCAGGTTGAAATGAGAAATGATGGTTTTAATAATGAAAGAACACAATCCAAAGTCCAAGATCCTGGGAGCAGAAGGCAAATGCTCAACACTGGTAGCAACAGGGTTTACGAATGGACAGCAGATGAAACAATGACTGGTGCAAATGACTTGGACCCGACAAAGACACAGAGACACAGGTGACACTAAATAGGGAGGTAATCAGGGAATGAAACACACCTGGGAACTAATCAAGGGGAGACAGGACAACACGAAGACTCAGACACACAGAAAACTCTAAATAAATACACAGAAAAACACAAATCGTGACAGACACTTTCTGTGTGAATGTGCTGGAGATATTTTTGCAAAGAAAGGATAAAAACTTCAGCCTCGATGATTAAGTTTCCGGGGTACGGATATATACTATAGGCAAAGGGTTTGGAAGGCTTTTTTGACTAAAAGGAGTTATTTGATGCATGAAAACTTTTATGCATACACAGGTGTTAGCACACCACCAGTGAACAAATGTTGACAAAAGGAAACCAGGGCTTATATGGATGTTTGAGAAATGTTTCTAGAATCAGTGCAAATGAAAATACAAAGTGCAGTTTGCACATTGAATGTGTGCCATGCTAAAGAGAGCAAAGTTTGAAGTCCAAATACCTGATGATTAAAGTACAAGTGTAATCTGATATGAAACTCATAATGTAATAATAAAGTCACTAATGGACTTGTCTTTGGATGACTTTGTTTTTGCTTCCAAATATTTTAGGTGTGTTTTACCCCAAAGGACTTGCAGCTGTTGTTGCAGAATATGGAACTGTTTGGTAAAATGTTGATGAACACCAGATTTTTCAGATTTTCCTCCCACCAGATCACATCGCATTTGTAAATTCCTTTTTTTTTTTTTAAGTCTATCAAATCAAATCCCAACCTTGAAGTTACTCATTCCTATAGGTGACAAAACGCGGACAATTTCAAGAGCTATGAAAACCTTTTAACTGAATTTCTGTGATCTTGGTGGAGAAACAAAAACACTAAGAAAAAGATTAAAGAGAAGCAGCAAAAAGAGAATGAGTGAAGGAAAACGGAGCGAGTCTGTGGAAATCAGATTTCTGATATGGGTGTCTTGTGAGAACATGCTGTGATTGTGTCATGGTGTGTGGCCTATGTGTGTGTATGTGTGTGTGTGTGCGTGTGCCTGTGTGTGTGTGTGTGTTTGTTTGCGTGAACGCGTGTGTTGGGGGGTGCGGGGGTTGTGTGTGTGGGGGAGAGAACAACAAAACCAGCCGCAGTGTGAGATGCAGTTCGCTGCATTTGGACGAAGCTCATATGCGTAAAAGTGCATATCAAGTTTCCAGACGCTGTTATGCCTTTGTTAGTCATATGTCTCTGTTACAGGTTTGTGTTTTAGTGGGTTGGAGCGTTCACACAACATACAATAAGGGACCTAAACCCTCATTATTGCCCACCCGTCCTTTGCTGGAGTCACCGGTTAATTCGCCGTTCAGTGAAGCGGATAGGATCATCCATCAAGAGTCAATAGTTAACGTCGGCTTTGTCCAATTTCCATCCATCATCACCGCGTGCGTGACTGTGCGCGTGCTCTTTACGTGGATACCTCCTGCCCTGCGGGCCCCCCGCCTCCTGACCCTACCCCGTCTACCAGATCTCCTCCTCTAGCCCCTTTCTTCCGCCCGAGCAGCGGGGGGCAAAAAGCTTCAACGTGCGTCAACCCCACCTCTTCATACAAATCCCCGCACACCCTCATGCTCCCGTGCGCTTCCCACAGGAGGGTTTTATTTTCCTCTAACGCAGCCGCAGTTAAATTGATATATCCCAAAAGGTCGCAGCCAGGAGCTGTATCCCATTACCAGCACTTTTATTTTTATGGCACAGAGCAGTGGCGCACGGGAGACTGGGGAGGGGGTGAACTTGACTTTCTTTTCTGTTCACAAACATGCACACACACATACAGAGACACACACACTGCCGCTGCCATCCACTCAGTCTGCCAGTTGACTGGTTCTGCCTTCGCACCGCCCTGCCAAGACGACATGTTCTGTCAACAGACTGGCTTGGCTACATCCTCCCTCTTTTGAAACGGCAACGAAGCAATCAATGCAATCTGCATGACAAGTTGCAAAAACGAGACTTCTCCTGCGCGCCTGGCAGCTGGGGCTGCCATTAAGGTTGATGCTAAGCGTCTCCAAATGCTGGTCTGGCTTGGCTCCGCGCGTTAACCGTGAAATGCACAAGTTGCCTGCAAAGGCGGGGTCAAATCGAGCCCCCTCTCCCCCTCATCACTCAGTAGGACTCCGGGGCGTGCCCACATTAAAAAACCGGGGGGGCGTGCGCATCTCCACACAAGTGTCTTTGCTTGCCATTCATTTTAAACGCAGCAGCTTTGACCGAGCATCATACAGTTAGAGATAAGAGCTGTCAGACGCAGCCGCTCATACTGAGCCAAATCAAAGCATCCTCCAGGCTTCGGGTCAGGCGGAATAACTGGAACTTATATTTTACGCGCGGAAGAACTTGGACCTGTCAACTTACTTTAATTAATATCTAACTACCTGCAGCAGAAGATGGAGCGCCAAATCCCCGATTTCTCTGGCACCTGGGAAATGAAAAGCTCGGAAAACTTTGAAGAGCTTCTGAAAACACTGGGTAAGCAAAGAGAGTGATGCTTAAAAGTTGCTTCTCGCTTCTTTTATATAGGGTAAGGGGTATATTACTTTTACAGAGACTTGCTTCCCATTAATCACAAAGACCTCGTTCTGCAGGACACAGGGTCAGATCTTGTCATGCACGTCCTTGCGCAGGATCAGCCTGTTCGGCTCCGCCGGGGGTGGGGAGTCTTTGTCATTCTGCAGAACCAAAAACTCAAAGCTTGGGCCCCCACCCTTTTTCTCTCTCCCATCTCCCCTTTTGACCTGCCCTCACAAACACAAAGGAGACAAACGGCGGCACATCTCTGCGTGAACAACCTCCGGTTATCTGGGTGTGATTGCTGAGGAGGGCCGTTATGCCACAATACAGTAGGGCAGACAGTAGCATCATTATGTAAAGTATCAGTCGGGGAGAGGAACAAACACCTGCTGACGACCCAAAGCTGTTTGAGCCCCTCAGGCTCACAGCACCACTAAACGTCTCCTGATGCCATGATCTTTTTTCTATTTAAAAATAGGGTCATTATTCCACATTTAACACAGCAGGTTTTACACTTAACAAGCCAACAACCAACTGAAATGATAGTTATTTAAAAAGTGAAATAATTGATAACTACTACCCATTATGCCAGCCAATAAAATTATCCACCAACAACTGCCTGCAAGAGCGTAGAAAAGTTTTGTGAAGGAAAACTTTGCAGTATGTTCAAGGGAACAACACAAGTGAATGAGAAATTCCCTTGACTTGCTCATACAGATTTAACTAAAACAAGCAAAATATCCCAGAAAAGGTTTTCTTTTTATTTCAGGAATTCAATTCAAAAAGTGAAATTAAATAGATTCATCACACAGAGTGACATATTTCAAGTGCTTATCGCTCTACTTTAGATGATTAAGAAGAACAGCTAATGAAAAAACAAACACCTGTTCCTGAAAGTGTTATTTTTTATTAAAAAAAAACAACAAGCAACAAAATGTTCATTAAAACCATTATTTTTTTCCATTATGGCCTTGACAATCATGATAAAATTAATGTCCAGCAGACAATAACTGATAATAACCAGAACAAAATGCAAAATTTTATTGCTAAAATTCACAGAGTGCTGCAACCATGCATGCACTCAGCTTTAGTAAAGCTCTTCCACTCAGAGCTGGACATTGGTAAAGATGAGTGGAAGAAAAAATGTGGAAAAGATGTACAAGTAACATGAATAACTGCAGCCTCAGGAGAATCATAAAGAAAGTCTAATTCAAGTGTTTGATAAGTGGTTGATAGCCTACACTTGCATAGTATTTACTACACACATGCTGACGTACTGAAGGTGATTTCTACGCTGCATCCACAGCTTTCATCTGTGTCTTACCTGAACTGATGAGGAAACAGACTCGACTGTTGCTCAGTGGTCAAAAATATTCATACTCTTTGGCAAACCCACTGAGTTTCTCTTCATATGACGAGCAGAGTTGGGAGGTGGGAGGAAGCTTTTTAGTTAGTTTTTAACATCTCATGCCTCAACAGGTTAGGCAGAAATTATGGTGGGTCTGGTTTGCCTACAGTGTGAGGACAATTTGTTCAGAAAAAAAGAAGAATCGACTTATTTTCCATGCGGTAAAAGTGACTTTGTTAAATTAAAGGGATATTAGACTACATCAAGTACATGCTGCGACAATCATAAGGAGAGGAAGTTTGAGATACAGACGGTAACATTGGAAACAACAATATATACACAAAGGGAGGAACATGTTCAGTACTGTAAGAACAAGCAACCACATAAAAAATAACTTTTACTGGTCTGTTTATAACCATTCAATGCTTTCTAACTTCAGATAGAAGCAGTGGAAATTATTTAAAGGGATAGTATTATGTACTTTCCAGGCATATAGTGACATTTTATAGCACAATCAAGAAACTATATTACCCTCAGTCGCTACAAAAGTATTGTACATTTCAAATATGACTTAAGAAATCTATCTTTGTAATTTAATGCCTTGACTGGACCTCGGCCTCTACAAAAACTCTTGATCTTTCTGAAACCTCAAAATGTCTTCACTACAGCGTTCTTCTATTAAGCATTTGACAATGTTTTTACCAGCGATGCACTGAGAAGTAGCTCGTATTATCAGCTCAACAGATGTGCAATTCCACCAGATGTTTTCTAATTGTTGCTGGCTAGTCTGAAGGAGCTGAGTGGGAGAGGTCTGCTCCGTCAGGCAGAAGCTCGGAAGCTTTGAGGAGGAGGAGCTTCATCCTCGAAGGCGGTGCTTGGTCCACTCAGGCATTTTGCACAGTTAAATATTTACCAAGGGAGGTTCAAGGAAATCTCAAGCATTCATGAAAGAATTAAGGCAACACTCAAGCTGTGTCATGACTCTGCTGCAATAATTTCTGCCTTGGCTTTTGTTTATATTGAAATGAAGCTCTGCTTTTTCTGGTTATTTGCATCCCTACATCTACTTGCTTCGGACCTGGCAGCCATCACTCACGAGGATCCTATCTCTCCGGCATTTTCTAATTATTTTTCATTAGATGGTTTTCCAGGTCACACCTGGAATTCGCGTCATCAACTCAGAGAGATGACCTCACAGAAAACAAGGCCGCCCTTTGTCCAGCTTTCTCTCAGACGCACTCGCTTTAATCCTCAGCACATGGAGGTCACTGAAATACCTGTCAAAGGCCACTACTGTCCTCAGCTAACATTCATTATGGCAAAGAATTCCTGTCGAAGCAATTAGCGAGCATGTTTTGCTCCAATAATCCTTCCTGTTCGTCTCCATCACTCTGTGTGTGTGTGTGTGTGTTTGAGGGGAGGAGGAAAGGGGCTCTAACAAAGGACAAGATGGCGATATGATTAGGTTGCACTGTGTGCAGTAATCAGGGGTCAGGATTTCTCAATATTGTGCAAAAGTCTAAAATCATTAATTGTTTGATTTCATTCTATTTGCAAGGAAACAAACTTTAATGATAGGCAGCTTATCGAGGTTTCTGACGGCCTTTTAAGTTTCCTGTTTTCACTCATTTGTTGTCCTGAACCCAAACATTTCCAGAGATTGATTGTTGAATCATTCGACTCAAAACCCCAGAAATAAACCAGCGCTGTGTCCACGCATAACAGGCAACTTAGCACATATCTGTATTAATATGGATCTCACTTTGTTACAAACAACTCTTAAGTGTGAAATTAATTGAAGATAAAGCACTTTAACACATAAAAAGATATTTTAGCACCAACATAATAATTCCCAGTGAACTAATGCTTCGTACCTGGCATTCAGGAGATGATTAACTGGAAATCTTTATTGATTGTTTCAGTGTGACATAATTTTTATTTATAATTCTTCTACTTTAGATAGTTTCGGGGCCAAAATCATCCTTTGGTTTTTCACAATTCTAAATTTTAAGCACACACTACACCATATATTGTCATGGTTTGGATTGGAGGGAAAGTGGAAGAACAATTTTTCAGAAAGTCCTGGGAACCCATAATCCAAAGGCCATTAAAAGACAAGAAAAAATACAAATAAGACAAATAAAACTTTTGCAAGAATGCAAGTTAATCTGACTCTCTAGAATGTTGCTCCTGGTTTCACTGAAGACACTTCACAGCTGGACGAGGCCCTTCTGCACCACTGACTCTCCTCTCACCATCTAGATATCCTCTCTTCCTTGACTAACTCCTCCTCTCCGTCTCTCTGTCCCAAATGCTTCCCATGCACTTTGACCTCTGACCCTGACTGTCTCTCTATGTCTGTGTGTGTTCTGCGGTGAGGTCTGCCTTTTGGTCCCACGTCTGCAGACAGGAAGGCTTGAAGGTAATCTTTAGCGTGGAGGATTTTGCAGAAGCATCCAAGCCTTCCTTCTGTCCTCACCAAATGGTTCACACTTTAGGACATGAACTCTGTTTGCTCACCCATAAATTTTAAGAGGAATTTTAATCATTTATGTAATTTTTTATTGCAAGTAAATACAAATAAATAAGTAAAAATGTGGAGTCTGGAGGTTAAATCCATTATTACGGAAGCTTGTGGATATATTTATTTATAAAACAAAGAATATTTGTTGTTTTTGTTAAATTTGTTTTGTATTTAGTTTTATCAAATTCAATGAAAATTACAGGTTTCAGGACAATATAAAGAAAGGAGAACAATGAAAGAATTACCAGACTGATTACTTGTCAGTGTGGATGCTGTGAAATAATATAGAACAAAGTCTGTGTGCAGAAGTTCCTTTAAAACTTGATGCTACATACTAATTCATCTAAAACATGATCACGTGAAACATTATGCACTCCAGAATTTAGGATCTTTACTTGAATAAAGTCTGCTATATGAGTTTGTAAAACTGCACATATTGGCAATGTGTTGGAAACCTTTGCAAGTCTCCCTTCAAGTCTTTGCCTATTAACTTACAACTCAGTGTCACAGAGTGCAATCTGCATCGTTTTCCTCTCCTCCTCAACCAGATGCAGATAATGCAACCTCTGTCCTGTGCAGCATGTGTCCTCTGCATACAGTGTGGATGCTGGACACATTATTCATGCTTGGTGACTGTGCATTTCTCTGTGTGTATATTTACACTCGGTGACAGGTGGGAATGTGTGTGAGGTGAGAGGTGTGAAACTCAACTCGACGGAGCATACACACTTCCCCTCGCACTTGGACAGAGATCTTCACACACAACACACAGACTTTCTGCCCCTCGGCAGTCTGAACCCCCACACCTCCTCCTCTCCTTCCTCCTTCTTCCACAGCCGTCTGAATCTCATTCCCCCTTGTTTCCCACACTGCAAAATCAGATTCTCTCTCTTATCTTTTACATACTTTGTCATGTTTCACTAACACATTTGGCATCAATTAAGTAACTTTTTTTTTTTTTTGTGTGATTTAGTAACTTTAATGCGACACAAGCATAATTTTAGCCGCTCAGATATGCAGGGATTGAATTAATAAGTCATTCAACAAATAAAACTCCCTCTGTGGTTACTGGAAGGAGGAAAGAAGAGAATAATACAACAGACTGAAGAAAGTGTAAATCCCCAGTTGAGCTTGGGTGTATTTCATCTGTGGGTGCATGTTTGCATGTGTTCATGGATGATGTTGTCGGGGGAGAATGCAGATGTGCAGACTTGCTTTACTTCATGACCTCATTATTTCCCCACAATCATTGCAGGAAGGATTTATGGGACGCAAGTGAGCGCTTTTCCCTCTCAGTAAAGCAGAATATCTTTGAACCTATTCAGTGGCTTCTGTCGCATTTCAAACATAAACGTATTTGTGTTTTATTGAAATTTAATGAGTTAGACCAAAAATCTGAAATGTCTGTAATTTGATCCCAGTATAAATCCAACTGTTCAGTGAAGGAGTCAGAGATTCATTAGAGAGCACTGGTGAACAAACAGCTTCACGGAGCGCTCCTTTCACATCACATGTTTGTACCTCTTTGTATTGAATCCCAATAAATTACACAGAGCACTTACATGACTCAATGTGAACAAACTGAAGAGGAATGAATACTATAAATACCTGCAGGACACAATGTTGAAAAATCTGTAAATCAGATTGTAACTCTGCGTCAGAGGGATTCTCACTTGCGCGCTGCACTTTTCTCAGGCTTTTTCTGTTGGACTTTTGTATTTCAGGGGTGAATGTGATGCTGCGTAAGATTGCAGTGAAAGCCGCCTCGAAGCCGCTGGTGGAGATCGCGCAGAACGGAGAGACGCTGTCCATCAAAACGTCCACCACAGTCCGCACCACTCACATCAACTTCACTGTGGGCCAGGAGTTCAACGAGGCGACCGTGGACGGCCGCCCCTGCACTGTGAGCAAACCTAGATTTATTCCTAAACATTATTGGTTGTTTAAAATGCAAACACTCATGTCAGAGGCAGAAATGGGTGTGCAAAGAAGGAGCAGCACACATGACATAAATTTATTTAATTATGCTTTTCATCATGATAAAACTAATAGCAGAGCTTTACTCCTCCCTGGTTCTCTGAGGGCCCATCAAGATACTTTTTGCTTTGCTTTTCAACATCCCAACATCTTCCTGCGCCATCCTCCCCTCTTGGCCTTTCTTGCCCTCTGCCCCTCCCTAATTCTCCCAGTTTTCCCTGCATGGCCTCTGCGTGGCCGTCTCCAAAGCAAACACATGCATCCAGCCAGGACTTCACTGCATCACAGCTTATCACTTCCAAGTCCCTGGCCCGCAATGGGTTATTTCTCCGGTTCCTACACTAGACACTGGATACTTTCATTGGATACTTTGGATTCTTTCTTTGTGAATGACAGTAAGCTGGTCTGTGCATCCAGGCAGTTATAAAACACATCGTCTTATTTTTCCCCCTCATGTTTTTGTCCTGCATTTAGAGCTTTCCACGTTGGGAAACAGACAGCAAAATCAGCTGTGAGCAGACTCTGCAGAAAGGAGAAGGTCCCAAGACGTCCTGGACCCGAGAGATCACCAGTGACGGCAAGCTGATCCTGGTAAATCACACAAACTGAGAAAAAACTTTGCTAAAGTAGTCAGAACACTTTAATGTTTTTACTTATTGTCACTCTAAAACTCAAAACGTTGCTGTATCTTATTGGGATTTCATGTAAATGATACAGAGTTTTCTTTTTGTAATATTCCTGAATTATTGCTTTGTAGATCCCCCTTTCTGTGCAAATAAAGCTGCATGTCTTTAGGAATATGCCTCTACTAGTTTTGCACAGATTTTTGACCCCTCCTCTACAAAATAGCTCAGTTTCAGTCAGACTGGATGAAAAGTGTCTGTGAACATCAGTTTTCAAGCGGGGCCACAGTTTCTCCAATAGATTCTTGTTTGGACTTTGACTGAGCCATTCTAACACCAGTATACTTTGATTAAAAACTATCCCAGTATAATGCTGGTTATATATTTAAGGTTTTTATTGTACTGGAAGGTGAAATGTCATAAAGAAGAATAATCGTCAAAAAGGTTCTTTTTTTTTCTTGTATTTTCAGATAATCGTCTTCCATATTATTGGTGTGTTTTCTCTATGTCTTGTGGCAAACCGTGAACTGGACTTCATGGCTTTCTTTCAAAAATTGGCTTACTGTTGCCACTGCTCCTTAAAGGCCAGGTTTTCTTTCCCAAAGAAACAGATTCTCCTACTTGGGATGTTGAACTATCTACACTGTAATTATGCTGTACAGATAATGTTTAAATTTATGTTCTACCATCTTAACTTTTAGATTTTAAGGCCTATATTTACATAAAATAGGAACAAAGTGAATAGTCTCCAGGCTCATATTAATAAAAGCTTTTCATCAAAAGGACAAGCTCCAGTTAGTCTTGAATATTCACATAGTTCAATTATAAATGTTATGAACAATAATAACATGTGATTTAAGGACAAACAGTTTGGAATGAGTCAGACAAACATCACAAATCAACTTGACTTGAGTTTTAACTTAAATCAGACTTTTAGCTTTTAGCCTTTCACCAAAGAAAATATTGAAAACTGTCCATGTAATACTTTGGAAACCAAACAAAAGAAAGATATATTGTTGGGGAAATGTCCTTTGTTCTGTTTCTGGGGCTCTTCATGTTGCCTCCCAGTGGCCATCAAGCAATACTTTATTAAGTCATTATGAAGATGGATTAGCTGCACCAGCGGTTCTGGTTGACTGGCGCCTTAGGCGAGTCCACCCCCCACCTTCAGACCCATTCTTCTCTTTTTTGTGTTTTCACAAAAGAATGAAGGTTTAATTAATGCCAAATGAATCTCTGTGCAACAACAACAACAACAACAAAAAAACCAGTCCAGGTTTTAACAACTGGAGCTGCTTAGATCTTAAATTACAGAAAATGCAGTTCAGTCCAGATTCCTCTCAAAAAAACTAAGTAGACCTTTAATTTAGCAACAAACCAGATCCCTCCTCCCAAAAATACAAACAAAAAGGAAAAAAAAAACAGGGGATGTTCCCTCTCCAGTGACTACTCATCCAATAAAGAATAGAAAACTTGCTTGGGGCACAACTGAGATAACTATTTCACTTTGATTAATTATGTCGCCCCCAAGACTACGTCACCTTGGGTGGTGAGCCATATCGGCTAAGTTAGACAGTGCCAGAAGATAGCATTGCCAGAGCTACATTAAAACATATGAGAAATGAGGCCGACTCAGTCAAACTCCAGTTTGACTTTTGGCAAAAAAATTAGGTTATCAAACTTAGCAAGTTCTTTGATAATCATATAATCTCAACAAGTGGGCTGCTTAATTTAGATTTCTATCAAAAATGCTATTTCTTAACAGAAACATTTTTTCTCGCTGGACAAATGAGCTCTAATTAAAAGTCAAAGTCATTTGAAGGCTTAAACGGGGTTGACGAAATGCAAAAAGCGTGTATGGTGTTTCATGCCGAGTTTGAAATGGTTAAAGTCCAAAACCACAAGCTAAATCCTACTCACAAGTCTTAAAAATGAGTGAACCGCAGTTGGTCTGGTTAGGAGAGGAAAAGCAGCCAGACAAGCAAATGTTCATCATTCCTGTTCCTTTTCTATGCTGGAAATGTCGCAAATCAATCCAAGTCTGGTCAGCCTGGCCACGATTTGACAACATGATCTGAGATCTCACACATCTTTCAAAACAGCGAGCGTTACAGAAACGCTCGAACGGGGAAGACACAAAAGAGTCTCTCATTTTTATTCTATCAAAGGTTACACAGTTCTGTTGTGCGATTTGACAGAAATTATACACTTCTAAATTCCACATGAGAACCTGGAGATGACAAAGAGAAGAATAAATCGTATTCCTTCCTGGGGTAAATACGTTTTTCAGCTGAGCAACTTGTAAACCAGAAAGGTATTTATGGGGAAATGCTTTCTTGAGGGCTGGCATTTGAAACTCTTAATTTTGCTCTAAAACACTAAACCAACAACCGCTGTGGGGCAGCCAGCGGCGATTGACGTGTTTGTGTCAGAGTCAAATGTCTGTCTTTGTAACCCTGTTAACTGCTGGATAAATCACATTACGCTGGCCTGCAAAAATAGAGACTGAATTTTGAAGGATAAGGACAAACTATTTACATAAATAAATCAGAAAAGTCTGACCCGCTTTTGTAGAGTCATAACCAGTTGCAGCTCCAAGTCTTTTTTTTATTTTTATTTTTATTTTTTAATATTTTAAACTTAGCCAGATTTCTGAACAGCCATTTTAAAGATTCTCAATTGGATTTAGCTCTAGACTTTAACTTTGCCATTCTGAACACCTGAATGTGTTTTGATCTAAGTCATTCCATTGTAGCTTAGCTGCATTTTTAAGCCTGAAGTATTGAGGATGTTTTTGAAAGTCCCTCTCCATTTCACCACCTCTGGCAAGCATAAAATATGAAAAGGGCTGGGTGTATGAACACTTTTGGGTGTATGAACACTTTTGGGTGTATGAACACTTTTGGGTATTTGCAAAGCAGTAAACTGGATCAGCATGAGTTATTGAAGGTTAAACTGAGTCCAATCCTGAGTGTTAACTCTGTCCTTTGTTGTTTCAGACCATGAGGGCGGATGATGTGATTTGCACCAGAATCTACGAACGACAATGAACAACAGCACTTCTCACTTTTTTTGCCCTTCCTGTTCCTCTCTCCTTTTCACCGCTCCCCCTTTCTGTGTGCTGAGAGACACCCAACCTGAAGATTTATTCCAGTTAACCTGTTAGCTCCACCTTATAATATTAATGTGGTAATTGTACTTAGCATGTCACATTTAAAATCTGAGCGTCTGCCTTCATTTTCCTTGCGCGTTTTCTGACCTGACCAGCTCCATTTTGGGCGGTTCACTGAGTTGCTAAATTGCAGCTCATGCATTTGTTGTCTGTGCATGTGTGTGTGATTGAGGGTTGTCCAGCAACAGCAGGCGAGATGTGAGACTATATTTGTAGATGTGTAAACCAATCCATGAGCTCTTCCTTTATCAGGTCAGTTTTGACGTCTGTCCTCTCCTCTTTCTGTAGCCTCGCTCTCCTTCGCCCCATCAAATTTGTTTTTTGTATTTATTACTACACTTTTTACACTGTATCTCTTTTGTATGGAAGAATGAGAAAATGACCCTTTCTAGGGAGAAAAAAATAAACCACCTTGACGTCAGCTCTTTGACTCTCCTGTGCAGAAAAACAAACTATTAAGGAGCAGTAAAGGCATTTAACGGTGCCCGAAGTTTTATGGTTTGTGAGTGTAGCTGCAGAATGTGTGGACATTAAATGGCTCCATCTTATTTTAGGCTTTCTCTCAGCTGTCTGCAACCAGAATAACTTGTCTGCCCCTCCTTCTTCACATTCTCTGTCCATCTTCTCCCCTCGTCTTCCTCATGTCTATATTTTTCATGCCTAGTTTTCCTGGATCTGCTCATCCTGCAGCTTTCCTTCACGCCCACAGCTGCAGTTCAGTAGTATTTGTCGTATTTTCATTTTGTTTGGCAGTTGGGAGTATATTGTTTGTTTTTTACGGTTCTTAATAAAGTTTAACAAGACATTTTTTCAGCCAAAGCCGTCCTTTGTTTCATTGTTTTGTTGCTACAGAGCCAGAAAATCTTTTACTGTTTCATTTGCCAGGTTTTTTTTTTGTTTTGTTGTTTTTGTTACACGAGTTTTTCTCCCACTAACCTAGCATTTTAAGATAGATTTGTTATTAGATGTTGCTGATAACGACATCTAATAACATGTCATTAGGTGTTATTAGACATACGGTAAAATGATCAATGGACTCTTCAGACTTCAAATGTTTTCCATACGTAAACGACAAACCAATGTGTTGACACAAATTTAAGAAATGCAGTTTTAGCTGCCAAAAAGAAATAGTCTGTCTTGTTTGATCTATAAAATACGAAAAAAATAACAGTGAAATAATTTTAACGCAAATTTTTTTTAAAGACCTATAAAAACATTGATCATCTATAAATCTTTTGGGCCAAGGTTTTTAAGGCTGCAGGCTCCATAAAATACTTTGAAAGATGTGGTTGTAAAATGAAACTGAGTGTATTTGCAGGGTTTAGGCACCACAGTAACCAATGGATATCTAGAATCCACAAATACTTTAGACATCCTGTAAAAATTCTAATAACTGCCTATTTTAATTGCTCAAACGAAAATGAATGTTGCTCCTGAATTTGCTGCTCTGCAAACGCCAGTCAATAGCATGTCAAGTAACATTGAACCACAGTATTTCAGCTCCCAAAGCTGCTTATATATATATGTAAGCAGCTGCTTATATATATATATATATATATATATATATATATATATATATATATATATACAAACAGTAAATTTTCCACATTTAATTTGGAGTTACGTTCTACAGAAAAACCCACCAATAAGTGAATCTGTGAATACAGTTTGCAGAAAGGACCATGAAGGCTGACCTTACACAGGTTTAGGAACAGGGTGATTTAAATCTTTTGCAGACTCCACACATCCTGGACACAAACTATTTAGTGTAGTTTTACCTTCAGGTCGGCACTACAGAGCGCTATTTGCAGAACTGACAGAATCCCATAAATATTTGCTAAATTCTACTTGGTCCATCTCAAAACAGATGTAATCGTTTGCTTTTTATCTTCCCGTTTTTATATGCATTTAAACTTTTGAACTAAAATCAAATTTCTTGCTTGTATGCACAAACTTGGCAAGCAATGCTTCAAACACAGTTGAAGACTTGCTTCATTTTAAAAGTCTGACATCTGAATAGAAAGGTTGCTATTCTTCAAAAATATGACATAATTTTTAATTTTTTAATTTTTGTGGTGAGAAGAACTATTGGTGTCTGTCTGATTTCTCCTATTTCTATCCTCATCAGTGATCCCTGTTTCCTAATGGCTGTGGACCAAACGCTTCGACAATCCCTCAATCACTCGGAAGAGGTCAAAGGTTCACAGCTTCCCCCTTTTAATTTCCCACCCATCTGTACATATAGCTGGACATACACACGAACGGTATCGATCCTGTCATGCTCAGCGTAATCCCACTGAAAATCCTTGTCTATGGAGCAGCTGTTGTTTTGGCAACTTTTGGAGGATTACAGGACAACTACGGGTCAGCGTGCGAGTCGGAGAGCGAGGCTCCTGACTGATCGTTAAATGGTCAGGGTGCAGGTCAGTGGGCATGTCTCCTGTGGCAGGAAATGCCACTTGGATTACGAGGTATGGCCGATTGACAGCAGATGTGCCTAACAAGTAGCAGGCCGTGAAAGGTCCTGGAAACGATGAGGGAGTAATGACGGGAAGAAAGATGGATGGCATCGGGTTTGTACAAAGGCAGAAAATAAAAACTGGACGTAGATGAATTCCTGGGAGGAGAATTTAGTGTTGATAGAACCTTTTCTGAGTATCTCATCTTGCCCTGCAGCTTTGTGTTACAGTGTGACCCCAATAAAGTCTACCTCCTGCTCTAATAAAAGAGGTAAATAACTACCCCTCCCTCGCTGTTTATTACCCCCTGGGGCAGTAAAAGACAGCTGTCTGGCCCACTTCAAAACGCCCAGCCTCAACTAGGCCCCTGTGAAAGAAAGCTCACACATTCACACGAACGACTTAAAAAAAAATTACACTGTACATGCAGCTCATAAAACATCACTGTGTCTCACCCAAAAGGCATGCAGCCAAACTGCCTGAAGAACAAAAAAAAAGCTGCAAAAACACCTCAAAGACACAAGAATTTATTCCAAAAAAAATAATGAGAAGCAGAAAACATCTTTGAAAGATTCATATTGGATTACCCTAAACTCAAAATTGAATGGCGCACTTCATTCCTCATTGTTAAGTGGAAATTCAACACCGTTTCAGCATGTCTAACAAGGTAACTTTAGGATATCTAAGAAACCCAACACTAATGCATGGGATGTTTGTGGTAGAGCAGGTTAGTTCAGGTGCCCAGGGGCCACAGGCTGACTCACGCCGCTCTGTGTCCAATGACTTATGAGCGGAGAAGAGGCTGAGATGTGTGTGCCTTTCTGCATACTTGACTTTTCTTGAGTGTGTGTCACAAAAGTCAAGGCAGGTGATTTGCGATCTGTTTGAAGCGACTATCGGGTTAAGGGTCAAGTGAATTCTGGTTTGGATTGTGAAGAAATGAGGGGCCTCCTCAGAGGAGAAAGATTGATGGATGGAGAGGCGGCACATTCCCACCACATCTTCGCAGCCATGCCTTTTACAGGCAGTGCAAACCTGCAAACAGCGAACTGTCTCTCACGGAGGGGATTGATTAATAAATACACACACAACCGCTCAAACGGAAACGCAACACCGGCAGACGGAAAGTACTCCAGTCTCCAATGGCGACGACAATCAGACCACCCAGGAAACCCTTCGGCTTCTTGTAAAACATCTGTTTGTACAAGATGATGGCAACATCATACAGCGCCTTGATAAAGGCATGTGCAGATTATACGTGTCATATAATTACAATTTTAGTAAACCTTGCACTGAGTACAGTCAGATTTACCGCAAGACTGTGGAACCACTGGCATCATCATTTATTTTTTATCTTATCTCACTATTTTCTTTGTCTTTTATCTTTTTACCACAGACCTTCTCGTGTGTCTGGAACAAAGACATGATTGATTAACTGAATGTATTTAAAGTCCCTTTTAATATCCTTCTCACGTTACAGACATGATACACAAACACAAATTAAAGCTATTTCCACAAATGAAAATAAAAAAATGTGAAGTGCATATGTATTCACCCCCCTGATTTAAGATTGTAAAGAATCAGGTTTTACTGTAGCTACAAGCTTTCTTAGCTTGTAGCTAAAAAGGTATGTGTCTGTACAGTTTCTGCTCATTTTTTATTTGGAAAAATAACAGTTTCAAGTTTTATTTCATATTTGTGATTAGATTAAGGTCTGAGTTTGGACTAACACATCAATATTCTTCAATATAAACCTAAAACTGACTCTCCAACTTTTTAAACACAAGCTACGCCCAAGTGATTCAAGTAATATCATCTTTATTTGACTCTGTAAAGCAGAAGTACAACAGCACTTTGGGCTTGTATTATTGTGGTTATACATTAAATTATTCCTAAAGTATGTCCGGTTTAGGTAATAGGTATTCTATTGATTGTTAGAAACCAACTCTAACTTCTAAACCAACATGGATGCCTTCCATTTAAACCAATGGGGAAAAAACTAAATAAACTCAACATTTTTTGCCCTTCTGGTGTTTTTTTATTGGAGTGAATCCGTTGCATAGGTCTGCTGACTCAGAGTTTTTAAAAAGTCTCTTAAAATCCCAGTAAAATGCATTACTGCTGTGGTTGAAATGTGACAAAATGGGAAGAAGTTCAACAAGTTCAACACATTTAAATAATTTGTGCTGTTACTCATGCTTCAAAGACAGGAAAATGGGGGAAGAAAAGCCATTACCAATGTTGTTCTGGTCCATCTGAAACTTGCAAGCTTGCATTTAGATGCAACAATTAATATTTTATTTGAGCCACAGTGTTCTCAGAGTTTCCATTTTTTACTGTTTCTGTGCTAATGGGCAACAGGAAAGACATGAGAGAGTGTGGAAGGCACGCAGAAAAGGTCTTGAAAAGATATCTGGAAATCACGAGGTTGGGCACCTTGTTTCCCTCTGTCCGTTTAATCGCTTTAACATCTGTGCAAAGAAACGTCTGACAAGTGGAAAATAAAAATAAAAGTGGAACAGAGATGAGAGCAAAAGAGAGAATCATTTGTAGCCCAAAAGAGGAGTGAGTTATTGCTTTCTTAAAAGTCTACTGTCTGTAATGAAAGATAAATCTCTCAATCACGCACAAAGGAGGCTAAGTTTCATTCAAACATGCTGCCTTTGTGAGCTCCTCTATGGGGAATCTCCAAACTGATATCAGCAGTTTGGCAGAAGCACACACATCCCTCTTCTCCTGCACAGACAGCCGACCTTCAGTTTACAGGCCGAGCCGATTGAATGAGCTCTTTGTGAAGAGTTAAGAGGTAATAACAAATCTGATTACAGACTCTGAACATTAAGCTCTGGGCAATGAAAAGTTGGAGGATAGTGTTTGAAGTCAGAAGGTTTGAGGGAAAGACACACAGAAAGTGTGGGCGAAACTGAAAAGGGAGAGTGAACAGGCAATTCATCAAGCTTAGATAGTCAAACTACCATTAACTTCTTTACATTTTGCTTTCAAGGAACATCTGGCACATTATTACTTCTGGTTACTTTATTATTAGATTATTGTTATGAGAGCTGGTTACTTTAGCTTCCTCCACAGATGCTCCGTCAGACTCAGGTCAGAACTCTGGCTGCGCCGCAGCCAAACTTTAATGTTACTTCCAGTCAGAAGAAACACAAGAACGACAATTTGTGCACAACCTTTAAACAAGGATTAATTTTATTACTCAAGAAATACTGTGCTCTCAATTTATACAAAATGTTAATAAACCTCAAATAAGATTGATTAAGAGAGCAAAAGTGAGGTTTTTGCCTTCTAAACGGAATATATACCGACAATTATTGTGCAGAATTATGCAACTAAATGAAAAGCATTTTCTGATCTAACTTTTTTATATTCTTTCTTTCAAATAAGAATGGTAAACAACCCCAAAGTTTCCAATAGAAGTTTCTGACATAAAAAAATAATAATAATAAAATCTGTGAATAACTTAGCCTGCATTCCTGTCAATAACAGAGATCACCAGTCCATTCATGGGCTGTTTCTTGATCTGTTGTTGATCAACCTTTTGTCCAGTAGGACAAAACTTGGATGCATGTGATGAAGGATTGTCCCAGATGAAAATCGTTATCCTTTAAAATGATACAGACTGTTTCCTGTACCACAGCTTGAGGAAAGTGTCTCCTAAAAACTGGTTTGCTAGTTTATTTGAAGCCCACCTTCAGCCTGACCTTGAGGTCAACAGGTCAAACTTGTTCATTATTTACTTGCTATAATCTTTGATTTTTTTTTCATAAAATAAAGTTAACCAACACTTTCTTCACAGTATAAAAATGGTGCGTAATATAGTTACACAGTATATAAATTGGATACCATCGATTGGATGTGGAGTGTTGGGAACTGTTACATGTGAAACTGCCTCATTTTCTTGGTTTTGGAAACCACTTCTTGCTAAATCTCTGTCATGAACCACAAAAACACACTTTGGATAAAGGAAGTCAATATATAATTGAAAAGCTTGAAAGTTTAAAAAGGGCAAAAACTGACAAGCAACCAAAAAAAGACAGTTTTATTTGTGAATTTTGTGGTGCTGAATAAGATGAAAAGATTGTCAGGAAAAAAATGTGTTCTGTGAATAAATTAATAAATTTTTAAAGATGATTAGGTAAGAATACTTGCTTTAATTTCCATCATTCAGCATTTGAAGCAAGACATGCAACAGCTTGTGAACACTTTGTTAGCTCCCCTGTGGCAAGAATCACAAACTATAAAAGCTTTTCATTGCAGCCAAGCGTCTTTTTGCCCATTTCTGTCAGCTAGGTAAAATTCATGGAATGTTGTTTCAATAAGGGCGAATAATTAGGCTCTTCATATGCATTGAAATGAAAGCCCAGCGTTTGATGAATCCACTATGGGGCTTAACATCAAGAATTTAACTGGCAATTCTTTTTCCTTAAGCACCCCCCTGTTAATTTGGGGACATGAAGGACAATTCCAGTGAGTGAAGAGTCTTCCTGAAGGTTTTCTACATTTAAACAGAGGCTTTGTTTTAACTCATTATCAATTCAAAGAGCATGAGTCTTAGCATGCCCTAAGTCTCAACTCCTTACCAGCTATTGCTGATAAATGCCTTTTTTAGAAATTAGACAATGTGCTTTGAGCAACCCAAACACAAAACCTGAGCTCTGCCAAAAGTTTTCCACATTTCTCTTTTACTTTAAGAGCATTATTGGTTTTAATCTGTAAAGACTAGTTAGCTGCTAACAAAGGAACTGATTGTTAGGACACGGTTCATGGAGCCACAGGATTTTGAAAGGATTCAGTTTGCATCATGCAGCCTTTATGCTAAAAATAACTAGAGCCACAACAAACAAACTAAGCCTCAGTGTCATTCAGCGTAGGTATCTTGATGAAGACCCACATTTGATGTGCTTGTTTTTTGCATTGCATCTTTTTCAGGCGATAAATAAGTCCTGTACCGCTACAGCTTTGGAAATAAATTTAATGAATTAATTATGACATTCCTAATATTTTCATTTAGCTCAATATATTTCTAATTAGTACATCAAGTACATCTTTGGATGTGATTAGTATCTTAAATGCAAGTCAGTTTGAGTGATTTAGAAAAATAAAATGAAGAAATGGCAATTATTACAAGAACGCTGCATTTAAGAGCTAAGTTCCAAAACGATTCAAACCTAAAGTATTTTTATTGCTGGTTAAGCATGCACAGAGGTTTTGGTCTGCACCATTGTCGCATAATAGTAAGATTCAGCTTTTAAAACACAAAGGCCGCCGTAGGAAAATACTGAAAAACTAAAAACTCTTAAGAGACGTGGCTGCAAACCCTTGAAGGGCTTGAAGTGGTGGCAGCCCTTCAAGCTGCCACCACTTTTAAATTTAGCTTAACATTCCTGTTCTGTATGTTAATATAATAATAAAAAAAGAACAGTACAGTACAATTTTAACAGTTTTGTCTGTTCAGATTAAGTTTTAAGCTATCCAGACTGGGAATACTCCATTAACGTCAGCAGAGTTTGTTCCATCATAAACTGTCTTCTGTGTGTTAAACTATCTGAAGCAAATGTGACTTGGGTAAAATAAATACACTTTGAGCCATGTCCAAGTCATATCTTGTTTTATGGAATATAGGATCAAATTAATCAGATTTATACATATTCAACCAAATCAGCAAAAAAGATTAAGTTACTTGCGCATTCTCTCCCAACAACAATGCAATTACATTTAAATAACCATATAAAGAGGTTTTCTATCCAAGGAAGCACAGCTGACTGCGCCGAGCTGTTCCCTGTACAGAAATCCCTCATCCTGACTAAGCATGTGACAGTGGAGAGGAAATACTCCCTTTTAACTGGAAGAAACCTCCAGCAGAATCAGAATCAGTATCATTTACTGTGACAGAACTCATGCACAGAAAACCCCCAGAACCACAGGTCCAGGAACACTTTGTTCAGAAAGGAAAATCTGATTATATAGAGTTGATGGCCGCGTTGTCCCTGATAGAAGCTTTAAGAAATTCAAATCCAAAAATACTTTGTGGATCCCAAAGAGAAATTAAATCAACTTCATGAATCAGATACACAATAAAGTCTTTATTTATTAAATGTCTTTAAATAAGAAATGCACCATCTGCTTGACTTCTCCAAGAAACTTTATACCCGATTCTGTAAAGATTCTGTCTGATGCAGGTGGGATGATTACAACTCATACCTAGTCTGAAAAACCTCCCTTTACACAATCTGAAGTTTGCCTTTGATAGTCTAAGTCATGCTGTGTTCTGGTGTCACTTGACAGGTTGCAGAGGTCTGAGATTTGGGAATGAGAGGAGGAAGAATCCCACAGCGCTAACACCTAAATGACTGCACACATGACTAACTATAAAGCATGTGAGTACATGCAAATTTCCAAAGCTGCTGCACAGAGACTGGCAAAAACAAGAGCTTGTATTTTCTCAAGAAAGTTCATAAACCTTCACGGGAAAAGAAAAACAGGTTAAACGCACTGCTGAGAAAACAAATATTCATTAAAACAGTAAGAGGTGTAAGATGCTGGCATAGTTCCTGTAAAAACTCTCCTGTGTGACTGACAGCTCAGAATCACTTCATGGAAGAAAAAAAAAAGGAAAACAGGCTTTTCTTCTTACACCTTACCTCACATCACAGCTGCTCCACTGAACAGATACAATAAGACACACTCCTCTGCTACATCCCCTCCACACATTTACAAATATATAATTTATGCTTCATGCTGATTTATTGATCATCTCACCAGTAAAATACACTACAGATATGCAAACTAATACAAGTGCATTCAGGAGACATTTCAGACTAAAACCATAATACCCAATTTCATCTTAATTATCAACATCATTATGGTTTGTAAAAGCTGTTAAGGTTATCAAGTCTGATCTGATGTAAGCTGTTTTATTACATCGGTGCAACTCTGCAAAAGCTCATTTCATAGTACATGACCTTAAAGGGGCCCTTGTTGTGCCATTAATGCTGTGTTGCACAGAGTGTGTGTGTGTGTGTGAACTCTTACCAGGGTTGTACCTCAGTGCACAGACACCTATGAGTGTGTGTTTACAGTGAGTGTTTTTGGTTGCGTGTGAACGCCTTAACATGCAGAGCAACAGATGCCTTGTGCCAAAAATGCTAAGGTGTGTCCCCGAAAAAATAAAACCCTTTTTGTGCCACTTGAAGATTTAAATATTTATGTTGGGAATAAACTAAATACCATGGAAAGGAGCAGGAGCAGAGCAAGGATGTAGACACAAGAAGACGACAAAGGCAAAACTGACAAAGACGCTGATGAAGAGCAATGTCGATTAAACACTTAACGTTGGAGGGATGATGGTGAGACGGAGGTCAGTTTCCCAATAATCATCATCTTTTCTCCTGCTGGACTCATAAATTCAATGTTCCTGTCACTTCACAAATCTGCTCTGCTGGCCCCGTCTCAGTCTCTGCTGGAGGACATCCATCCACACGAGTCTAAGAGAGGTTCAACGGCAAGATAGGGAGAGAAGAAAGGAACCCATTTACTAATAATTGTCTGAATGTGGAAAAAAATTCAACAGTTTGTGAATCCAAGATCAGCTGACCATCATGAGTCGCTGCATCGACATGCAGAAGATTAATTAGCTTTGGACGATCTGTGAAATCTTCAATAAGGGAACATCTCAGTAGGTTAATGAAGAAGTCATGCTTACTCCTGCATTCGGAAATACATTAGTTACAACACAGCGCCATCAAGTGGTTATGAGCTGAAATGTTTTGTAGAGAAGATTTGCTTTTCATCCATTTGCTTTAAGAAAGTCCTGTAAAAAAAAAAAAAAAAACTAACACTGAATGAACTTTTCCAAAAATGTCTCACCCAACTACAAGATTTTTGTTCAGCTGTTGAACCTAGGCTGCACAGTGGTGCAGTTGGTAGAGCTGTTGCCTTGCAGCAAGAAGGTCCTGGGTTTGATTCCCTGCCCGGGATCTTTCTGCATGGAGTTTGCATGTTCTCCCTGTGCATGGTGGGTTCTCTCCGGGTTCTCCGGCTTCCTCCCACAGTCCAAAAACATGACTGTCAGGTTAATTGGGCTCTCTAAATTCTCCCTAGGTGTAAGTGTGTGTGTGAATGGTTGTGTGTCCTGTATGTTTCTGCGTTGCCCTGCGACAGACTGGCGACCTGTCCAGGGTGAACCCCGCCTCTCGCCCGGAACGTTAGCTGGGGATAGGAACCAGCAACCCTCCCGACCCAATTAGGGACAAGGGTGACCAGAAAATGGATGGATGGATGTTGAACCTATAAAACACCTTTAAGTGAACAATTATAACTTATAATTGTTAAGTGAACAATTATATACAATATATATTAAATACAATATATTGTGAGAAATTGCAAGGTAAAAACTGAATGTATTTAATTAAAATGAACAGATCAATAACTATTTCATCAATATTCAAAATAACTGTGTGTTGTAGCAAAAAAACGATTATTAGTATCAGATTCAGCTGATGGAAACATGTAAAACAAATTGATTACAAAAAAACATCTGAAGAAATATAAATAAAACCCAACTGTATTGTCTGGTTCTTAAAACCAGTCACTCTGTTTCACCATCACTAAAGTTGCCTGCAAGTTAAGCTGGAACAAATTCTGAAATGACCAGAGATGATCTATTCTCAAAAGATAAATTATAATCCTAGAGTCTCATCTCAATTCTTTATTTCATATAACTTTTGTTCAACCACATAACATTTTTTCCACACAGGGTCACCTATAGTTAATACATCATACTTTTGTATTAACTGATTGAGAGACTGGAGATCATAAGCGGAACATTTCAGAGGGGAAAAAAAGTTGTACTTTTGGGTTTCTACTAAGCAACAGAGAAGCTTGTTGGGTTTACTGAGGATCTAAAGTAAACCCATAAGCTTAACACAGAAAAAGGTTGCAGATGTTTGCTCAGCATGACACGATGACAACAATCCTAAAGGGTTTAAACACTAAAGACAGCTTTCATCTTTTGAAGAAACCACACACATTGATCAATCAAGGAATTGTAGATAACATACTTTAAACTACATATATTCTTTTTTTTTTTATTATTAACAATTTTTATTCAGAAGGCACATTACAATACAATTATATAATTGCGCCGAATACATTCACATTGTTACATGCTTCCTCTATTTTCTAAGTTTAGACAAGAGAGAAAGAAAGAAAAAAAAAAGGAAGAAAAAAAACAAAAACAAAACAAACTTAAATGGGAGCGGCGGGGCAACCCGAGTACCGACCAATAATGGACATATCAAGTTAGAGCATAAATCTGAATGACAGCAAGGTTTACGAAAAATCAGACACAACAGGTTTAACATATTCTGTCCACTTTGACCATATCTTGTAGAAAGCATCTCTCTGCACATTAATGGAAAAAGATAGTCTCTCCAGTATATAGATCTCTTTCACTACATTTATCCAGTCTTCAGTTGTTGGAGGTTCCCGTTTAAGCCATTTTCTTGTGAGGGCCTTTTTGCTCCCGGCCAGTAAAATGAACAGAAGTTTTTGATCGTTGTAGTTCAGTTTGTCAACCGGTATGTTACATAAAAATATGCATTCAAAAGTTAAAGGAAAATTAGCCGTGAAGATGTTCTGTAAATGATTATGGATTTGAGACCAATATTGCTGAATGGTTTGGCAATCCCAGAAAATATGGAAATGATTGGCGTCATCCCTTCCACATCTCCAGCAGGTAGAACCCCTTCCCTGGTATCGTTTCTGCTTTGGGGTTATAAAAAATCTTATAATATTTTTCCAGCAGAATTCACGCCAAACCTTCGATCTTGTTGTTGTCCATGGAATCTTACAGATGTGGCCCCAATCTTCTTCTGAAATTGTCAGGCTGGCTTCTTTTTCCCACTTCATTTTAATGTAAACAGTGCTGTCCTTTTTACACCGCAGGATGGCGTCATATAACCTGGAAATTGTTTTACCTGGTTTTGATTTAGTTAGTAATATAAACGTTTCCACAAATCTCAAATTACGTAAATGTACTTTTAGCTCTTTATTAAAATAATTTCTGACCTGTAAAAATCTAAAAAAGTCATCTGCACATAAATCATGTTTTCTTTTCAGGGTCTCAAAGCATTGGAACGTCCCTTTATGGAGAAAGGAATAGTAATTAGTTAGGCCTTTTGAAATCCACTTCTTGAATCTATCGTCCTGTTGATTTGGGGGGAAATCCGAATCGTAAGCGCACCATCTTAAGAGTTTAGAGGCATTTTCTAAATCACAAATTCTAATTGCTTCGTTCCATGCAGATATCATTACTTGTGATATTGGTTCATCTGCCAAATTAATTTTACTCTGTAATTTTGTGTCAGCTATTATGGCTTTAATCGGCATTGTTTTGACCGTTTCCCCCACATTTTTCCATCCTGCAGTGTAATCCGGACAGCACAAACATATCAAAGGTCTCAACTGAGCTGCACAGAAATATTCTCGTAAACATGGAAGCCCACAACCCCCTTTTTCCTTTTTTAATTGTAGAGTTTTGTATTTGACTCTGGCTTTTTCCCTTTCCAAATGTATTTGGACAGCATCTTATCCCATTCTACAAATTGTTTTGACGGCACGGGAACTGGTAGGGATTGAAATAAATACAAAAGTCGGGGAGAATGTTTAAATTAACTGACTCAATCCTGGAGTGTAGGTCTAAAAAAATGGCATTCCATCTTTGGATATCTGACTTTATGGCTGTGTTCAAGGGGGCATAATTGGCTTCAAACATTTCATTAGGGTCACGGTGGATCACCACCCCCAGGTACCTAATACTATCTGCCTCCCATTTCCATTTATAGCTATTTTTAATTTCAGCTGGTGGGTCATAATTCACAGTTAAGGCTTGTGTTTTGTTCACATTAACCTTGTACCCTGAGTATAGACCGAAATCTGATAAGATTTTCATTAACTTGGGAGAGCCTGAGTAGGATGAGATATAACAAGCAACAAGTCATCAGCAAACAATGCCAATTTTTGCTCTCCTCCAATGGTCCTTATTCCAGTTATATCCCTCTTTGTCTGATCCATTGGCTCAATGGTTCTATAAACAAGGCGAAGAGGAGTGGCGACAGACAGCAGCCCTGTCGAGTACCTCGCTCGAGTATGAATGATTCAGTAAGGTCTCCATTAATTTTAATTCTGGCTGTTGGTTTATCATACAACCCAGATATAGTATCTATTATAGATTTATCAAATCCAAATCTCTCAAGGACCTGGTATAAAAAGGGCCACCTCACCGAATCGAATGCCTTTTCGGCGTCTAAACTTAACACTAAAGTCTCTATTTTTTGTCTGTGAACCTGGTTCATAATATGTAAAACTTTCCTAATGTTATCTTGAGTTTGTCGATGTTTAATAAAGCCTGTTTGATCATTATGTATTAGTCCTGGTAGGATAATTTCAAGTCTCTTAGAGATGATGGAAGTGAACAACTTATAATCAATATTTAATACACTGATTGGGCGGTAGTTACTACAATTTAGATGATCTTTTCCTTCTTTTTTAATTATAGAGATTATTGCTTCTTTCCATGACGGGGGTACAATTTTTCCCTTCATTACCCAATTAAATGTTTTCTGCAAGATGGGAGTCAAATGATCCTGCATTATTTTATACCATTCTGGGCCAAATCCATCTGATCCTGCCATTTTACCCCCTTTTAATCTTTTAATTGCCGAGTGAATTTCTTCTCTGGTTATTGTGGATACTAACAATTTATTTTGTTCCTCTGTCACTGTTGGTAGATCCAAATTAGATAGAAAAATATTAACATCTTGGTTGTTATCTACATGGTTTGGGAGTAAAGTTTTCTGTAATAGTTCTGAAAACATTGTTGAATTTTCTCCTCTTCGGTTTCTAATTGGCCATCTAAAGGATTTCTTATTTTGTGTATCGTCCTCTCTGCTTGCTGCTTTCTGAGTTTATATGAAAGAAGTTTTAATGATTTCCCGCCTACATCACAGTACTGCTGTTTGTTAAAATTATTTTCTCTGTACTTCAACCATGTTTAAGTCGTCTAATTCTTTTTAAATTTTGCTATATCCGATTTAATGCTGTCGTTCATAGTCACAGAGTGTTCGTGTTGCAGTTTTAACAATTTATCTTCCAGGTATTTACGTTTTGTATGTTTTCCTTTTTAAGTGGGTGGATATACTAATTATTTTCCCTCTAATCACACCTTCATTTCCCATAATATTCCTGGTGACACCTCCTCATTATCATTTTGAGCTAAATAATTTTCTATTTCTTTTTTAACTTCTCTTTAATGTTTGGATAGTTTGTATTCATCCTCCATAATGTAGATCTCTTTTTCCCATTCAGACAAATATCAGCGTAAACTGGATTATGGTCAGAGATTGTACATGGACCGATTTCGCAGGTTTTAATTTTAAACAAATCATTCTTGAACGTAAGAATGTAATCTAACCTAGAATATAAGTTATGAGGATGGGAGAAGTGGGTATATTCTCTATTAGTTGGGTGATGTTCTCGCCATACATCCACTAATCCTAAATCGTCCATGAGGTGTCCCATCCTCTTGCCAATATTTTCCATCGCCTTTCCCACTAGAAGAATCAAATTTGGTGTTTAATAAAATATTGAAGTCACCACCGCATATTAAAGTTCCCTGACTCCTCGTTGTTGCAATTTCGAGAATCTGTCTATACAAGGACCATTTGCTGCCCGGTGGAATGTATATATTCAGGATGGTGGTCATGATACCATCAATCCTGCCCGTAATCATTATGTAGCGACCTTCTTTATCTTTGTACTCTGATATGTGTTGATAGTTGAGAATTCCAGATAACAAAATTGCCACTCCCTTCGCCTCCCAGACTTGTGGGACGAAAAAAACACATGTTTAAAACCCATCTTGTTTAACTTAACATGCTCGCTATCCGGTAGATGTGTTTCCTGCAATAAAACAATTTGGGCTTTATCTCTCTTAAGTTTAGATAGGACTTTCTGCCTTTTTACTGGACTATGTAAGCCATTAATGTTGTTTGACACCAATTTTATCAACCTGCTACTCATCTAACTTATATTTCTTAATTATATCACAAAGATTATTGGGCTCCCCGCTCACTCTAAAAAACACTGAACATAGAACATATAAAGAAATCAACATTAAGAACAAACAGAACTCAAACTGAACTCTTGACTTCCAAGGTGGGGGTCTCGGATGAGAACCCTGCTTCACCTCCGAAGGCAGCTTCTTCATCGGTTGATGAAGGGGCCCTTGGTGGCTATGGCTTCGGTGTAGAGAGCACCGTAAGAAACCTGTCTTATTTACTTATTGTACTTCATAAACCAAATACAAATCTTAATTGTTAGTAACAGAGTGAATAAACCTTAATTTTCCTTATGCGTGGGAGAAGACCTCTTGAAGGCTCTGAGTTTTTCTTTGTAACCGGCTGCGGGGTCCCGCCTCTTGTTTGCTGGCCCACTCCCCGATCCGCCGCGTACTCTGGTCCAGGTCAGCTGCTTCAGATGCTCCAGGGCCGTTTCTGGTGACTTGACGACCCGCACAGCGTAGCCTCTACTGGACATGTCTTCAGTAGCTTCCACCACTGTATTGTAGATCTTTGTTTCATCTCCATATTTCACCCTCAGCCGGGCAGGAAAGAGAGTCTGAAAGGGGATTTGCTGCTCCTTCAGAATCTAGTTCAATTTCTGTTGAGTGCTTCATAAAATCTGGAACTGAAGTACGTAAAGAGAAGTTAAGAGGCTGACCGTACTGATGGCCATTAAACTCATTAACAGACAACCCGCACCAATATCAGTGTCACACATGCCTCCCAGAGATCCTCTGATCTTTCTTTTCTGCGCCAGTGAACCACCAAGCAGACATTCCTCACATGATAGTGCATGAGCAGAAAAACACCTGGACACACTCCATGTGTCCGATAGATCAAACACGCAAGAAAGTGAACGCCAGCCATCGAATAGTTTCTGGGCTCAGAGTTTAATCTTTGGGCCATAATTTAATTTTCGTCCTGCAACTTTGAGATGTGTCCTATGTCCAACACTGAGTCAAATGGCTGAATCACCTCCTCAGGATGCAGTCAGGTTCTCCACAGTCCTGCTAATTTCCTGATTATTTGATTCAGGTGTGTTGAAACAGAGACACATCTAAAAGTTGCAGGACACCTCCCCTGAAGGACTACATCTGAGACATTACAGCTGTTTGTCCAAAATGTTGCAGTTTCATCTCCTCTTACAACTGACTGACCCAAGCCACTGAGACACGACCTCTCCAGTCATATCAGCAGCTCCCATCTCTGAGGCGTGAAGTCTAAAGTTCCTGTAATGAGGGTCTTGTGGCGTGTTCGTTTTCACCGTGAAGCGTAAACACCAGTCGCCCTCCGCTGCCCATGATTGCTGCAGCAGGGCAGTCTAACACACCTCATAGACGTGTTCCTGCTCAGCAGAAAGAACGTGAAGAAAAAGCCCATTGTTGTCTGCCTTGAGAAGTGTGCGATTGTGATTCTGATAAGTGGTGGGTGAGCTGCTGTATTACGGCACGCTTCCATGAAGCAGAATAAGATCAACAGGCTGATTTTTCTTTGTTTTTGTTAACTTTGCAAAGAGCTATTCCTCTCAATACAGCAAGTGCTGAGCGTTTTGTGACGTTAACCTGTAAGATTCAAACTTTGGCATTTGCAGGAAGCTGTTGAGTAATTATAGCTACATGGTGTGGGCATGGAAATATCCCAAAAATGATTACAGGAACAATTACATAGTTTAAGAAAAACACCAGTAGTCAAATTTAGCTTATCTCATTTAGCTCCGTTAGCTGTTTAAATCCAGCATGAACAAGCCAAAACGTTTTCATCGCTTTGAACATTTGCTTCGACCTCTACAGTAGCTTGTGTAGCTGCAGTGATGGTGTTCCTGCCTCTGTGTGTCATTCTGGAGCATGTAGGTGACTGAGTATGTGTGTAATGTTAATGGTTTTAGCAGAGCTGCCCCTGATGTGGACAGCAGGACTCCCATGTCTGTTTTACTTTACTGAGATGTCAAACACAGGTGTGTGGGCGTGTGTGCGTGGGTGTGTGTGTGTGTGCTTCTCCTGCTATCTGCTTGTTATTTTGCTGACTTTCATTCCCGCTCCAAACTCATCATCCACCCCCGGTTCCCCAGGAGAATGGGACAGAGATGGGAATAAAACACAATCAACATAATGGGGAGAAAATCTGGTGAAGAGAGGTGGACAGGAAAACATAACGAGTCAGGTGAAGAGAACTGAAACATTCAAGAAGAAATGTCACTGGAGGGGGTTTTCTAAACTAGGTTTGCAGGATAATTAAGTGGAAAATGGGGACTGGGAGAATCATGCAAATCTTTTAACCAGCTACACCTCCTGCAATGAGCCAGGACAGATTATCTTGTAATCTTATGAAGTGGTTTGGTCATTTTATTCTCCAGGATACTATGAAGGTTTTTCCACAGTTCTTGTTGTCTGGACTTTGACTGCTTTTATCTAATTTTGGCCCAGTTCTTGTTCTTGGTCATGACAGTATGTTGCACAAGGTGAAAAGCAGATACAAGAAGATGCCAAATGTGTGAGTCCTACATCACAAGAACAAGTTCTGGTACAGTTGTCCTGATCTGAAGGCCTCTGTCCCTGACAGCAATTCAGCTCACCCAAAGACTGTCACAACACCGTAACCTCAGTCTTTCCCAGCAGTGACAAATATTTTGTCCCAAGAAGATTTTGGGAGAAGACTTTGTAAGATGGTATGTAAGCCGTCTTACACACATAAGATGATTTACATACTTTCCCGTCTTAAATAAGCTAATTTCTTCCTCTAATTAGAGATTTTGTTTATTTGGAGCAGTTTGCTGCCATAGTTAGGCTTGCATTAGCATGTTTATTCTCTGATTTTATGTCACGCGTTGCTAACTGGGTGCACGACATATTTCAGTTACTTGTAAGCAACCAAAACATTGTTGTCCTGTTTCATAAATTTCCTCTCTGCTTTGACCATCTTAAAATTGAATGACTGATGTTTTAGATGCTCTCTGCGTAACTATCTTTCTAAGTGCAGAGGAGGATCTATGACAGACTCAAGCCTGCTACATGCAGTGCAGTCTGTCTTTCTGTGTGAATGTCCCAATAAAAAGGTCAAAAACACTTGGACTGTTAGAAAAACACAGATTTTTTTGACTGGTTAAAATTCTACACCCAGGATAATGCAGATTTGCAAGCTTATACACATAAACATTAGTTTTTGTTTTTTTAAAAAAAAACCTTCCATCCAGCTCACTAGGGGTTTACAACGGACTTTCAGATGCAGACAGTAAACAAACAACAGGTATGAGAAGTCAAGTTTAGTCAGGAGCTCCAGTCCTTTAAAAACACCTTGATCTGGATCCAGGTATTCATCCATCCATCCATCCATCCATCCATTATCTGAACACCCTTCTTCCCTATTGGGGTCGGGAGGGTTGCTGGTGCCTATCTCCAGCTGCGTCCCGGGCGAGAGGCGGGGTTCACCCTGGACAGGTCGCCAGTCTGTCGCAGGGCAGGTATTCATCCAAGAATCTGGAAATCATTTCTTTATAGAATAGGATCAAATCTAGCAAAGGGCCAGAGAGATTCGTCATCCTTCAGTTGGTCATCTACTTTGCTTTCTTTGAAAATCCCCATGTTGGTGCTAAATACAGCTCTACATCTGCTTTACCTACATTGTCTTTGATATCTCCCAAATATTTAACTGAATAAAAGAAACCTGTAACAAACTGCCTAAAGACACATTGATGGTTATGTTTTATGTGCACACCCAAAAAAAAATCATCTCAATTCTGGACTGAAAATGAGTTTAAACAATCCTTTAGGCTAAAGAAAAACTTTGAAAGCCCTTTAGGATGTCTGAAAATGTTTAACTTTTGGGAAGCAACATTTGGCATGGTTAAAATGCATCTTTGTGTTGGTACCGCATAATAAAGGAGACTATGGCATCGGATTCAGTTCTTTCCAGTGACAACTGTTCACATTCAGCAGCAGTAGCACCCAGAGCTGAGTTTGTGGTTCAGGAAATCTGGACTTGGTTTTGGTTGATGTATGTTTGCCACCAGTTGTCATGACAATTAGTGGCCAAAAAGCTGCTGGCATGGTGTCATGTATAAAAAAACCAATGCAAATGGATGCAGAGAAGAAAGGACGGAGCCAGACAAACAACAGCGCTGCTCTCTGAAAGCTCCAGGCCGTGAGAACAAGGGTAGAACGTCATAGGAAGCTTGTGCTAAACTGTGTGGAAAACTAAGAGCAACTTTTTACAGCTTATATGGGCGAATGAATGAATCCAAAGATAAAAGACAAAAGCATCAAGTGGAGATTAAATTTAAAACAACTGTTTGTGCGATGAAAACCCAGAAGTGTTTCACAGCGAGGTTAGTGATATGGTTAAGTACAAATGGCGGGTGAGCAATTAATTTCAAAGAAGCTTGGATTTTCAGCCTTTCTGGATAGGAGAAAGACCACATAGAGTGAAGGACATACGGTATATATGACATGTGTGAGCTAGAAATCAGACAATTCATAAATCTTATCTGATGCTGAATGTCTTGCAGTTGACACATTACTGCAAAGGGACCAGAGGAAAGGCTAAATGAATTTGTCTCTTGGTCACAGATGCTGCCAAATGTTAAACACACATGTTCAGAAGTGACTTAATCCCACCTCTAGATAGAGAGAACACACTGTCACTAAGAACACGCTTTTGGTTTCACAGTTTGCTGGAGATCGACAGCGGCTCTGCAAGAACATAATATGGCTTGGAGACAATTAATAAAGCTTTACTAATGAATATTTCAAATTGCTTTTGCTGCAGTAAGAATAATGCAGTTACTGTACCGATTATGTCATCCTATCTTCATTTGCTTTAAATAATTGTTTAGTTATGGAGGAAGTGTTGTGACTTCACAGGAATCTCATACTGACTTAATCTTAATTTTACATCAGCAATGCAACAAGCAGACACAAAAAGCAACCCCAGAACAACCAAAAAAACTAATATAAATTAACAAAAATATTCTAAAAAGTTATTTAAAAACATAAGTATTTCCAACAATCTTACCCTAAGTTTAAGTTTACCTGTGCTTTTTTTTCTATGATCACATTTTGCGCTCAAATTACCCAAAAAAACTCAAAACATAAGTCCCAATTACCTTCATTAAATCAACAAAAGTAAAATCCCCACAGATTTTGTTTTTCTCAAAGTTTAGAGCTGAACATACACATGTTTCCAGCTATGAGTCCCCGGTGAGCAAATCTGGACACGAGACAGAGAAGAAAATTTCACGCTCAATGAGGATACCAGAAAGTACATCTGCAAGTACAAAGTAGGTGGAAGAAACTGAATTCTGTGAGAAAAGCAGGAGCAGAGATGGATGAGAAACGCTGAACGTATCCAGTTTCCCCCTCTAAACCAAGAGGAATCCCCCTCTGATTGGCCTGGACGAGGTAAATGTGTGTTTTAGTGGGACCTGGTGCACAATCACTGCTCCAGTGATCCAGTCATGTTCAGATCACCGGGTGAGGCCGAGGAAGTCTCTGCTCGTGAACCAGGAGCTTGCAAAATTGCACACAAGGTCAAATGTATTTAGAAACCCTCTTTATTTTCTGACACATTAAACACCCTGCTATTCAGGGCTACAATTTAACTGGCTAATTATCAACTGTCAAGACTGGAGGAAAGTTTTATCGTCAGGTTGAGCTAAAGATAATGTTCTGCAAAACACTTTCCTTTATGAGTAGGAAGAAATGCAGCAATGTCCATGAAGGGCAAGTAAGATGAGCAAGTGTGTTTTCTGGAACAGGATGTTTCAAACACACTCTCTGTGCAGCTTCCTTTGAATTATATTTGACGCTACTTTGACTGAAAATGATGTTGTTCATCATAAAACCACATGGAAGTGTTTTAATATGTAAATGATTTAGTGATGTTGAGAAAACACAAAGTTCAGCAGGTTGATTTATGAGAAGTTTTACTCAGCTTTGTGTTAAAAATGGCTAAAATATTAATAGTGCCGTGCTAAAAATATTCCCACCTCTTGGAACATTCTTTATTTTGCAACATTACACATTACTGCTAGAAATATTTATACTCTGCATGTTGGGGTTTTGAAGAGGTGGGTGGCAACTATATATACATTTACTCTGATACATTTATTTGAGTAACTCTTTGAATAAAATGTACTTGTTTTGCATTTACTTATTGTGCAATTATGTTATTTATTTGAATTAATTTCTAAGTGATGCATAATTGTAAAGAGGAAAGAAAATATAAAATGCTTTTTTAATCTTTACAAAAAGAAATCTGTAAAGTGTCTTCCCGTTCTTCTTCCCTTCGTCCTCTCATTCTTCTGGAAAACTGTTCAAACAAAGGAAGTCAATTTGCACAGCAGCTGTGAACATTAACTATGAGATACTTACCATAAATTCTCAGATGGAGTTAGATCTGGACTTTGACTGGGCCAATCATTTCTTGATTGTATTCAATTGTGATCAGGGTTAGACAGATGGAGCTAAATATAATCATTACTTTATGTATTCAGGTGCAAACTGCAAAAAAACAAAAAACAAAAAGCAAACTCTGGCTGGTTTGCTGGCTAATATTAGAATGACTGATGATATTAATGAGTCTGTTAGAAATGTCTACAGAGGCATTTCTGCTAACAATGTAAAGTTAGAACCACTGCTGTGATCATACAATTGTAGTTAATTTAAAAGGTAAATACATTATTGACTAGTAGAAGCACATGGTAAGGTGAGTCATTGGATTTTGAAAAAAAAAGTTTTTTCTCAGGCTTTTGGAATCAGTCCTTCATTTACTATTCATCTGATTAACTTCTGAACATGTGAAAACCAGGAACTTGTGTAAATTCAATGAGTGTGCTTTGATTTTGTCTCAGCAGCTCGGTGATCTGCCTCCCATCCTGCCGCTTTCTGTCCTCCGTGTGTCTTTCTCCGCTCTCCTACCAACTATGAAGGGCAGGCTTGTGTGTCAAAACAGGGAGCTTACTATGCTTCAAGGTTTTTCTAACCCACACCCTTCCCTGCTTTGCTTCACTCCTCCTCTCTCCCATTCCCCTTTCCTCTGTCACTTTTGATCACAAGATCTACTTTTCCCTTTATCTTTTCCTCTTTTCAGAGGAACCACTGTAAAATAAAATAAAAAAAATCCTCCATGCTACACAATATTTCCAACCAGATTTTGCATATTTTGCATGGTTTATTTTGAAGCAAAGAACATGTTGGCAAACACACTCAGAAGTGTGGCGATCCACAGACCATTATCTTGTCAACGTCTTCTTGTTCCCGATTAGTTCTTCTGTGTTTGGAAATAGAGAAAAAAACACAACACTGCATAGATTTATAGAGCATGCAAAGTCAATGCATAAACTCTACTGAAATGGATGGATGAATGGAAGCTGCCTCTTCGCCACCGTGAAGGAAGTATTTCATGCTTCTTCGGTGACTTTTAATTCTTCAACAACTTTGTTGTTTCTTCCAGGGTTGTGTCAGTGTTTCAACATAGATGTGAAACATCCTCGCGTCTTCACCGGCCCAGAGGACGCCCAATTTGGCTTCTCTGTCCTACAGCATGAAGCAGATGGAGAGAAATCGTAAGTATTTGTGTTGGCGGAGGTGAATATGAAATAAGAAATGCTTACATGATGCTGTGATAACATTTGGGTGACTCTGCTGAAGGATGCTGGTTGGAGCCCCGTGGGACGGGCCGCCCAACAACAGGAAAGGAGACGTGTATAAATGTGTTGTTGGGGAGGAAAAAAACTCAAACTGTAGTAAAGTAAACCTTGGTGAGAGACAAAAAAATTTAGAAATCAAATGTTAGTACTAAAGCTACATATCTAGATGTTAAGTAGATCTTTTTTCTCTGTGTACTTCAGGTGAAACTGCTCTTCGTAATGTTTCTAAAAATCTGAGGAACTCTCACCTGGGAATGACCCTCACACCGGACTCACCTGATGGATTTTTGGTATGTCGGTTCTCTGATTTCTTTTTTAAGTTCGTAAGTTCATGGAAAACATTGATTAACGGCGGCACTTTAGATCAAAGGAATTGGTCAAAATTAGAGATCCAGTGGCTGAGGTAAGTAATACCTGAGGTTATTTGAATATATTTATATGGATAGATGGATTTTCTGACATTATTAGGTGTACAGCAGAGTAACACTTTATTTGAAGGGGTGTGCATAAGATTGACACAAGACTGTCATAAACATGACATAGCACATGTCATGAACATGAATGATTCTTCCTAAATGTTGTCGAGTGCGAGAAATTAACAAAGTCCAAACCTTGTTAGAAAGAGAGAACAAAACACAGCTTTATTTCATCTGTACAGATGGAGAACCCAGAAGATCTGAGATCTGAGATCCGAGATCTGAGATCTGAGGTCTGACTAGACAAAGGAATCACTTCTCTATATATACAGTTTAATGCCCTTCGCACACAGACAGGGTGTCATCGCTGATATTCTAAAAAAGCATATCAGATTAATACACATAGTGAGAAAAATGCAACCTTTAGTTAAAAACCAGTTTCAGGCAGAATATTCTGTGCCTAATAATAATCACTCAGTCGTTGGGTCTGGTCTGTCACTCTGGAGGTATGACAATTATTTACTTATTGCATTGGAGCAAACTTGTGAAGGCTAGAAGAGAAACAATGACTCTCTAAGTCTGGGTAAAATATAATAAAATGATTAAACATGTAAGATTAACATTAAATAAACTTCTAATAAAAGTAAGCATACTGTGAATAATTATTTTATTCCACAATGTTTACGACATTTTAAATGCAAAGGTGCCCTAAAAGTTGCATTCAAAGTTCACTAAAAGTGCCAACTTTGTATTATTCAGTAAGTAATGACACTTTGAATGCAAAGTACCATTACAGCTGGCATGAAAATTAAACTAAAAGTGTCGACTTTGCTTTAAAAGTGTCTTTATTTACCGAATGACACTTCATGACAACAGTCATAAGCATTCATAAACACTCCTTCATATTCATCACAGGTGTTATGTCATGTTTATGACACTGGCATGAGGTGTTATCAGCAGCAGCTACAAAAATCAGTTCTCAATAATTCATTTTGTATTACAGAAAATTTGACAATAATAAGTTATGGAAATTGTTGCTGGTTTTTCTTCTTCTTCTTCTACTTATTATTATTATTATTGTTATTATTAGTTACAAGTTCTAGCAGATCTTGAAATTTGTCCAATTAGTTTGTCTAATTTATTAGTTTAATTAGTTTTTTTTAAGTTAGACTGGTCTGACTTGAACTATTATGCAGGAAAAGCAACTAGACTGGTCACATAATTTGTTTTCTTATGGGCATTTATATAGCAAACCAACACAAAGTAGTGCATTATTATGAAGTGGAAGAAATGTAATCAGATGCTTTTTTGTGCCAAGAGGCCTGTGGTAAGACTAGAGCTCATCTAACAAAATCATTCAACATTTGCTCACTCCACAGATCTGACCTTGCTAAAAAAAAAAAAAAAAATCCCCATCAGAAACAGGAGGCAGCATTATGCTGTGGGGATGGTTTTCTTCAGCAGGGAGAAAGAAGCTGGTCAGAGTTAGGGAGGAGATACATGGGGCTACATATGAGACAGTCCTGGACGAAAATCCTGAGAGACTGTAGAAGATTTGAGACTTGGCCAAAGGTTCGTCTTCCAGCAGGAGGATGATTTTTCCCAAATGAATGTAAACAATCATGAAACGTCAGACCTTTACTTCCCCTTTTGTACCACTTTGATCTGATCTAGCACATAAAATGCCAGTAAAATACATCAAAGAGGTGATTTCAATGGGATAAAGAATGCAAATGTTCAAGAAAGTATATAGTTCAAGAATAGATAGTTTGAGTTTTAGTTAATAAACACTCAGATTGAGGAGCAGATTTTCCCCAACTGTTTAGTTTCTATTGCATTCATTGATGGTCAGGGTTTATTCTAAAAAATACTAGTCTCTCTCCAGTCTGGGCCTGGCTCTGCAGCTCTGATAATAACATTTTATTGTTGCTCTCTTGGCCTAATTTCTCCAGTCAAACACACTTTGCCCTTAGCCAGGAGGCAGTCGTGTGTGCTTGTGTTTTCTGCCAGGATTCTTGCTCTACTCCGGGTGTGGAGTCGTGTACAGTTCACAAACGGCTGCCAGCTCAGGCAGCTTTAATATGAGCATATGTTTAACTGTGAGTGAGTGTGTGTGTGAGTGTGTGTGTCTGAGAGTTTTTATGTTAACCCCAGTGGTCAGGTCTATAACAGGACTGGAATGCGTCTCCGGCCCTTCGGTAATGACAGACCTACCAAAAGCCATAGCACCTCTTTCGCTTCGCTCCATCCTCTCCCTCCGTGGTTTCTTCCCATGATTCTCTCCATCTCATCCCTGCTGCGTGTCTGTGTGCCTGAGGAGAAACCCATCCTTAATGACAGGGGAAGAAAAACCAGGATGTTTCTCTTTCTCCTGTTCTACCCCCTTTTTATCCCATTTTCACCCCTCCCTCCTTTTGTCTCTTTATAGCTGATTTTCCCTTTTAAGTCCTCATTCTTCCTTCGTTCTTTCCTCCAAGTATGAAAACCAACGAAACGGCGTTTGAAGACAGAAATATTTTTATAGGATGCCCCCCGCCCCACTCAGCCGCCCCACATTTAGCACAATCAGTTTTAAATTGCTGTGTTTCTCTTGGTTTCCAGCTCTGTTAAACCGCTCATGACAACAGTGACTGCCAGCATGTCAACAATGGTCTCCCTCCCTCTGTCTCCGCCACATTTTCTGTCCTCAAAACCACATCATTGTACTTTTTTTTTTCCATGACTTATCCCCCTTTATGACTTGTTTTCTTTTATTCCTACTGTTTTCTTCTTGGTTATTTTTAAATGTGTGACACAGACTTATTTGTCTAAATTCTTTGAAGGCAACGAAATTACCAAGTCTTCTTCAGGGCAGAACGGCGATAAAGAGATGAGGTCCTCAAACTGTCCGCCAGTGGCTCTGAATTCCCCTCACCTGTGTCACACATGTAGATTCATGTGTTTGTTTACGCCCTGAGTGAGTGTGTGCCTCTGTTCGGCAGGCGTGTGCCCCTCTGTGGTCGCAGGAGTGTGGGACGTCGATGTTCAGCACCGGCATCTGTGCCTCTGTTGGCGATGACCTGGAACCGAGAGGAACCATCGCTCCAACAGAGCAAAGTAATCACACATCTGGAAAAAACAAAGATAAAAAAGACTCGTGCTGAGTAGGGTTGGGAAGTTTTTAAGCTTGGTAAATGTAAATGTTTCCTATGTTAATAAATCTTTTTACATTCTGTGTTTTTATGAAGGTATCATACTTTTCTGATATTCAGTTTTGATGTTATGAAAGCTGGCATTCTTATACGTTTGTGTACTATTTTAATCAAACTTAATTTTTATGTAGCACAAAAACAAATGAACAAAACACTACAAGCAAATCTATTGAACATAACTATAATAGTGATTTATTAATACATTAGATTTTATGTATCTCTAATTTGCCGCCAGATGCAGCAAATTAGGTCAGGGAGGTCCCTACACTGAATACCTGACCGTTTAGGGAGGTCAGTGATATTTTTGGGTTTTTGTGACACGCTCTCCTGATTTTAAATAATGCTATTATGCCATATCTTCACACATGATTGGCCACAAAGCTGCCATGCTACCAATCAAGAGCCACTGAGAGTGAGAGCTGAGCAGCAATCTTTTGATTCACTTAAAAGAATATTCTCTTAGGGCCGAGGCTTTTGGTTATGGCCCATCACTAATATTAAGACCTAAAGTAGTGCCTCGCAATAATATTTTCAACTTTGTAACTTAATCTAATTTTGTCACGTTTCAACAACAAACCAGCGTATTTTTTTCTATGATAATATGTGAACAATTAACAGAAAGCAGTAGATGGTTTCAAAGTGAAAGAGGAAGCAAGTGCAACCAACAGTTTTCAGGAATAAGAAATAATAAACTCAGGATTAATAAGACCATTAAGAAGGTGAGATGTGAATCATTTGTTCAGCCAACAACAGCCAATACATTGAATTCATCAACATTTCAACACCTAATTTCTCCAGTTAAAGTTAGTTCTGCGTTAGACAGGAGGCAGTCGTGATTTCTGCCAGGAAAACACAAGAACACACACATTTGTAGGTCAACAGCTGTGTGGGACATCACTATCTCCAGTTGTAATCCACAAATGACTAGAGGGATCTTAGAGGCAAGTTTATGTTAGAAACCTTTATGAAATAGATTCAAGAAGAGCTTGGACTGGACAACGATCTAAATTATCTACCACATAGACAAAAACTCAATAAATCAGGAACATAGGGTGAGGCCAAACCACTAAGAGCTTTAAAAACCAAGCAATAAGAGTTAGTTTGAAACCTATTCTAAAGCAGATGGGCACCCAGTGGAGGACGGATAATTTTGCAATGTGACAGAATAGGGAAAAAGTTCAAAGTGAATCAGAAAACTCTCTTGTGTGGCAGAGTGTCAGACCTTCATGGACATCGTGATTGTTGTGGATGGCTCGAACAGCATCTACCCCTGGTACGAAGTCCAGAACTTCCTCAGCAACATTCTCAGCAAGTTCCACATCAGCTCGGACCAGATGCAGGTACAAACTGCTCTCCGCAACGTACCAGTAGCAACCGCCTGCGATTATTGCACACATTTGTAATGGAAACTTGTGGGTTTGAGTTTAAGTCAAATAATACATCTCATAGACTCCTCTGCTGTTGCCAGGAGAAGGAACATTCTCGTCTCTTGAATGAAAACATTCACCAAGTGAAATTAAAGGCAAGTTTGGCAAATATGACCAGAATGAACTGCTGCAACAACGTCACAAGACAAGAACCTTGGAGGTTTCTTTAGAAGAACAGAAATCAGAGGGGAGGGTGTGGGGACGGTACTCTGAGACGCATAACAAGTAGAGTGAGAGGGGGTTTGAGTTATGAAAAGGGAGGGTGGGGGGTATTGGGTAGCAGGCAGCATGAGGTGAAGAGGAAATACCTCTGGTTTTTGAATGAATTCAAAAATTCCCCAAGTGTGCTGTTTGCTTTAAGAACAGGGTTCGTACTTAAAGAGATAGTTCACTCCGGAAAACATGAGCTTTAGACGATGTTTTGACCGTGCGCCAGCTCAGCTATGTTTATGTGGCATTGCTGAAATGCTTGTGTGTTTGCATGTTTTTTTCAGGTTGGTATACTGCAGTACGCAGAGGTAGCAGTCCATGAGTGGTCTCTGAAAGACTACCAGACCACACAGGAGGTGGTGGAGGCCGCCAAGAACATCAGCCGACAGGAGGGACGAGAGACACGCACTGCATACGCCATCCAAATGGCCTGGTAGGCTTATTAGTTATTGTCCATAGATGATTCTTCTGCAACATGGGAAAGATTTGGCAGGAAACTATCTGCTTGTTTGGATTTTGATGCAACATTCTCTGAGGTTTCTCTATAAAATTAACACACAGTGTAGTTTGTTCTTGTAATGATATTTAAGTTGCTAGAACTGTTTGCCTACTTTCTTTGTTCTCCAAGGTACTATTGATTAGATGATAACCAAACCATGAAATGTTTCGTCCTGCTTTGATGCATCCTATTAGAATCTGTAAAGTGAATGTAGACAGTGACTGCTATCAGACATGAGCAAAAAGTGACCATTTTTAAGGTAAAATTACTCTGTCTAGGGTGAAATTTTGTTCAAATTCAAGCAGACACTGAATGATTTGTTTAAAAAAGAAAAATATAATATCTTAATAGCAGAAGGTTGCTATTAAGATATTATATTGAGAAAGGAAAACTCAGCTTTTTTGATGGGGGTTTTATCTTTAGTTTGAGTTGGAGCACAGAAAAAACAAAATGGAAAAATAACTTGGCAAAACACGCTAGAAAACATTTACATTATTTCAGAGAATTGCAGTGATGATTTTTACACCACAAGAGATGCAACTTACTGTAAATCATAAGACTTCAAGCCAATCACTTTTACCATAACAAAGTTGTAAAGCATGAGACATGTCATTCAAATCTTTCTTTATTTCTGACCATTTTACTTTATAAACCATATGAGCTAAATGAAATGCATCCAAGTTAATAGTCCTCAATGCAGCAGTAAATGTAATTAAAGTGAAAAATAGTACATATTTTTGTGGTGATAAAATTTGTTAATTGGAAATAGCTTTATTTGTCATTTTTATGTTTTTAAAGATACAGCTCTGGAAAAAAGTTAAGAGCCCACTGCACTGAACCCCATTGAAAGGCTTGTGGTAATTTCACCAAATATTGATTTCTGAACTCTTCCTAAGTTAAAACATTAGTTTTGTTGTTTCTAAATTAATATGAACTTGTTTTCTTGAATTTATTTGAAGTCCGAAAGTACTACATCTTTTTCATTATTTTGACCATTTCTTATTTTCTGCAAGTAAAAACAAAATTTTTGCTTATAATTTCAGAGACATGTTCCCAGTAGTTCATAAGATAAAAAAAAAAAACAATGTTCATTTTACTCAAACATATAACTATAAAAAGTAAAATCAGAGAAACTAAAGTGGTCTCTTAATTTTTTCAAGAGTTGTGATTAAACATGATTCCAAATTTAATCATAATCCAATCTACAGAGAGCAGATTGGATTACAGAAAATATCCAATGAGCAGCAGTTGTGGACAAAAATGTGTTGTTGATGTCAAAGGTCAGAGGAGAATGGGTGGAATGACTCAATATGATAGCAAGGAAAAGGCGGCTGAAATAACCTCTCGCTATGTCCAAGGTCTGGATAATACCATCTCCTAATGTACATCAAATCAAATCAAATCAAACTTTATTTGTATAGCACATTTCAGCAGCAAGGCATTTAAAAGTGCTTTACATCAAATCAAAGACAAAAACACAATGCAACATAGAATCAACAATCAAAACACAACATCAAGTCAGATTCCGTCAATAAATTTGCAATTGATTACGTTTCAAATACATCTCTAAACAAGTGGGTTTTTAGTTGAGATTTAAAGGAAGTCAGTGTTTCAGCTGTTTTACAGTTTTCTGGAAGTTTGTTCCAGATTTGTGGTGCATAGATGCTAAATGCCGCTTCTCCTCGTTTGGTTCTGAGAAGATCTGAGAGGTCTGGAAGGTTGATACAATAACAGCAAATCTTTAATGTATTGTGATGCTAAACCATTCAGTGATTTATAAACTAACAACAGTATTTTAAAGTCTATTCTTTGAGCTACAGTAGTTTTGGAAACTACATGAACTACAGCAACAGATAACCACATGAAGTGCCAGAATTATAAGATAATGATAAAAGAAAGAAGAACAGGATCAAAAAGGAAAATGACAGATTGAAAAAATATTGATGAGTCTTGATGTCAGCTGTGATAATAGAACCAGAATTTGATGTAAACAGTTTAAAAGCACAGGTGTGTCTTCCTTGTGTTAGCTTAGACTGGTTGTTGTGAAAGTCATAGCACACTGATAGTACAAACTAACCATTATTTAAAGACAACAGCCTTCCTGAGTATTGTTGCTGACCATATCAATCCTTCATGACCACAGTGAACCCATCTTCCAGCAGGATAATGCACCATGTCTCCAAGCTCAAATAATCTCAAGCAGATTTTCTGAATCACACAATGAGTTCACTGTATTGCAGTGGCCTCCACAGTCACCAGACTGTTTCTTTACGCGTTAGAAGTTCAGAGACTGGTGATTAGCCTTAAAGTATCTAATTCCTTTCAAAAATAAAATTCCTGCTTCTTTCAACTAGCTTAACCCAAACGGCGCACCACACCCAGACATGATCTCTGGCCATAGCTACCATTTTGGGATGTGAGTCTTGGAGCGACGTTCACTTTTTGTACACACAGACACACACACACACAGCCACCAAATACGCAACCACACAACCACTCAGGTAATTGGAGGGTTCCTGTTTTCTGCTACATTTAAAGGGGGAAAGGTTTTGGAAACTAAACCATTAAAACAATGAACAGTAAAAAGATAATATATGAGCTTAATGTTGCTGCTAGGTAAGAGAACTCACACTTTGGTTGACTTTACATAAAAACATCTTCACCTAATCACACATACTTTCTCACAGATGGACAGATAGAATAGTTGGCACAGAGGAGGAACATGACGGGGTCGAAAAGCAGCTGAGCTGGGCGAACCGGCAGCTGGGTCAGCACCACTAAGGGCGTGGGGCGGCCTGGTCAGCCAAGTAGCACTCCTGCAGCTGTGAAAATACACTCAGGAACTTTTACAGACACATAGATACATTTTCACTTTGGGGTTACAAAACTAATTTAATCAAATTTAGAATATTACCAATTAAACCTTCTCTTAACGAGAAGCATTCGTAGGATTCATACACTGACCTCCTAACCGCAGCATTAACCTCTTAAACTCCATGCTTGGCTCTTAACTTTTTCCTCTGACTTTGTGCTTGTCCATGAACCCAAACAACAAAAATAGATTCTGACAGGCAGGAAAAGTGTTTGGCTTTTCATAATCAGATTGTTGTTAGACTTACAGAAATTAGTTGTTACAAAGGGAAAGCAGATATAGAAAGTTAATATTTCTGTAAAATTGCTGCATCCTAACAAACAGTGAAAGTTTATCAGCAATTAAAATGCATAATTCTGCATCAAAACAGATTCTTTTCATGCTTAAAACATTTAAGACATTTATCTGAAGTGAAAATTACATAACTTTTTTTTATAGTCAAACTTTGTAGTGTTGGGGGATATCACATAATAAATGAATTTATTATTTAATGTATAATTTCAGACTTTTGTTGAATGTTGAAGTTAAAGTTGTGTCAATGGGCCACAACTCATTTGAACAGATACAGACTCAGAGATGTTTTGTCATAATTCACACCGATTTGCTTAGCAAAGCCAAAAGCAGTATAGCAGCATCCATGGGCAGCTAGGGAACACGGTGTTGGAAGAGTGATGATCTGGGCTTGCTTTGCATCTACAGAGGATGTTATGGTAAAGAAGCCAAACACAACCTTGTCTGAACTCTAAGGTACTGCACAGTTCAATCAAATCTGAAGTCAAATTGTGCTGTGCAGCATCAAAACTTCACAGGAAAAAAACTAAAATTTCAGCATTTTAGTCAGAATCCAGATTTCTTTTGAACTTGAATATTCTGGTGGAACATTAAAAGAACTGTTCAGAGGAGAATGCACACAGACAACAATGGACTGAAGGGACATTGCAAAGAGGAGTGGGTCAAAACTCCCCCAGAATGATGTGAGAGAGAGATAAGTTTATACAGAGGACAGCTGAAGGCTCTCAGCATTACAAACACTATTAGCATAAAGCCCTGAAACAAAAGTGTGTGTGTGTGTGTGTGTGTGTGGGTGTGTGCGTGTGTGTGTGTGTGTGTGTGCGTGTGTGGGTAGGGAATGTTACTTCAGACGAACGCAACATGAAATCAAAGTAACTAAATTATTGAACTGTAACCTTATTCTGACCACCATTAATATCATTGGTAGAAAACTTTAACAGAGCCAACATTTTGTCTTCTTTTAGAGAGGCAACAGTAAATACTGTCAAATAAATTTTTCATTTGATCTTCTGACAGATGTCTGCCGCATTTCCTGTCAGAATTTAACTTGCATGGTTGGCTGAAAAATACCTAAAAACCAAGAAAGATTAAAAAAATTAAAAGGCTACTCTTAAAGAAGAAAGCTGTCCTGGTCCGTTGTCTCTTCTGAGAGCTCCTGATTATGATTAATAGCTCCATATGTTAGTTTGCATGTGGCGCTTCCAAATGAAACTGTTGTGTGTAACACCAACATCCCTTTATTCCTGGTTTGCTATAAATGCCATTTCTTAAATCCCAGCACTGAAATATATATAAAAAAAATAACAGAGCAAAGTACGTATTGATAACAGCAAAAAATATTTCCAAATCTCTAATAGCTGCTTTCAGATTCTGCTTCACTCATTGTTGAGCTTGTTTTTTTCTCTGTTACCTATTACATGTTTATTACGCATATTCTGTAAAGTACAGAGCATAAAATAAATGCTGATTGCTTCATAAAGAAGAAATAACATCTTACAAGTGGATAAACCGTTGACGTCTCTGTAGCTCCACCCGTCTCTCAGTCACCCACAAACAAAAGCGTGCCGCTGTGCTGTGTCATTACCACTCTGCTGAGACTCAATAAACTGACTTGTAAATCCAGCCAGGGCTCCCAATTAACTCTACTTACTTTCTCCGCTCTTTTATCTGCTTTCTTTTATTCCTTCCTTTTATCTCCATTCACATTAAGTTGCCTCTTTATTCTCTGACTTATTTGCTTAGTAAGCATGTTTAACATCTAATCTTTTTTTATTCATTCTTAGAGTTTTTCTTCTCATAAATCAGATTGCTGTCTGGTCACTTTGTGCACCTTTTATGTAGGTATTTGTCACCCCTGCTTCACTTCTCTTTTCTGTTTTTCCTCTCTTTCTTTTCATCCTCTGTTATTTGCAGGCTGCAGAGGGGAAATGGTTGTTTTCAACTCCAAGTTTCTTGTGGCTGACCACAATGTTATATTTAGGCAAGGGCTACAGTTAGACTTGGAAATGACTGAGATCACCAGGGGTGACTAGGCACTGTGTGTGCATGTGTTTGTGTGTGCTGGTCTGAGGCTTACCGACCCTATTCAACTGTTGAACCAGGTCCCAGAGAGAACAAGTTTCCTGCAGACAAACAGGGTGTGGCATGAAACCGTCAGTGCATTTGTCATTTGGGTTTCTCCTTCTGGGTTACAGCTAAACTACAAGGGAATTCACAAATGTGGTGGTTGTGTGCAGTGACACATGCCAGCTGCCTGCAGTGATCAATGTGTGTTAACTGGCAGCTGGGTTATGTGTGTCAAGTGTTGTTAATAAACATCTGAAAGGCTCCAGATGAATCCTGCGCCGTTTAATTCAGGGAGAGAACTCAAATCCAGAGTTTCAATGTTTTATTAGCTGGTTATTCTCCTCAGAGAAACCCTTGATATTGTATATTATCACACGGAGGAAGTTTATTTTGACGTTGCAAGAACCCAAGTGACTGGATACCTTTTGGGTTTCCTCCCTTTCACACGTTTCACAACCACGTTTTTTTTCTCTCCCCCCCTTGAGTCTGTTTCAAATTCAGCTCAGTTTGGCATGATCAGCAGCTTAACCAGTGCTCTTTTTTTTTTCTTTTTTTTTAGCACAGAGGCGTTCAGCGCTGAGCGTGGAGCCAGGGAGGGCGCCACCAAGGTGATGATTGTGGTCACAGACGGGGAGTCACACGACGGGGATGAGCTGCCAGACGCTCTGGAGGAATGCGAAAGCAGAAACATCACCAGATACGCCATCGCTGTGAGTGCTATCTGGCGCTCAGTGGTGCAGCGCATTAATTATTACACTGATTTCCAACGGTTTCAGATATCTTTTTACCTTTTATAGTACTGTAATTGTGAAAAGCACAGCAAACAGCTAATATGCAGTCTCCTCAGAGGGTGCAGAGCAACTCTGACATTCCTCCCATATTGTGAAAATGTGGCACGGCCTCTGTAAACACCCTGAAGCAACCACACAACATCACCACAACTCTCCCAAAATAACTGCCTAATTACCAAATGAACCCTTTGGGCCCACTGAAGTATCCAGCTGGGCCAGGCAGCTGGATAGATCATGCAGAGACCAGTGGTTGGACCCCTCCTCATGAAGCCTCAAATAAACTTGCATGACAAGGAAAAGCAAACTAAACAAACAATTTTAGGTAAATAGCTTATTTATGGCACAGTGTTTTGCCATTTCTTTTGACCTTTTTCCAAGATCCCGGAAAGAATCTGGATCATCGTAAAGTCGTGTAGGGATTAGAGTCGATGCTGTTTAGTGTTCATCAGTCTGCCAGACCAACATGTGTGCTGGTTGGAAGACAAAGACGAAAACTGAGTCATCCAGGAAAAAAAAAATTAAGCCTGTTTCATTGCTCTGTGATGAGCCTGATGAGGGTCCGGTACACCAGGTACCTTCCCAGACATCCAGGAGCTGCTGTGCTGAGCCACAGGCGATGGGGAGCAGAGGAGATTAAAACAAAAGTAAACACTGCATTCAAAATGCAACAATAAAAAAGTAAAAATATTTAGTAAATTGTCCAATTTACTGCAAAGTGGTGTTTGACCTCAAACAGGAAACCTGCGCAGTGTGTTGAGTAACCTCAACTCTTCTGTTGATCACTTGAAAATGTTGCTCAGACACCAATGACATGAGTGTTTCCAGTAGAGGTGGCTTTACGAAGGGCATCGTCTGCAACTGGATCACAAAACAAAGAGCAGCTGGATGCCCTGTGGAACCGGAAGTTTCATTATTTGATTGAAGGAAAAAACTCAACAATCCTGCTACGTTCAAAGACAGCAAGACTGTTGTCATCAGGGGTCATGGCTGAATGAAGAGCTAACAGAAAGTCAGATGAAAGCCAGTTGAGGATTATTGATACTATCGATTAGTTATAAAAAGGTTTGTTTGTATTTGACTGTATGTTTAATAATTTGTCTAATTTATTTTCTGTCTCTTGCCTCAGTTATTTTTTTTCTTTTTGCAGGAAAGGTTCCAACAAAATATGTTTACTGTCAAAAAGCACAAAATGCAAATGTAAATTCTTTGACAGTCTTAAGATTTTATTTAAGATTGTACCGCAACTGCTGTGGGCATACCTCCAAACTCTATATAGGGTGCTTTTACTTAAAGATTTTAATTTTTCAGGTTTCAGTTAAGGGGAGAAATGTAACTGCTTCACAGTCTGCTCTCTATTGGATAGGCCAAGTCTACATAGTCCTTTTCAAAATGGATTTCAGTTTAACTCTTACAGAGTTATTTCATCAAGAGTTTGAGTAGCTATAACTATTTCAAACATTAAAATTACTCAATCTCTTGCTGAAATAACTCTGAAAGAATTCAATTCTGATAATGACCAAATACACTCGGCACAGGGTTGATTTAACTCTGCAGACTTTGCTGTGTTGGCAATGAGGTCAAGGAGGAAATTGAGCAAGTAACTAATAGTTTTTAGAATAAAGTATTGCAATCACTACAAAACATTTAATACAACTTCAGGATTTAATACAACTTGCTGTTATTTTCTCACAGATTTTGTATTTTGTGTGTCTGATTCCCTCTCAATATACCTCCACAGAGTATAGCTTAGTGATCAGGTTTGCACAGTCTGGAGTGTTAGCGCCTTTGTAATACGAAAATCCTTAACTTTTGTCCTGACTAAAATACTACTGGTCCTTGCCTCTCCAAGGCCAAAACTGGTTTTGGACATGCAGAACCTTACATATGTAGTGAAATTCCACAAAATATAAGAAAGTATCTTAGCTCATCTGGATCAGTGCTGGAAAACCAATGAAAACCTAGTTGCAGTAGCTGCAAGATCAGGCTTGCCTCTATGTAGAGTTTCATAGAGGCATTTGTTGCTACTTAACCACATTCAGATGGTCAGGAAGGTCATGCAGATTGCGAGGTGGTCTTAATGCTAAAGCATCAAAAAATAAACACCAAGCATAGTGTGGCCGTCTTATGCAGACGTAAAAGAGGGCTTTGGACTCCGATGGTAAAAAGTCAAGTGATGACAGTTAACTGTTTCCTATAACAGCAGGGATGTTATGATTTAGTATTTTCTGCACTGCATGCACATTTTGACAGTGCACAGGAAAGTATCTTTTAGAGGTCAGGCCTCTTCAAAGTACAATGCAGGAACAGCAGGTTGTTTTAGGCATCAGTGTCATGCAGAGATTAAAAAGACATCTGTCGCTTGAGTAGTTTATGGAGCACATTGCATGGATGCTTTTCTATTTAAATACTTCCCAAATGATACACATTTGGGAAATACTGTCCCCCCTTTTCTATTTTTCTCTTTAATATCACTTATAAACCTTTCAAAATCCACCATGACATGGCAACTTGAGGATTTTTCTTTCTTACTTCTATAGGATCGTAATGTACATATTTATTTGTATTATATGACACAGTACACCCTATTGCACCCTCCTCTACCCTTTCAAAACAGAGGATTTCCTTTGCTTGCCAGCCAAGTTTCAGGGAAATATTCATGGATTGGTTTCTCTTATGGATTTTTTTTATATGTTCTTGAAATGGATTTTATTTTCAGTTTCCTCCAGCTTTGTGTTTTACATTTAATGTGTTTCCATGTGACAAAACTTGAGGATTGATGAAACTCCTAATTACATCCACAAATTGTGTTTTTGTATTTTACTTCAACATGGAGAATCATTGAAATGCAAGGAATCATTTGCCTTGAGAAGTCAATTTTATCTGTTTTTTATGATCCCATTGTTGGTTTTGAGTCTTCTGCCATTTTGTTTTTCATAGATTCTCACGTTCATGTCTCTTCTTTTCTGCCATTCAGGTTCTGGGGTATTATATCCGCAAACAGCAGGATCCAGAGACCTTCATTAATGAGATCAAATACATCGCCAGCGACCCAGATGACAAGTACTTTTTCAACGTGACCGATGAAGCTGCGTTGAATGACATTGTGGACGCTCTCGGAGATCGGATTTTCACTCTTGAAGGTGAGGGTGTCACCAATCAAGAGTTAGTGTAGTTCATATGATCCCTTGGGTGAGTTGCAGGAAATCCTGGGATGTGTATCCCAGTTTTCTCATTCTACGCTCCCCTTCTGACTACAATTGTTTATAAGAGCAATGAAAAAAATTGTTCAGAGCACAACTGACAGATAAGTTAAAAAAATATATCTTGTGCTTGTGCCCCGCCTTTCTAATGCCACCCTGAGCAACTGCCTATGTCACCTGTATCACAGGAGACATGCCGGACAGAAGTGGCCATGAACAATTTGTTTTACGCTCATCAGCAGCAAATAAACATTGTAGTGGCACTCTGCGTCCCAAAAGTTCGTTGTACCACCTTTGCAGTTTGTCTAACAACCAATATTTGAATCACTCGACTGAAACCAAGTCTTTTTTTATGATATTTACTTAAAGAATTCAAAAAAGTACACTTACAGAAAAAATGAAAGGCTCGGTACAGATCGGTCAAAAAATTGTGTTGCTTCCACCATATCTAACTGCAATCTGAACTCAAACGTGCATACGGGCAATATTAATGTTACGCATTACGTACTGGAAGCCAAAATTACTTTTCACAATAAAAGCATCCTTTTACATTAACTAAGTTATACATTCTAGAAAATATACTCATCATGAATTTCTTAAAAGTAAATTAAGCATATTTATACATTTTTAATCTAAATTATTATTCTATATGAACTCCCCATTAACTGACTCTTACAAACATGGCTTTAATTTTCATGGTCCAGCACATCATAACACTAGCAACACCTCCTTAATTGCCAGAGGGATTTTTCTCCTGGTTGTAAATATCAATTAACAGCAGTGATGTCCAAAGCCAGTCCTCATGGGCCAGTTTCCTGCATGTTTCCCTGAATCATATTTATTGAATTAAATTCAGGTGAGTTATTCATTAGTTGGCCTCCCTTCTCCAGCATGCTGTACTGGAGAAGGGACACATCTAAAACATGGAGGACAATGGCCTCTGGACACTCATGGTTGATTGAAAGCAATGCCATCAGTAAAGTTCAAACTGATTTATAAAGCAGTGCTTAAAATCTCAACACAATAACAGTCCGATAACTGCATGAAATGGTTGTATTGTATTGTCGTAACCTTTGAAAACACTTCTTTTCTAATTTCCAGCAGCTATCTGGTATGTGGAGAGAAACAGTGACTCTAAAAATAAGACAAAATAACTCCAGATTCAGTTTCAGCTGTTATTTTATAGATAACAACATATGTCTAGCTTTTACCATTGGAATTTATCCGTTGGCTTATATGTATAAGTTATAATATTTTTCATGTGACTGAGAAATAAAAATGTAAGCCTGCACCAAAGAAAACAAAAACAAACTAGAAACAAAAACAAAGAAAGTACAGCTGGTGCCAGATGTCGCAGTAGTTGCAGAAACGTGGGAGGAAGGCTTTTGAAACTGATGCCACCTATAAATGTTCAGGAAAATCAAAGAGGAAGGGACAGGAGGAAAGGAAATGTCTGTCACCATCGGTGTTTCAGGGCGTTAAAGATCAGATCCTATGAGACATAACAAGGAAAGGGAAGGGAGGAGAATACGAACAAAGAAAGGAGAGAAACAAGAGATGCTGACATGCTGTCCTCCTTTAGGTACCTTGGGCTACAACCAAAGCACGTTCCACATGGAGATGTCTCAGATCGGTTTCTCAACGCACACACTGGATGTAAGTCTTACCTGTGTTCATTTTTAACTATGTGGTAAATATAAACTGACTTGTCCATTATTTAATCCAAACTAATTTCTTCAGGATGGCATTCTGTTTGGGATTGTGGGCGCCTATGACTGGGACGGAGGGGTCCTGAAGGAAGGGACCAACGGAGTTATTATCCCTCCCAGAGAAGCCTTTGAAAGTGAATTTCCATTGGAGCTCAAAAATCATGCTGCTTATTTAGGTACAAAGATTTCACAAGCAACCTTTTTGTGTCTATTAGCTTTCATAAAACATGTGATTCAAATGTTCTGGAGTGTAGTATTGTTCTTCATTGTTTTTTAAGGTAGAACCCTCAACATGTGAAAAACTTTAGTTATTTTTAATAATCAGATCTTTGCGTTTGGGTCTTCTCTCTGTATAACTGCCTCTGACCCTGCTGAATGTTTTAAATGCCCTGTGATTGTTGTGCAGTCTGAGATAGCAGCACTTTCCTCCATAACAAAAGTTATAAAGCAATTACAGCCCCATGATTCACCTGGACAACAAAGAAGCAAACATTCCTGGTTGTGGTGTAACTCAGGATTTCATTTTGGTCCCCATCGTTTTCATTTTGCTGTATTTTTGTTGTTCAGAAAATACACCATCTCTCTGCTTTGCTGATGAAATACACATTTTCTGGAGCTAAGCCAATAATTCAACATCAGTTCACTACAGAAATGTCTTAGAAACACAATCATGAATGGAAATAAAAATTTTTCAGGTTAAACAACAATAAGAAAAAAGAAATTGGTGCAATCTCAGTCCCACTCTGGGATGACTTTGATAGTATCATTAGTTCTCTATTTATTTATTTATTTTTGTTGTTGTTCTTTTTTTGCCAGAAACTTGGATTTGATTTTTATTAATCACTTTAAAATTCAGATTTACTGCTGTTTGGACTGGTTTATTTCAGCAAGGGTCGTTAAAAGAATCAGTAGTCCAAAAGTATTTAATTACTTTTTTAAATGGCATGCTTGGATTATTGTAAGTTTTTGTACAGCAATCTTCTTTGCATGCAAATCTTCTTATTGGAGCTAAATGGTATGACTGACTATATTGTCCAGGTTTAGCTTCCTAGTACTAGTTTCCATTTTTATAAAATTACTTTTATGTTTCTGTATTGTGTTTTTTTTTTTAGGAGTCTTCATGGGCTGCAATAGTTTCCTCTATATCTTAGAGATATTTTGAGCATTTGCACATTTTTCCAGAGATTTAAGATTGTCAAAACCAAATCCTTTTGCAAGATCAGGCTAAATGCAGGAAGTCAGACTCTTTTCAATCACAACCACAGCGCTCTTATTTCAAGTTTGATCTGCCCAGGGCTATTAACGCTTCTCAAACATTTGTCTTTTGACAAGCTTTATTCTCTAGTTTATTAGAGACACTGGGTTGTTTTAGCTCTGCTTTATAAATTAATAAAATAGAAATGTCCTTTGTTATAGACAGTAAACTTAGCTGAAAGCAGTGACATTAATAAATTAAACGATGAAAGAGAACTTGACAAAGAGATGCAATGAGAATGAAAAACATTTAATCCACCGCTAACGTTTTATGAATCATCAGCTGGTATTTAAGTTAGGATCTAAATTTGGCTCTTAAGAAACACAAAAATATCCCAACCCTTCTAAATGAATTCTCATTTTTGCTCCTTTTTTAGAACTTTTTGTTGGGGTATCGCCAATGCTGTCTTTACTCTGCCTTTAAAAATCTCTGGTTGTATCATCTTTGCTTATTTAGACAGCTGTGCTTCATGAGAATCAGAATAAATATGTCTGAGGTTTACTAAGAGGTGAAAGGTGAAGCTGAACATTTATTGAAAGCTTTTATCACACTTAAAGTGGCTAAAAAAACCTATGCACAAATGGTAGTATCATGTGCCCTGGTTAAAGGAGTTATGATAAGTCAGTTCTAAGTACTGTCGCAGAAGAAATTTACTCTACAACGCTTATAGGATTTTTTTGTGTGTAATACCTCATTTTTTATTGCATCAAAACAAGGCAAAACTGAGCAGGAGCACAAAACATTCAGCTTGGCCAGTTTTATTTCCCCTTGAAGGTCATTTGTAGACATCCGCTGCCAGGTCTGATTTGTATTTGTGTGTGTTTGCAGGGTACACTGTGTCATCTGTGGTTATTGGTGACTGGAGGAGGCTGTATGTGGCTGGGGCTCCTCGATTTAAACACAAAGGCAAAGTTGTTTTATTTGAACTCCATGAAAACGGCTATGTTGACATCGTGCAGGCTTTGAATGGAGAACAGGTGAACTTCTGTTGCTGAATGTTCCTCCAACATCAACACTTACTGCAAACAGCATAGCAAGGGCTCCACCTACTGGGATCAAGATGAATTTACATGCTTCTGTGTTTAGATCGGATCTTACTATGGCAGTGAACTGTGCGGGCTGGATATCGATAAAGATGGCATCACTGACGTCCTTTTGGTCGCTGCTCCCATGTATCTCGGCTCAGGAAACAAGGAAGCTGGAAAAGTCTACATCTACACTCTCAATGGGGTAACAAAGCAGTGACATCTTTAAACATGCAATTACAACTATTTTTAATGACTTAGTGATCATTCTTCTTTTTCTTGTCTCTTTGCTTTTACAGGAGGGAAAGTTTATATCCAATGGGACTCTGAAATCAGACAATAAGTCTCAGGATGCCAGGTTTGGTTATGCGCTGGCGGCTGCTCCCGATCTGAACCATGATGACTTCACTGACCTGGTGGTGGGAGCGCCGCTGGAGGATGAACACAGAGGGGCCATTTATGTCTACCATGGATACGATATTTACATCATCCATGACTACAAACAGGTAGTGATGTTAGGTACACTGCAGTGCAAAAGTAAACCACTTTTTAAAAATACTGAATCAGATCAGCTGTTTCCCAGGATTTGTAAAAGTCTTTGGCTGTAATCCCACTTCATGTCCAGTCCTTGCACCTAAAAATATTGTATGAGTGGATGAATGAGGAAGAAATGTGCACAGTTGTAGCTTGTATAAGCGGAATTAAGTTAATAGCTTTTTGGTAATTAACTTGCAGATACTAAGAAACTATTTATGTGTTAAACCATGTTATTGTTTTCATAGATTCCTCCACAGCTACAGGAACAAATAATATTCTTTTGACTACCTGCTGTTAATAACATAACAAGGATTTTTCCTTAGTTTTGTGGCATATGTAGGCACAAAAATCACCTGAAATAAAGAATGTTTTCTCATATTTGATTAACTGTACAGATTTAAGTTGCTTAACAACCATCAAAAAATATCTGTATAAAAAATTGTCTGTTTTTTTTCTGTTTTCTGTTCTCTGAAAACATGCTTTTTTACAACTTCATTCTGCGTCTCAGAATTAAGTCATTAATATCTGCTTCTCTCCTCCTCCCAGCATATATTAGGGTCGTCCCTCTCCCCCTCCCTGCAGTATTTTGGCCGAAGTGTAAGTGCTCAGTTGGACTTGGACGGTGACGAGCTGATAGATTTGGCAGTGGGAGCTCAGGGCAGAGCCGTGCTGCTCAGGTAAGCAGGGATAATCGCAACCACAACAGACTTTATTGCATAGTGTGCCTGTAATGTGAAACAGAAAAACACTTTACAAGCAGCTAGGACCTTTTGTAAGACAGTTGTTTCTTATTCCTGCTCTCATAGCTCCAGAAGCATCGTCCAGATCAATGTGAGTTTGTCCTTCCAGCCGCACTCCATTAACGTCATTCAGAAGACGTGTCAGAGGGGCGGCAGAGAGTCAGCATGCCTCAACGCCACAGCCTGCTTCACGGCCGTTTCACGCTCCCCTGGACCACACAGCCATGCTTTTGGTATTTTTTTTCCCCATTTATTTATTTTACTTAAAGACCTTAAAAAGCAAATCTATTTTTTTAGTCAGATGAAGCAGCTCAACAACATGAAATGATCATAAAATAGTTATTTTGCTCACATGAATGGAGAAAATGAGGTAATAGTGAAAAGAGCTGAAGAACCAGTTCCAGAAATTTTAATTGCTCTGTTAGGGAAAACGTGACTCATGTGAAAAAAGTTTTTAAAAAGCAAAAGTTTGAATAGAAAAACAATTGTTTCAAAGCTGAAAATTTTTCTGCTGTCAATACGCTTTCTGGGAATAGTTTTGTCCATAAACAAACCAAATGTGACCAGTTTCGAATCAAACCAGATAAATCCAAAAAACAAACAAACAAAAAAAAAAACGATGTTTATTTTCCAGCTCACATCTTTTTGATTCATGCTTCTTCCTTAGATCTTTGGGTGTCAGCCATGTTGGATGACAGGAAGTTTTCAGCGCGAGCTCTGTTCGATGAAAGCTCCCACAGACAGATGCAGCTTCCAGTCCGAGTGCAAACAAGAAAAACTCTCTGCTACAAAATACCTTTCCATGTATATGTGAGTATCTGTGCAACCACGTAGTCAACACCAGTGATGAAAAAATCTATCCTGGACCACGAAGTGGTCGCCGACGTTTGCATTGTTCTCAATGTTTCCTTTCTGCTTAGAGCCAATTGAATTTTTTCCCAATGAAATAGTGTTCCTAAAATTGATGAGTCTGGTTTGAGGTCTCTGAATATTACAGGATTTGTGGTGTTGAGGTTCGACGTTGTACTGGCTACACATTCATGGGATCATGCAGTCCTTGTTCTCTCAGATTTAACAACTCTCTTAAGCACAGTTGATCATAAATTTTCATCTGCAGCATTGTGGGGACGTGTGTGGTACAGATAAGCCCCGGCTGGTCGAAGTTTGCCGGTGGTCGAAAACAGGAAATAATTCCTGTTTTTTTTATTGTAGGCCTACTTCATTTATAAATGGCGTCCCACAAGGTGTGATGCTTGAGTTTCTGGTATTTTCTTGACATCTGCTGTTCCTTGGCTTTCTTCTTAGATACCAGACAATTGCCTTTTCTCAAACAGAAAGCTGACAGTCAAACTTTTTTACTTAAGATTAGCTTTTTTTTGTTTAAACAATTTGCAAAAATTTTACAAATTTGTCACTACGCCACTTAGAAACAGAAATTCCTTCCTTCATTACAACTGGTATATTGGTTGGATGTTGGCGTTGTCCAGCTGTGGTTTTCAGCTTGTGCAAAATGCTGCATATTACTCTCTTTTAATCCTCACTGCACTTAATTTTGGACATATTCCTTATATACATTTGACACAAATTAGGTGTTTGTTTTATTTAGACTTTATTCTTTATATAGTGTTTATGTTGCTTATTTTGGGTAATTTTTTTTACTTCTATTGTATTTGGTTTCAAATATTCTGTCCAGTCTAATTGGCTGTTTTTAAAGTACTTAGTAAACAAATGTGGCTGAAGCCTCTCTATCTGCTGCACAGGACACAGCAGATTATATTCGCCCAATCAGCTTCTCACTGCGGTTTAAGATCAACGACACAGAGACGGGTCCGGTGCTGGATGAAGGCTGGCCAACAAGTGACAAGAAATTTGTAAGCAGCACAAAGCTAACTCCACTCCATTTTTATTTTCATGAGTAACCTTTCTCGTCCTTCTATCCAGATCCCATTTTTCAAAGACTGTGGCGAAGATGACGTTTGCACAACAGATTTGGTCTTGCAGGCACACCTGGACATCTCTGGTACCAGGTACAGATCTGCTTTAGCTTTCTCTCCTGAAGCCAGTCAAAGTAAAATGTCTTCCGGTTGTTAGATCTGAGTGAGTCATGTTTTCTCACACAGGCAGAAACCTTATGTGATTCGCAGCCCTCGTAGGCGTCTGGCGGTGGAAGTGCAGCTCCAGAACAGGCTGGAAAATGCCTACAACACCAGCCTGAAGCTGCACTACTCACGCAACCTCCACTTCTCCAGCATCAGCATCAAAGTACACTCTACTTTTACTGTCCTACACATGCAGCGTGGTTTGAGTGCGATATTTATTGCTATTATTTTTCCTTTAATTTGAACAAAGGAGAATGCCAACTTCAAGATAGAGTGTACCTCTCTTGGCTCAAACAGCCACTCGTGTAACGTCAGCTACCCAGTGTTTCGCTCTCATTCAAAGGTAACCTGCTGCTGAGGGAGCTGATCTCTTCACACCTCTCTGCCCTTCAAGTGGGATGCGTCACTTCAGCAGTCTCTGTTGCTCTTTGTTTCCAGGTGAATTTTATGTTGGAGTTTGAATTCAGCTGCACCTCTTTGCACAATCGGTTACAAATGAAGCTCAATGCTACCAGGTAAGCTTGTCCGAACATTTCAAATCCCAAAGAACAAGCAGAAAAGGACAACATTTTTAGTGATATCCATCTTTTTCTGTCTTACAGTGACAGCAGTGAGAGAGAAGGAACTCTGGGGGACAACAGTGTTCAGCTGCAGACTTTCGTACAATATGAGCCAGATCTCTTTGTTAGCAGGTTTGAGCGTAGAATTAACTTAATTTACAAGCTTTATTTACTTTTTTTGTCATCATTATTGATAAGGGGCACTGTTGTTTGGCTGCTCTTTGTTTAGTGAGTCCAACCTGAACCGCTACGAGGTCCATCCCACACGGACAGCATCAGAAGCCATGGGTCCAGAGTTCTACACGTACATCAAGGTAAGTTTCTCATTTTTTTTCTCCTTCAACCATCTGTCTGAAAGGTTACTAAAGAAACTCATTCAGCAGAGGAACTGAAAGTGACAAATCTTCAGTGTTAAAACCAGATGTAGCAACATTTTTAACCTAATTTAATAATAGAAACCTTGAGTTGAGAACATTGCTTTCACCTGAAGAGGTGGAAAGCACACATTGTTTTAGATTTCTGCAAAACCTTTTTGAAAACCATGTGTAGTTTTTCTTCCATTTTGTTATTAGCCACAGTTTAGTGTTGGTCTGTCACATAAATCCTAATAACATACATCAAATGTTTTGGCTGTAAGGTGACAAAAAGTGGAAAACATTGTGGCCTTGAATACTTTTCCGAGAGCAGAGCAAACCAATCTTTTTGAATAATACCACCGAAAACAAAATAATTCCGTACCTGCATGACTTCACTGCTCAGATCAGCAGATTTGACAAATTAAAGAGACATTTCTTTCAAAGTGATCAGGTACTGAAATGAAAATGAACTAAAATTCACCCTTAGAAAGACTGGAGACTCACTGATTTTAACTATAGGCATTCAGGATGAATTTGCACCATGCTGTTTAGATGTCAGGTTGAAGTAAAATGTGTTTGTTTGTTTTTTTGTCTGTTTTTGTAGCTACTGAATATTGGCTGTTACTCTGTGAGTAATCTGGAGCTGCGTGTGCTTTTGCCCTCTGTGGCAGCCGAAGACGCGGTCTTCATGACTGTAACGGATGTCTTCACATACAATGTGAGTGGGCCTTCGTGATTTGTTTTTATGTGCATTGATTTTGAACGATGTGACATTTTTAAGCTCCCCCTCAGGCCACAGGAATGAAGTGCAGAGTGCTGAGTGATGTGACCCAGTTGAAGTCCAGACAGAAAGACGTTCGTCCCCTTCATCCCGAGGACATGATGCATGATGAAATACTGGTGAGGCTTTTTGATTCAGGAATAAACACCAAGAAGTCATTTTACAGGCTGTAATGTGGCGTATTTTATGTCCAGAACTGCAGCCGGTCGTGGTGCACAGAGGTCGTCTGTGAGGTGCGACAGCTCGGTCAGCAGGCGGTTATACGAATCAGCCGCAGAGTTCATGATGACTTTTTCAGAAAAGTGAGTTAACAGAGCGTCACATGGGAGACAAGAGTCTTTCCAATTGATGTAAAGATTGCTCATCCTTTGTGTGCGACTTTTGTAGGTCAAATATAAGTCAGTGAGGATAATTAGCGCCTACAGTCTCTCAGCTCAGGAGACTAACCTCATCACTCTGGGAGCAGGAACAGTCCAGGGGGAGGTAAGACTGCAGAATGCTTCCACTCAGCAAAGGGAGGAGATATTTGAGTGTTTTTAAAAAAGTATTCAGACTATTTGAAGCTTTCAGTGTTTCACCGTGCTCCAGCTACAAACCTCACAGTATTTTATCGGATTTTTTTTATGGGATAAAACAGCACAAAGTAGTGGGTAACTGTGACATAGAGAGAAAATTATACAATTTTTAAGAATCACTCTTTGCCATAATTATAGCTGCAAGTCTTTTGCAATACTTTCCTACCGGCTTTGTACGTCCGAAGACTGTTTGGTCTTTGCAAAAATAGCTCACTTTCAGTTATTTTTAGGTATTTAAATAGATAACCAGTTATCTTTAATTCACAGTTTTGACTTGTCCGTTCTTGCATGTACATGCTTTTATTTAAACTGTTCCATTATTGGTCAGGTTGTATCTTTAGAATCATTGTCCTTCAGGAAGGTGAAGCTTTCTTCTGGTCTTAAGTCTTTTGTCAGCTTTAACAGCTTGTCGGCTTTTCTTTCAAATTGCCTAGTCAAAGTCTGACATTAGATTTGTGAGATGTGATAACATCAAACAGGCCATTTATGCTTGAAAGCCTTGCAAAAAAAAGTCGGTCAAAAACTGTTTGCCAGTGACTGCAAAAACAAGTTGAACAAACTTTTTTGCATTTATTCAAGTTATCTTTTTCAGAAATGAAAGTTTGTTTGATGTTATGAAATATATAAATGCGTCAAAAAAGCAGCAACAGCTGGTTGACACATAAAGGAAACTTATTGCACTACAATTTATTTAGGAGTATCATGGTAAAGGGGAATGAACTCACTTAAGAGGAAAGGAGATCGGGCTTTTTCTGCTGTTGCTCCTTCTCTATGGAACAATCTACCTCTCCAAATTAGATCTGCCCACAGCCTGGATCATTTTAAATCGCTTCTTAAAACTCATTTTTATTCCTTGGCATTTAATTGAACTAGTGTTTGATACTTTGTTTTTATTTATTTGTGGCGTTGTCACTCTTGTACAGCACTTTGGTGCAGTTCTATGCCTGTTTTAAAGTGCTATATAAATAAATTTGACATTGACATTGACATTGACACATCATCACCTTCCTAAAATAACTGCCTATATCATTTCTGCCAAAGTTATTTTGGCAAAACAAAATCATTTTTGACAGAAGGAAATGAGCAACATCGTTATTTTAGGAAGGTGACAACATACAAACCACATTTTTCTAATTTCATTGGAAAAATAAAATGTGACAATAATGTACCATTTCCTGTCTGTGTATAGAACAAAACACTAATGAGGCTTGTAGTTGTAAGAAGATAAAAACTAGTTGTGAACACTTCTGCAGAACACTGTGATTTCCCGAGTGTTTTCTCTTTCCAGACTGTCCTAGAGGTGCTGAAGGGCCGAGCTATTCCCATCTCCCTCTGGATTTTGATCGGCAGCATCATAGGCGGTTTGCTGCTATTAGCACTCATTATATTCATACTGTGGAAGGTAACCGAATAAATCTCTTAAGCTTAAGCTCGGAAGAGATAAGTTTTTTACAGACCAGATATTAATCTCAGCTGTCCTGTTGTTCTCAAAGCTTGGATTCTTCGCACGGAAACATAGAGAAGACGAAAACCACGAGGACTAAGACAGAGTTTCCAAAGCAGACAACCAGATCAGCAGAATCTGCCTTCGAACAGGCAACATGATGAAGCTCAATTTGAAGTGTTCAACATGAATCTCCAGGACCAAAGTCAGTGTCACCAGGGTCTGACAGAAATGCACTGCCCAAGATTTTCAGGGTCAGTAGGGGCAATTATGTAAATTATCTTTTTGGGGGGTTTTTTAAGCAAAATGTATCAAACTACAGTTATGTTATTTAACTTGCAGACTTTTTCCACAATTTCAGATTTTGAACGGTCAGAACAGGTTTTGTTTGTGTTTTTTTTTGTGTGTGTTTTGTTTGTTTTCTAATGGAATAAAAACGGGTTGGGGGATGGGAAAAAAAAAGGTGTTTTGATATTTATTCAGTCGTGATCCACACAATAAAAACAAGAAAAATAAACATATTCAGTCAAAGTTAACAGAAACACTAAAAACAAAAATCATTTTTAAAAATGATGAAATTTTGGATGAATTTTAACCATTACGACTCAAGATGCAAACGTGGAGCTGACGTAGGATTCTAAGATAAAGATGGTTTCATCTACTTGGTTCTCTGCTGAATCTAACCTGGAAAAGGACAAGAAACAGAAACATAAAGAGACTGTCGAGGAAACAGGAAAAGACAGTTTCAGTTTTGTCTTCTTACTTGTTAACATGAAGCCTCAAGACGTCCAGCTGCTGTTTCTCCGGAGCAGAGATCATCTCCTCGACTTCGCTCAGCTGTTCGAGCTCGGCCCCGCTGGCCTGCAGAGACGCCAGAATGGCTTCGATTCGCTGAGATTTCTCCAAAAGGCGCCTGAAGACCGACATGAAAGCAAACGGCCACGATGAGACGGGAACTTAAACCATCAAATCAAATCTTTAGGCTAGCACCCACTTGTTTTCTTTGGTCTCAAACAGGCGTCGCTCTATGAGGTTGGCCACGGTCTGCAGGACAAACATGTTAGAAAAGGCAGAAGCAGCAAAAAAAGCAAGATATGCACCCGGATCCTACACATTTCCATGTGAAATCTGCATACTTTCCCAAATTTAGTTATGGAGGATATATCGGTCAGCAGCTTCAAATATGGAAAAACTAAAACAAACAGAAAGAAGCAAGAAAGGAAGAAAGGAAACGTCCAGTCAGATCTTAAGGTCCAACCTTGTAGCAGTTCTGCAGCAGCATCCTGGCGGTTGGGAGCTGGTTGACGGTGTAAAGATAAAAAGTGCGAGACGGAGCAAAATCTGGGGTTTTGGGGATTTCCTGAAACAGAGAAAGTTTGTCAGACTGGAAAACAATTTTGTCAAACTAGATAAAATTGTGGCCTTTTAATTTGCCAGAATGAAAAGTGATAAAATTGAACCATTAAATCTGCTTAATTCAAGGTTTATGTAAAAGTGACACAAAAGGTTCCTATAAGTTTTTTTATACAGTTTTCCTGAATTTTCTAAATTTCTTGCCATGTTTTTAAACAAAATCATCACTTTATTGGATTTCAGCTTTTAGACACATTGATATTAAATAGTGATTTATTTTTTAATGTTATTTTCAGTAATAAACAATATGACAATAACTTTACTCTACTGTGAATTTAGCATTTTTAAGTGTTGAGCCAAAAAACATGATTTAATTCAATTTTAACCAGTGTGAAATGTACTTAGTTCTTATAACTTCAACAACTACAAGAAGTAGATTTTGTTGGAATAACACAGCACAGGTAAAAAAAGTAAAGTTTCTGTAAATTACAATTGTTAACTTTTATAACTTTGTCTGTATTCAAAAGACAATTCCAAAATAAAACAACCCAAAAGGGAAATTTTAAAAGTATTTTATCAATTAAACTGTTGTGGTTCACCTGGAGCTGCACCAGGTTGTGGGACAGCAGCGTGTACAGCATGTCTTTAGCCTCCTTTGCTGGAATCATGGCAAAGTCCTCCACCTGCTTCTGCTCCAGGTGTCTCTTCCGCAGCAACAGACGGAAGATGCGAGCCGACCGGGAGCCAAATCTGATCAGAAGATGAAAATGCGAACTGATTGATAAGTCGATTCACATGAAAGTTCACACGTACGTCCCGTAAAAACCCGAATGGACTCACCTCTCCTGCACGATGGACTCAACCGTGGCTCGGGCCAGGTTCGCAAGAGCTCTGTGCAGATCTAAGAGATGAGTTCAGGAATACAGCCGATTCATCAGATACATAAACCAGACTGGATAATTCAGTGTTTCAGCTTTGGCTCTAACTGCACAAAAAGGATACTGACAACAAACATTCCTCCTCCACTTTCTCCAATCTTCCCAACGAACTCCATCTGGCAAATGAAGAAGCAGCCGATGGTAAAAGAGATTCATGTGGATAGGAAGTGAAATCGCCCAGCAGGCGGCGTGCGTACCGGGTCGTCCACCAGGAGAGTCAGATACTGATCCAAAATGTGTCTGGGGATGTTGTAGCTGGCAGGGAGGGACCTGAAGATCTCATTGGCTGAGAGTGGCTTAGTGCAGGCAGCGGTGGCCGAAGTGGTCACCTCACTCATCCTCAGGATGGTCCTCACTATTTCACTGCTGGTCTGAAACGTTAGAATATGACCAATCTTAAAATAACTTAATGGATGATGCTTTTTCCCTTTGTAATCTATTTTTATTATAGAATCATGTATTCTTTAATAAAAAAAATTAATTGGTGTTTAAAGGAATTCAGATACACAAAAATCCAAAGTAAACATTTTAAATGTCAGAAAACTTAGTATGTATAGTTATGCTGTTAAATACAGATTAAGTCAGTTTTAATTTATAAACACTGTACTATTCTCATCTAACATTTTTTCACTTTTTTGTTCAGGTAGAGCCACAATCTTTTATGTATTTGTGGAAATACATGAAAGAAAAAAATGACACATAGTGTTTAAGCCTGAAAGTCTTTTCTCCCATTTTCTTACATTTACAGATTGAAAAAATCTGGATTTTGACTGGTACACTAGCACGTTAACATGACTTCATCCAACCATGCCTTCTTAGCTATGGGTGTTTGTTTAAAGATAAAGCTCAACACCAGCCTCCCTGTATCTTTTTCCAGCATCCAGCTCCATCTATCTACCCATCAACTCTGACCGTGTTGAAGAAAAGCATCTCCACTCCATGATGCTGCCACCACACTGCATCACAGTGGGAATATTGTGCTCAGGGTGATGCGTTTAGTGATTAAGGGTTGTGCAGCATTTCTAATCAAAGCTATTGTTTTCTGTTAGATTCGCAAAGACGCACAATGCTTTTGTTGGTCTATCACATAAAATCCCTCTGAAATTCTTTAAAGTTTTTAATATGACCAAGTGTGAAAAACTCCATGGGTATCACTACTTTTGCAAGGAAAAGTGAATTAAATTACTCAAATGATTTATTTTAAGCTCATCCTTTAATAGTTTGGTTGTATTTTCAGCAATTCGGTGGAAACCTGACCTGATCCAGCTTATTGGCCACAGCACTGATGATCGCCTGGTCTCTGAAGTGTTGATGGAAACGCTCAAAATTCACCTGCCAGTAAATTCCTTCATCGCCATATGTCTGAGCAAACAAAATAAAACATCCATAGCATTATAAAAACACAGGTACGCCAGTGATTTTAGAGCTTATTGATAGAACCAAATATTCACTGACCTCTGTGTCCATCTTAGCCCTTTTTGCATTCCTCTGGTCCTCTCCGTTCTCGGGGACAAGCTGCCGTTTGCCTCGTCCAATGAGCGAAACATGTGGTACGCTGTAGCACTCAGGAAAGCTCTCTGGAGTTGGCGGGGCAACGCTGACAGGGGCTGCAGGAGCTGCAGCTGCTGCAGGAGCCGCAGAAGGAGCGGTACTGCCTGAAGTTCCTGCTCCTCCCACTGGAGGGCAGCGCTGGAGGAAATGGGTCTCCACCAGTTTGGAGAAGGTGGAAGACACTTCGCTGTAATCCATGCTGTGGCCTTCTATAATGGAAAAAACACACACTTTCAACTAGGAGTCAGAATTTATCCTATTGTTTATTATTTATGGTAATAAATTCTTATCATGATAAGAATTTGAAATGTTTTTTTTTCACAATAAATTCCAGATAGCAATACTTTAAAAAAAATTGTCAGTATTGTTGTTTTATGTCCATATTATTATTTTCACTATTTTCTCCACTATTTGTTCAAAGGGAATATCAACAAATACCAAAAGACTTGAACATATGATGAACATATGTAGTTAATGTGTGGAGTTTGGTGATACAAATCACATTTCTATAAGTGACTCATGAGCTAAGGAAAAGTATTACAAACGGGTAATACTTTTCTTACTTTTGGGTAATACTTTTCTGAAGAGCCGTATGTTTCTGAAGTTTGTGGGGCCATGCAGCCACAGCTGCACATTTACTTAAAAAAAAGCAATAAACTGTTCTAGTTGTCATTTCTATTGCTATCACAATAGTACTAAAAAGAGGAGCATGCCAGAGAACTACTAGTTGAATTAGTCAAGTGGAGTATTCTTGTTAATTTACACCGACGGTTTTGCCTGTTTTTTTCTGTTTGAGATCAATGATTCATAATTTTTAAGGGTGATTTTGTTTACAGACAATCCACATTTCACAATTTTATTAATCGTTGAGAATATTATTAAATGGTCTAAAAATCTACATTTATCACAATAATTTCAGGGACAATTAGTCGCCAAGTAAAATTTGTTATTGTGATAACCCTAACATAAAATTCAAAAAGCTTTTGAAACAGGAAAACTGGAGTTAAAGATTTCTGGTGGACATAAAAACCGACCCTCCATGTTCTGCGTGAGTCGGTCTGCGACCGTCTTCACCGTGCTGCTCATCGTCATGTGGCCACGCTGCAGCAGCTCCTCTATAATTAGCTCGCCCGTGTCGCCATACAGCGTTTTGGCCGTGTAGATGTAACGCGGGTAGCGCAGAACTCTCAGGATCCGATCGCAGCAGGCCCGGTACTCTGCGGGGCTGCCCGGTCCTTTACGGCCAGAGGTGAAACAACAAGCCCCATGTTGCACAAGCACGCACAGACACTTCTTTACCTTTAATGAAAAAGAAATATTAAAATACACCCCTCATCCCTGAGTTTCTTCTACATTTTGAGAGATAACATTGATATGAGTGGTGATGAATGATGTAATATTGCAGTAACATCTAAGTGTTTTGAATTTATTTTATGCAAGTCGAATATTATCCGCCATCATTTACAAACTAAAAAATAATAATAGCAGCTAATAAGTTGAGAAAAAAATAACCAGCTTGAATGCATCACCACAAGCAGTTGGTGGCAAAATTTTAATTTGAATTATAATTATAGGCAGAAAATGTTGGATAGCCGCACCAAATCCACAGAGAGGTTGGTTTCTTGGACAACGGTCCTCAAGTTCTGTGCTCCACTTCGGAGAAGGTGAGTTCCCACTTTCTCCACCACCTCTCCGAAATGCTCCTGTAGCAGGAGGCCACACAGACGGATCTCCTGGGCCGTCATCTGCATAAAGGCATGTGGAAGAAGGTGCTTTAGTGAGATGAGACAAAAATTTAACTTTCAGTCCTATATTCAAAGTGCCATGTGTGGTGGCAAATACACATATCACCCTTAAAGGGCTACAAAAGTCTTGAGACTGGGAAGGAGGTTCACCTTCCAGGCGGACAAAGACTGTAAACATACAGTCAGAGCTACAAGCACAGGATTTTAATCAAAGCCAAATTATGATCCAGTCAAAGCCCAGACCTAACATCAATTGAGAATCTGTAGCACATTTGGGGGACCCTAATTTAAAGCAGCGAGAAAAAAAACGTTTAGCAACATAACTCGACAGATTTGTAGCTGCAATTGTGGCAAAAGAAGATGTTGTACAATACACGGTTTGTAAAAGAAATGTAAAAAATATCACAATTTTTGCAAGGAACTGCAATGTAAACAATTTCTTATGTTAATTCATTGGGTTAATATGCATCGAAACGAGGTAGAATGAGTAGCTATACGACTGCAGCTGTTTCAATAAGATGACCTGCCAACAGATTATTGCTATTTAAGGTAAAAAAGAAATGCATCAATACATCCAAGAAAACCCAAACTCTCTAGACTGCAAAGTTACACTGACGCTTCTTGTAACGTAAGTCTGTTTGTCAACAACGGCTAAAGACTACAATCTTAAAATTTGCTCCTTGTGATGCACGGTGGGTCAGTGAATGTACAAATGTTGCCGCACGTGGTCTGTAAGGTTACAAGCAACAACAACTTCAGCGTGTTAGTAGCACTGACCTTGCACACGGATATCTGTCAGGACAGGAGAAACTTTCGCCTCTATGCATCCCAAAGACAGTAGAATTCGCACACATGCGACCCGTCGATGACAACACAGGAGCACTTCCGCTATCCAGGTTTGCTCATCGGTGTCTCGCTGTGATGGCGCGCCGCCTGTCGGTCTGGAGAAGTTTGGTAGACCAAATTATCACATAATACAATGATTAGGCAGCCAAGTTCATCTGTGTTAGTTGCAGGCTTTAGATTTTCGCAATCTTTATCAAACAGTATTGGGATTTTTTTTTATAATCCATTGTCCCAGTTCTTTTCCATGTCTTTGCCAATTTGCTGGGATTCGTTAGGTGTACTTGATGTTCTTACTTTAAATGTTGTTTTCATAAGTAACGTTTCCATTAGAGCATAAATGTTTCAATGAAGGTAGATGTATTAAATTATCTGAGAATTACAGTTGTAGGTGTGTCACACTTCCTAAAACGTTTGACCTAAATTGTTGGATCGCAATTTCCTAAAAATAACACAACATGTAGATTTCTGAACATTTGCCATTTGAGTAGTCCTAATATAAAGTCCTAATAGTTTCTTCACAACTCAGATTTTAGGGAAGTTTGTTCCACGCCTTTCGTTGGTTGAGCTCTTTTCAGTGACGTAATTTCATCAGGAGATGTCCTGTTTTATTTGTCTGACCAGTAATTCAAAATTCCTGACTTCTAAGTGCAAACTCCCCCCCACCCCACCCACTCCACATGAATAACATTTTAAAAAGCAATAACAATACAATTTGTTTACCTACTAAATGTGTGGATGGTCCATGGCAATTTTCTTACTAATATGAATAATACTGTAGATATTTTTAATTTCAAATCTCATATGCACCGCTATTGTAGTCTACAGAGTGTAGTATGAGAATGTGATTTGATTATATGCTACAACTACCTGCCATACACGGCCGACAGCTGTCTTCGGTTGGCGGAGGACCGACGTCAGTGTTTGTGCTTCTTTGGGGAAGATGGCGGAGGCTGCGGCTGTTCCCCCGCATCGGTTTTTCTGTCACTGTTGTAAGGGAGAGGTAAACCCCAAACTCCCGGTAGGTCAGATGACTTTAGTTTAAGTGCCGTGTTATTTTGTGGCGTACTGGGGCTGACAGCGCTGCCTGCCGGAGAATGTCTGATTCTTTCGCCTGCTTGCTAAAGCTAAACCCTGCTAGCCTGGTAGCGCTTGTTAGCCCCGTTTGTTGTTGTTGTAAACTCACGAAATAAACTCCTGTAAAGATTTTACTTTCGCAAAGAAACACACTTTAAAAGCAAACACTGTCTACTTTTGAAAGGTTTAAACGTCTAACATGGTTATGCCAAAACTCTCTGCTTAAAGATTTGCTTAAGATACTTCAGATATGTTGTTCGCGATATTTCTACTAGTCAACAGCAACAACCGAGAGAAAGCTCTTAACTAACTGATCATCGACATCTTATTTAAAATTAGCTGACAGAAAGTCGGCAGTTACTGTTTCTGATTTAAAAAAAACGTATTATTGACAGGAAGAGTTGGGGAATTTTCCCGAGTGTACACTTAAAAGTGTTTAGTTTCAGTTTTGTTATCAAAGGTAGGAGTGAACTGACCACAAGTGAACTATTTACGGTCAGCATTACGATACTTCTTAGAATATATATTTTATGTCCGCTCATGTATTTTGAAAGACTTGAAGTAAATCCAAGCTTTAACGAGTTCTGAAGGAACTTCTATTGTAGCCGAATCATATCTGTAAGATATTTGATTAGTCTTATATGACCATTAATGGGCTTTGGAGACAACTTTGTGTTATGAATTTAAAAGTTAATCTAAGAAACGTGGTCACACTTGTCTCTTTGTTCCATATTTCAATCGAGCAGCTGATTTTATATGTATATATTAAACTTGCTGATTCAAATTGTCTTTGAGAACTATAACATAATATGGTAAAAGAAGACCATTCAATATTTTTCTCTATTCTCACTGCCTTGGGTTGTCATTAGTTATATTATCAAGAGCTGATGGCATACCATTTGTCAGAGTGTTCTAATAGTTTTCATATACCGTATGAATTGTGAGAATTTGAAAATGCTGCCAACATTTCCAGATCTCACATTTTCCATGACAGCCAGGGGTTTAAAGTGCAAAAACATCTGCAGAGCAGCTTTGCTGTAATGTTAAGCCTTCCTGTTATCAGTGGAAGTCTTGCTCTCTGTTGAAGCAGCCTGACTGAGTAACTGACACACCTGTGTACAAAGTAGTTTTCTTTTTAAATAGCTACTTGTACTTCATCAGACTTGATTAAAATAGCCAACTTTGAGTCTTCCTGCATCAGTATTCACCCCCACTATGAAATGACCAGATGTTGCACCAATGGGTCTCTTGACTTTCCGTCATATTTTTAAGTCTCTGTTTTTTGGTGCATCTCTAAATAATTTTGAGTTGTCAACATCAAATCAGATGTATTTATTTGACACACATCATTTTATCTCAGGGCAACACTCACCTAATGTCTGACCAACTGTAGTTGAATTTGCTTTTCTTATCCTTTTTTTTTTGACTCATTTTCTCAATAAGTTATAACAAAGTGCAGCTTATAAAAAAATGTTGGATTTGTTGCATAAGCGTTATAGTCAAGGATAAGCTAATACTTGACTATAATCAGTCAGGTAAGCTAATCATTGTTTCATAAAATCACATTTGTGTTGTGTGTACTTACAACACTTCTAATTAGAGGTTTATATCCTGAGCTTCATTTGAATCTTTATTTTTATCTATTGCATGTTGTTTAGTTTTCTACGTCGTCACTCACTCAAAATAGGTTTGCTACTTTAAAGGTTACTAAGTGCTTATAACATGTCAGTCAGCCAGATGACTACAACACCCAAGTATCACAGCACACTACCTCGGTACTTCCCAAGTATCATTTTTCATTCATCTAGGATCATGTGCGCATGTATAAAACAGAAAGGATCAACTGGGCGAGTGACACACGACTGGCACAATCTGGTTTTGCTAATTGTGCACTTTCAGATCCTAATGTTTGTCAAATCAGACTCCTGGAATTATGCATGTATGGCGAAATTTATATCATTTTTCCAAAAGCACTTTCCAAATAAAGTCCATTATTAGCTAAACAGTAGATGTTTCTTATAAGAAGGTGTATAAGAAATGCAGTTTCTCATGCAGGCGTCATTAATCTGATCATCTCCTCATTGCCTGTATGTTCTGAATCTTCGCTCGGCCCTGTTTTCATGGCTGGAAGGCCGGGGTTTTCATTAGGAAAAGAACATCTGAGCGACGGTGGTGTTTTCCTCATTCTGTCTCACTGCTTTCCAACACTCAAGGCGCGGTCGGCCAGACCAGCTCTACCTCCTGTGTTGCATTCAGAAAACACTGGCTGTCATTCAAAAAAAGGGTCTGATATCATCTGCCAATGACCTGTTGTTAATTTAGTCATCAAGTAAAAATACGTTGAGATGTTTTTACACTGGAATCTGGAAAGTGTTTTCAGATAACATGTCTAAAAAATGGAACTGGTGTCTTTCACTTTTGTTTTTTGTTTTTGCTGTGTTTATGGATGTATATGATACAAAGATGTTAAATTACGACATAAAACATTGAGAATAACATACATTTAAAGCAAAGTTTTTTTTTGCGTGCTTCTGCATGTTTTGTCAGCAAACTTAAGTGGCGCCAGAAAGAAAACATTCACCAAGCCTACTTATCTAATTATCTAAGACTTTGTAGTCATAAGTGAAGTTTTTAATTTGCTAAATATGAAATACAAGTGTTTTACTGTTTGCTTTCTTCTAAAAACAATTGCCAGATTGGGATTTACACATTAATGAATTAGTCTAATTAAATGTCAGTAGATTTTTGGTTACTTTTTAAGTTTTGAGCTGCTCCACATTGACCGTCCAGTTGAAGGAATCTGTTTATTATTTTATAAAAATATGTAATTTAAAATATGAAAGCGGAAAATCTGAATTTGGAAACAGCAGATTTTAAAGGCTTTTTTTATGAGGATCATTTTGTTCGGCCCTGATCTGTGTTCTCACACGTCTTTCGTTTTCCTGCTTTGCCTTTGGCTTTATTAAATCAATTTTATATAAATAGCATGCATGTTATCTGAGTGGTGTCGATTTGCTTTCAAATTAAAGTACAATTTTGGAGACTAGCTAAGTAGTCTGGTACTGAGTGCTCTGGAAGTTTTAGGTATTAAATGTCAGCTGTCCAAGACACAACTTTGCAAGATAAAAACGACCAGTATATAATTTTTTCCCCTGTTTGTTTCCTATAGTAATTTTTCTCTTCTCAATTTTAGTTTAAATCTTTTTGAAATAAATATGAATTCACTTTGAAATATGCAGCCACATACTTGTTTTTTCTAAACCTAATGACTGTCAGTGTAAGAATAACAAATATTTATTGGTTCAGTCTTCTTCCACCTAAAACAATGCCTCTTTATTTGTTCCTCTTTGTTTGTCCTATTTTCTAACATCCATTTCACTCGTTGAGCCAAATCATAACACATAAACCTGGATTACTCCAACTCAGTTCTTGAGATTTACCATCCGGCAACTTTGAGATGCCTCTTCTCTCCAACACACTTAAGTTAAATGACTGAATTCCCTCATCAGCTCTGCAGAGCCGTAGTAACGACCCATCAATGTGTTTAAGTTGTGTTGGAGAAGAAATGCATCTAAAAGTTGCTGGACTGGACTGGACTTGGCCATCTGTGACCTGCACAAACCTCTTCAGTTCCTGGTTATCTGTATGAAAATGTTTGACTCAGACTTTGTTTTGCCTCCTTCCAGGAATACATCTGTCCAAGATGTGATTCAGGTTTCATAGAGGAAGTAACAGAGGACTCCAGGTATGAGGCTTTTCTCCCTCTGCTTTAAGTGTCCGTATAAGTAATCGTGTCAATGTCGAAGTGATCGACTGAAGTTCTGTTTAAGCTGCTCGTCATGTAGTCTTGTTTCAGGATGGCACAACAATTGTTCAGAAATGAGGGGTTCAGTGTATGTTCATAGTAATGTGTCTTTTGTCCCCTTGTGCGCTGCTTCCCTCAGTCTCCTAGAGGGCGGCGCTAATGGGCTAGATGACACAGCCACACAATTTGCAGAGGTAGGAGTTTTTGTGGGGGCCGTTGAAGGAATACAAACAAACTAACATCAATGATGTTTCAGTTTGCTGTCTTCTCTTCTTTTGACCCTTATTTCTTATTGTTTTCTACGTGTAATTTCTCACACTAACCCCTCTCTGTTGTTGACATCTTTGTAGCTATGGCACCTTTTGTTACTGGAGCGGCCATTTACAACAGACAGAGACAGTCCTGACTCCGAGCACCGGCTCCCAGGAGGACGCCTGACTGGCTTCGGTGATCTGGGAGGGCTGGGAAGCGGATCGATCGGGGGATCTGTCCCCACAGGTCTGGGAGGATCCATGGGGGGTCTGCTAGGATCCGGGGACTCCTGGGGGCAAGGGCGTCCGCCTCGTTTAGGCAGCCAGAGGAGATACAGGTCCAGAGGCAGCAGCAGGCCAGATCGCTCACCAGCGGTTGAGGGGTAAGTTGTTTCTACCGCCCGGCTCGTTAGTTTTGTTCCCAAGCCTCGTTTCCAACAAACAGCGGCGGTTGAGACATGTTGCAGCTCCAGTTCAGTCACTGGAGTCGCTCACAGCTGACGTACAAAATGATTTGCTGCAACTTGTTGGCTGTTTCAGGGGCAGCCGTGCAGTTCTCTTTGCTGTGTGTGCAGTGACTAAACACAAGATGACTTTCACAGCAAAAAGCCACATGCAGATTCCCAGGTCACACATAACTTGCTGCATAAGGCTAGAAATCAACCGATCAAGTAAAATTAACCAGGAATAAAAATGAAACATGTTGGTTGTCTCCAAAGACACTGTTTTTGATCCTCAGACAATCAGTATAAATTTTTAGATTGATTTTGGCTGCTTATTTTGCCCAACTAAAGAAACAAAAATCTGAATTTAGCAACATAACTGGAGCCAAGTGTGTCTTTGTCTTCTCATAGCAAAGTTCTTGAATATACAATTTAAAATGGATTCTTGGCTAGGTTGTATTTTCTGTAGACAGATTCATCCTTTTAGGAGACAGTCATGGAAATGATGCTTCTTATTAGAGTTGCAGAAAATTGAACTCGCCGAAAAGAGACGCCTCTTTCTGCTTCGAAATGTCCTTTTACCCAATATCTGTCGGCAGTGCTGAGAATATATGCTTCATTCATCACGGAGGGTGATTTCTTTACACATGTAGTAAAATAACAAGGCACAAAATATAATGAAAAGATTGGAGTAAATGAAGAGAACGTACATAGAAAATATATTTGTGAAAGCAAACAAAACGGCTTTCTGGAGTGTCTGCTTTGCTCAGCAGTTTCAGTGAGATAGTTTAAATGTTTCTTGAACCACAGACCCTTCCTGTTATCTAATATCTGTTTTGTTTAGTTTTTTTACATGATTCAGACACATTTACCAAAAAATCTCCCAGACAGCCATCCCTATCAGGAACCTATTTATGCGATAATGTTATCAAATGTTGCAGTAACAATATGACTTGCAATAAATAAGCATCTAAACATTGTTTAGGTTTTTGTTGTAAAAGCTACTTCTAGACAACATCTGCTGTTTTTTTACTGAAACAAGTTAGTTTTAGTTTCATAATGATTTTATCTTCTTAAACATGCTTACTGAACTTCTTAAACTGCTTTTTACAGTTTAAGCAGTTCTTCACAATACACATATTGTATACAGTGATATTGCAATGATGATAAATTTGCAATATATTGCACATCCTATGTCCCAGTCATTCATAGGTCAGAGAATTTCTCTTAAGACTGCTTGAGCATTGAAGTATGAATGAGCGAAAAAGCAGCCAATCCTTGATTGCAATTTCTGACATGTACTTTAATTTAAAAAGAAAATCAAATAATTGTCTCCCAGCTATAATGGGTCCTGCACTTGGTTCTAACTTTAGTTGCTGTTGTGTGTTGTTTTTTTTCTTACAGGATTGTACAGCAGTTTCTAGCTGGACTCTTTGCCAACTCTGGAGTTCCCGGCTCACCTCCTCTGTCATGGTAAACCTAAGCAGCTTCGCTGGAGTGTCAGCGTTGCTTTTCTGAAACTGTTCATCTCCAGCTTGCCTGCTCCTCTGCCTCTTATAGGACAGGGATGCTGCACTCTAACCCAGGCGATTACGCATGGGGACAGGGAGGGTTAGACGCTGTCATAACGCAGGTGAACTGATTTTCTTACCACACTTTCACCTGTTTTTACCCTCGAGTTTACCTGTGTGTGTGTGTGTGGTTAGTTACTAGGTCAACTGGAGAACACAGGCCCTCCTCCAGCGGAGAAAGAGAAGATTTCTTCCCTCCCGACTGTCAGTATAACTGAGGAACAAGCAGGTCTGTCAGATTTCCTGCCTCTTAGTTTCTGACCAGGTTACTGGTTGACTATACTGGTTAAAGTTCACTGTATCTGTGCTTGAGTTGTCAGTTTTACCCATTTTCATGGACAGCAGTTACTGTATTAGGGCTGTTTGGTCATGGCTTCTTAGTTTTAAAACTAGTTATTAAATCTAGAGGCTCTACTCTATATGTTTTAGTGATTTTCACATGCAGAGTCACTTTAATGCATTACCATGAGGTTTTTTTCCTTTTATTGAGAAAATATATATTTAATTTTTATTTGCTTATATGTATCTTTTGGATTCAGAATGAAATGACTCTGGTCACCTTTCTGTAGAATTACATTTTTGAAAAAAAAAAAAAAAAAGTCATTTATTCTTAGGAGTGTTTTAGGTTTGTACAGATATTTCAAATTCAAATGAATAGGAAATGTTTCCTATTTCTATAATTATTAATTTCCTCTTTTTTTCAATTAACACCAGAACATCCAAAAATGATGACTTCAGCTGATATATTGGTATATATTTAAATAAACAGACATTTAACATTTAGAATTTACATTTAATATTTATTGTCTTCTCATAACAGTACAACTTTATTCCTTGAATGAAGACATGTGTATATTATTGTATTTAAATTTCAAAATGGGCCAACAATTGATTGAGAAATCCAGTTAATTGTATGATTTTTAAATGAAAAGACTATGGCTAATTAAAAACTGTTTAGGGTAAAATATTCATTAACCTAGAAGAGATTTAACAGTTTATCCCATTAACTAATTGCAGGGTACCCTTTGTAACTTTGTCTTTATAGAGCTTAACTTGCACTAACTCCTTATCTTTGTATTGTAAATAAAGAATATGAAGCTCATAAATGAACAAAAAAAAAAAGAGAAGTGTTTTTTTCTATCAGTGAAAACTGAAGCATGTTTTCCTCTCCTCTCCTGCAGACTGCTGTATGGAATGCCCAGTGTGCAAAGAGGACTTTGAAGTGGGAGAACCAGTCAGACAGCTACCCTGTAACCACTTCTTTCACTCAGACTGTATAGTACCATGGCTGGAAATGGTGAGTCACGATACAGAACAGCAAGCATATGATTCATTTACTGTTCTTGGGGAAAATAAAAAATAAAAAATCCGGAGGTAAAACCACATTCAAACTAGATTTCCAGGACAGAGCAAAAAAAAAAAAAAAAAAAGTTGTAATTGTAACAAATTTCCATGTGCAAGATTAATATCAGAAAGGAATGATTAGTTTGCAGTTTGCAATTGTACAGTACTTTTAAAGACTATTCTTAACTCTTAAAGCTTTTCATATTTTGCCAATTTCATTAGGATTTTATGTACTGGAAAGACACAGATAAGCATGTAATCATATATTAGTGTATTTCTAAGTTCTAAGTTTCCCACAAATCAGTTTGTAGGAAACTGATTTGCTGTGGAAGAAGGCGATCTGATCAAATGAGAGAGAAAACTAAAGCTACGCGTCACCCTGGCCTGAACACATCATCCCCATGCAGAAATATGGTTGTGGAATGGCCCAGTCAAAGTCCAGATCTGAATACTGCTGAGAATCTGGGTTTCAGCAGATTCCCAGCAGATAAAATGCCGTTTAGAGACGTTCTCTATCCAGTCTCACTGAGCTAGAGCTAATTTCCAAAAAGATTAAAACATCCCTCTAGATATGCAAAGCTGAGTGAGACAGAAAGTGGTTCCTATAAAGTGTTCACTCCAGAGACAGAATGAATAAACTCATACCTATGGGATTTTTAAGCATTGTCCTTCTGCTTTACATGTCTGTGTTAAAATCCATTAAAGTTGGAGGTTTAACATGACAAAATCAGAAAAAGTTAAAGAGGATGGCTAACTTGCTGACAGTTGACATCCACTGAAATGAGTTTGATTTGATCAATGCTCAGTTTGTAATTTGAATTAATGTGTAGGTGGGAACACGCCGCACTGTTTTGTTTTTCAGTTTGGTTTGACAGTAGTAACACCATATTTTGGGAAGAAAAAAAAAAAACTGCTGCAAGCTGACGTCTGCCTATTTCTTCCATGGTTCTGCAGCACGACACGTGTCCAGTGTGTCGGATGAGCTTGAACGGAGAAGACAGCAGCAGCCAGCCCTCAGAGTCCCCCTCGCTCTCCACGGACCCCCGCACACATGATAGATGGTCTTTTTGAGACACCCCTGCTGTCTCATCCTCAGCTTTCCATCACATACATCCAGGAAAAAAAACCAAACGCTTCTCTTTTTTCCTATTTTCTCTCTGTTCCTGTCATCTTTTCAGCCACTTTGTATATTTATTTTCTATTTTTAAATGCCTTCTTCTTCAATCATGTATCCTCTTAAAGACGTCTTAATTTGTTGTGGTTTGCTTGGTCTATTTTATTTGTCGGGATAGAGCAGCCTAGAATAACCCTCATCTCGCCCCGTTCTTTTCCTGTTTCCGCTTCTCGAGCAAAACTTCTCCACTCTTTTCTCTCGGCGCGTTGCTGAAATTCTCTTGGCGGAGGGAAAAATAAGACTTTTTTTTTTTTTTCCTCTTTATCGTTTCAAAGACACAAAATCCTGTAGCTGAGCCCTGTGAAGGCACGAGGAATATTCTTAATAGCAATTCTGCTCAGTTATTTTACAGTGATTGCCATCAGGAAAATGTTGACATTTTAAATTTAATAGGAATCTGGTTAAAGAGCCACAAATACAAGCTGTAACTTCAGATAAGAGGAAGCATTTTTTTTTTAAAGTCCTCCCAACTCCTCTCTGTCTGAAACCGTACATGAAATGAGGAAATGACATTTTTCAATGTTTCGCCCTCGTGTTTCATGTTTTAGATGTCATAAACTTCTCCTGGTGTATATATTAAATACAAATGACATCCCTCTCTCATTTTAGTCCTCCGTTTATGGCAGTCTTCTTTTGATTTGCATTTTTATCACTTATTTTGATGTAAATAATTTTAGTCCTACTTAAGGTTTGCAAAGAAAAAGAAGACATTGAGAATGGCAACACAAATGTGAAATACATGGTTTATGAAAACTGTATATTATAAAAATAAAATGTTTATGATGCATCAATAAATTGACAAAAAATGTTGCTTGCTTACAGTGCCTTTAATATTGATTAAGAAACATTTTGAACAGTGCGCTTTATACACAATAAAAGAAGGCATTGATGAGCTTTGTTGTTCAGAAAGATCATTAGTAGCATGATGAGGCACCAGCAGTGCTTGTGAATAAATAACTTTCATTTATTGCTGCTGCTTACAAAAATTGGTGGAAAACACAAACTTGATTAAAAAGGTAAAGGTGCTGAGGTTCTTTGGAGTTATTTAAATAACTAGCGACAGTAATTGTGCGGCACAGAAATGTGTTCATATTAATGTAGGGAAATGTAGGGAAAGCCAGCGGGGACATTATGCCAGAGTAGACCTGCTGATGCTGAATACCTTCACATTCATAGTACAAAACAAATGAGCATATTAGTGATGGCAATAAATTAGCTAGAAATTGATACGTTTCCATATTCAACTCAGAATTTGGGCTACAAACTGTTCAAGTGGACAATTACCTTAGCAACGATTTATGACAAAAAAAAGTCAAAATCATCCAAGTCGTTTGATGTCCATACTTTGCCATTTGATTTGTGAACCCATCTTGGAGTTTTTACAAACCTTAACCCACGGATATGAAAGCTGTGTTTGCTGGACTGCAGTTACTGGTAGATTAATAGTTATTAGGAATTATAAGTCCTAATAACTTACAAGTTATTCAGACTTACTAGTCCTAATAACTATTAGTAATAAATAGTTACTTATAGTACTATAATTAACTAATAACTATTAGTCCTAATAATAGTTGTTATTAAGACTAATAGTCCTAATAACAACTATTATTAGGACTATTAACTAATTATAGACAATATTAACTAATAATAGTTAATAGTTATTAGTTAGTCCTAATAACCAATATATCTCATTCAACAGTCTTGTTGAATGAGATCCACTTGACAAAACGCAGCCTTTATCAGCAAAACTGACAAAGGGGTCAGATGTAGGTCTGAACTGGAAAAAGAAATCCAGTTCAACAGATGCAACACATCTAAAACTCTAACTGCTCCCATTTTAAACCCGTATTAAATCTTCAAAAGCAATTAATCTCTACATGTAAACATTGGCTGGGCGGGTAAGTAGCGGCCTCTACTCATAGCGTTGCAACATCTCAAGTTAGCAGGAAGGTGAGAATAAACAAATGAAAATATGACAATATGAAGTTAGATCTTTTCCAGTGCAGTTTTCCTATTTCTTTAGGAAAACTCAAAACTGAAAACCAGACCAAATCATTTGCATACATACGGGCATTATGTCTGGAGATTTTGTCACAAACAGATTCAGAATATTCTTAAAATATATTATCCAACATAAAAAACGGAACCCTTTTCTTAAGCTGCCAAGTGTGTCGGCATGGAAGTTCTGCAGACCCGAATGAAGACATAACAGTTTGATGCGATTTATAAACTGTTGTTTTAAATCGCATCAAGTGCTCAGAGAAACTTTAAAGTGTGTCATTGTTAAATCTCAGTGTGTATTCCAAGCCACGGTGAGCAGCGAATGGGCCGGCGCGGTGCAGGGAATATAACCCACAGCCGGATCCCACCCCTCAAACTGAATGGCTGATGATGACCTGAACACAAACACACACAAACACACACAGCAGGTTAGCATTTACCACTAAACTGCACTAATTAGAACCCATTTCTTTATTAGTACCTGTTGAGAACGATGAGAACCACAGAGCCGTCTGCTCTGACGAAGGCAGAGAACTCAAGCTGTGTCTTTCCACTAGCAGACACTCCCACCCTCTGCGACCCCTCCCACAGGAAAGCACTGTATACAAAAACTAAAAATAAGGATCTCATTGTAAAACTCAAAAGGAAACATGCGGAAAAAAACGTCACCTAAAATGGGCCATGCTGTAGAAAGTTGGCTGTTTGTAAAAGACGTCCCGCTTGGCATCCACTATGACGGGGCTGTCCACAAAGTTCTTCACCCAGTTTGGCCCACCAGTCTGGTCCAGTGCCAGGTTCCAGTCAGTCCAGCCCACTACGTAGTGATTTAAGTCCTGAAACAGAGAAAACACCCTCGTATGTCTTCTGAAACTGTAGTGGTGAGAAGTGTATATTCATGAAGCGAATCTGTTAATTCACAGTGTCTTGTCACACTACAAACACACACCGGAGTTTGGAATATAATACGATGGACCAACGCAAAGTATAAGATGTTTGTAAAACGTTTCACAAGTAATAGTGTGATGTGCATTTTGTATGTACCCCTCTTCATTCTGACATTTCTAAATAAAATCTAATGCAACGGCATCCAGAAGACGAAGGGACATAACAGATAAGTTAGAGCCAACGGTAGGTGACTGTTTTCAGTCACAGTCCAGACCAAAATTCAACTGAGAATATTTGGCAAGTCTCGAAAACTGATGTTTACATATTTACTTCTTCTAGTCTGACTGAATAGAAGGACTTTTGCAAGGAAGAGCAGGCAAATATTCCCATTTCTAGATGTGTACAAAAATGCCCAAAGGACTCCGGACTGTTCCTCCAGTAAAAACTGACATAGATGTGCAATGCTTTTCAGATTTGTTTTTCGAAAATTATATGAAAACCATAAAATCATTTGCATTCCACTACACATTTATCCTTTACCTTTCATCCATCCATCCCATACAATCCCAGTAAAGCGCATTAAAGTTTTAGCTTGTAACATGACAAAACGTGACACCGGCAGAGAGGCATGAACAGGATCAAGTTCTTCTTGACTCAGGGTACGTCTAATACCTGAATGAGCACAAAATGAATAGAATGGAAGGACTCCAGTTTCCCCCTGCTAAAGTGAAGTAAGATGACACAGAACACCAGTTCCAGCTTGCTCTGCAGCCCTGCAGGCAGTTTCTGTAGTGTGGGTGTGTGTGTGTGTGTGTGTGGGTGTGTGGGCGTGTGCAGCAGAGTGTAACATTTAACCTGCACTGCAGCGTGGAGGGGGAGGGAGACACGCCTCTCTGGGACGACTCGCACCTTGTCAAATCTGACGTCTGCAACAGTGGATGTGACTGAACAAGCACCGACGCTGAGAGGAGCTCACCTCTAGGATGTCATGTGCGTACTGCTCTGCCCGGTCCCAGCTGCCCAGCTTCACCCCGCGGTCCGCCGACCTCCAGCCCGCACAGGCCTCCGTGCCAAACAGATAGTACTCTGGGTACAGCTGATGGGTGGCTCCCAGGCTCGCCTCTGCAGGGACGAAGCTGTCCAGGTACCAGTGCACCGCCACGCCGTGAATGTATCGTGCTGCATGAACATCACTGAGAACCTGGAGGGACAAAGAGGCAAAAAAAAATAAAAAAAGATAATTATGCAACTAGAGGTTTATTTGTCTGACCATATAATTTGTACTGAATATCTCTAATGACAATTGAGATGACAATTGTGGCATAAATTCGAGAGATTCAGGGAAATCTGTTCATTCGACAGCCTCCAGATGGTGAACTGACTTTTAATTACTGTTAGTTCTACTGAAACGAGTGACTTAATGTTCTCACACACGCGTTTCTTTCCCTAAAGCACTGCTATTCAGCTAAATTTGCTCACATTTAGTGAAAGCCAACAGATCAGGCGCTGGGCATCCAGTGAATTATGCAACAGAATCAAAATGATCTGTTTTCATTTATCACTTATTTTATTGCTTCAGACGTGAATGCAGTAAACAGAAGACGAATGTGAAATTCAAACTAATTACATTTCAAAAAATTGCAGTACAGTAGCGATTTACTAATGTGAAAAATAAAACAAAACCAAAATGACTCATAATTCCTACAAATTCAGCAAAGTATTCTTCTGACCTCTGACTTTCCAAACCTTTCTAATGTTTTTTTTTTCATTAATCTTGTTTTACAACAAGAGACAGATCCTCTATGACAGGTTGGGCTCTGGAAGAAAGTTTTATTTCTGTTAGTATTTTTCTTGTTGATTTCTAATTTAAAACAAAAATAAAACAAAGCCACACAATTCATATTTTTTTGGTCACTTGAAATCTTGAAGATCTTTTTTTCACGATTTTTTTCCCAGATTTTCTTTTTGTTAGTGAACTCATCGGTGGGTTGGACTGACACCACCAGCGAGCCCCCAGTTGAATGCTCCTATCCTAAAGATTCATTTTAAAGAATCAGAAATTTATATAAAAAAAAAAAAAAAGACCAGTATAAAGTAGTGCACCACATTCAGTTTTTCTGAATGTGGTGCACTACCACTTTGCTTTAAAGTCTGGAAAAGTATTAGAAAAGCAAATAAAAGTGCAAAAAGAATTATATTTCCAGACTTTGTTCTCTGTCTTTCTCTACTCCTTTAATAACCTTTTTTTTGGTGGGTGCTTAATTGTCAAATTATTTGTGGAAAAATTATTTAGCAAAACCTGGGACACACCAGGAATATGTAGACTTTTGAGATGAACTCAATTTTAGAGTAAATGTCACACATTTCCATCAGCACTCAGGATGACTTGCATGTGACTTATATGGAAACATAATTTAATTACAACTGCCATTTTACTGCAGACTGAACAGCAGCAGACTTTGCTCAATTTGAATTTACCTTACATGGCTCTACTCTCTGCCTTTACTTTCCTTTTTGAATGCTTGGTCTACTGCTGGTTTCCTAAAATATAACTGTGGTTTCTGATCTCATCTGCCACCATGTGGGTTGAACAAAGTCAGAGACGACCTTCCCTACTGCTTTATCTCTCTGTCCTTGGACTCACCACTCGGGCCCAGTGGGGCAGCAGCAGGCGGTTGTCATCCAGTGTGAGGATGTGTGTGTGTGGGTGTGCTGAGGACTGCAGTGCCGGGCCCAAGTCCATAGCCACCCAGTCCCTCTGCTCCTCAGGAGTGAAGCCCAGAGCCTGGAAACTGCAACCACACAAAGATATTAATGTGACTTTTAGCATTTTTAAGAGACAAGGATGATGCGTATTGTTCCAAATTAAATCAGGGACCTGTAGTTTGTAATTTGTCCTGCAGAGGGCTCATTTCCTGTAGTGAGCGCCCAGAAGGTTAGGTTATATTTAGCATATTCCTCAAGGAACCTGCCAGGGAAAGTTAAAACACATCAGAATTTATTGCTCCAGTATCAGGCCTGTCTGATGTGTGATAATAATTCAAGGCAAAAGACCCAAAAGTCACCTGATGTAGTACTGAGCCCATGTTTTATGCTCCTTGCCCCCCGCTTGGCCCTTCAGGGAGCCCTTTCCTATGAGTGCACCATTAGTTTTCATCCAGGCGGGGGCGCTCCAGGCACTGCCCAGCAGGGAAAGTGGGACAGAGGACAAGGCCTGGGCACGCTGCAGCAGAGGGATCTGAAATAAAGAGGAAGAGGATGTTGATGAGGACACATCAGGAGATGGACGAGTTTCTGCATCAGTGTAAAGACAGAGACCTTCATCTTCACATCCTCAGGGGCCAAAGCGAAGCTTTTCAGGTCGTAGTCTCCAGGTGTGTCAGCGTAGGTGTACAGCCGAGTGGAGAAGTCACAGCTGGCCATGGGGACGCGCACAACACTATAGCCAATACCTGGTACAACACAGGGAAACGAAAACGGTCCAGAGCCTTCAGTGATTAGAGCCGGCCCAAGGCATAAGCTAACCAAGCCACCATGCACCAGCAGGGGTCCCTCAAGAGCCACATAATACTTAGTAACTTTCTTTGCTGCTTGTTGTTCATACTATATTTTGACAACAATATGCTACGTTTAATTTTAAATTTGCTCAACTGTTTAATTTGTTGTAAAAGAAAAAAAATTATCTTATTTAAAAGAATATAACATTTAAACTAAAATACATATTTTTTTGATACATTATACAATTATCGAGTTCCTGATGATTTCAGTTTTTTGTGGCTGAGCTTTAGCACAATTTTTTCGCACAATAAATTTAGTACAATTTATTTATTTTTATTTTCTTTGCTTTATTCTCAGCGCTTTTTATTTAATGAACCACATAAACTGATATTTTTGCCCAGGTCCCTCTTGACAATGAGATCCAGATCTCAATGGGGTTTAAATAAAGGAAATTAAAAAAAAATTTTTTTTTTTAAAGATATCTCTAAAATAGTCAATTTAGAGTAGGTTTTGTTGCCATAATTACAAAACCTACTCTGCCTCATGGTCTTATCTGAAAAGTGGGCTCAAATTCTGCTCAGGGGGCCCTTCAGCATTGGACCGGGCCCCACAGCTGGTGCAGATGTCACAAAGATTTAAACATCTGCAGGTGTGAAGAATCTGATGATGCTCTCCTCCAAACCGTGACGGCACCGCCGCTCTCTGAATAAATTAAGGTTCCATCGACATGCCTGACTCACTTTGCTAGAAATCTTCAATCTCTGCACTGTGGATAAAAACTTCAATAGGATTATGAGCATTATACTTCGCAGTCCTTTAATCTCTTTTCTGGTACTGTGTCGGTGACACCATAAGATATGACTCTCAAAGACAAAACGATAAAGATCTGCCTGCTGCTGCTGTGATAAGCTACTTCTGTAAAAGCTGATGATCTCGTGGTGTTTTGCAAATAAAAACCTCACTGACATTTACAAAGAATGGCTTGTTAAAGAATTTTAAATAGGAACAAACATTGATGCACGTTAAGTTGTGGGGTTCTCAGCAAAACAGCGTGCTTTGTAGTACTAACAAATTTAATGGAGAAGGTTAAACGGTTTTCTCCTTTCAGCAGAAAACAAAAAAAAAGACGACATCTTTAAAATAATAGAAAACAGATTATGTCTGCAGTAATCTTAAGACTTTTCTAAAGACACAATTAAGAGAACCCTTTCACTGCTTCTGTTTTTTTTTTTCTTTCTGTCATTTGAACACCAGAGAACAATCTAACCGAGGAAGGGATGCAGAGAATGAGGCCGCATTTAAACTGAATAATAATTTAAAAAAAAGAAATAGCATTTTCCTATTATTCATTTATTTTCCTAGACTCAGCAGTCTGAACCACCATCTCAAAACTCCAAATCATTTTAGGCCAGCTTGCTGTGGTAAAAGAATTCAAGTGACCTGGACGGTCATTAGATCTGAATCTGCTAAAACCCCCAACAGGATTTGCAGCCTGATGAAACCAAATCTCCAGATTGAGGTTTCTGCCAAAATTGCTAAATCTACATTATAAAGATTTTATGTTTTTAGGGGGGGGGGGCAGAAAAGATGTAATCCTGGATGAGAGAACGTTTATGTCATGCAGTGGTGTGTTACAGTTTTATGCTTTTATGTCCACATTCAGTACCACTCCATATACTTAGCTTCAAAGCGGCCAGATGTTTCTGGGTGGCCACATGACAACCACTATTATTTTACATCCCATTTTAAATTCCAAACCCAGTTTTGAAGAGAGGTTTGGATCACTTTTACTGCTGTACCACCCGACTATGTTCCACTGATCAGACCGTTTTGTGGCTCTTGGGATGATTTTCTGCGGCCCCCGAGTGCAATTCAAATTCTGCAGCAAATAAATTATTACAGATAAAAGAAAAAAAAGAAAATCTCCCTTTTCAGCCCACTAGTACTTCCAACTCTACTACTCTGGTAATTACTGACCACGTGTTTGGCTTTCGTTGTAACTTGATAATAAGAATAAAATTACAAACTTTAAGAATTTGTTAGAATTATTATTATTTCTTTTCTTTTTTTTAAAAGAAATAAATTCAAATTACGGCACTGAATACTTTCAGGTGAACAATTCTGGCCTGTGTTGCAAAACGTTTTACACCACTGAGATAGACGGCTGATGATTGGACACAGTTTGGTGGCCCAGCAGGAGAATGATCATGAATACACACCAGCACTAATTTATGTAAAAAACAGCCACAAACTGGAATGAAAACACTAAAAATCAAATGGTAAATACTGGAAGACTATTTGAAAACCAAGTTTGCAAGAAAGTCTGGTTCCTGTTGCTGTCAAATACAGCAAGACAATAAGGCTTTCATTTTACGCCACATGATGAAGTGCATTGCTTTGGTATTTATGTTTAATATTCTATAGGTAGCACAAACAATCACTTGTGTTGGATTTGGTTGCTGTGTTACATTAAAACAACAGTGCAGTTTATTTTGGTTTATTTTTATACTCTAGCTCCCAGCTAATGTCTTCTTAAGACTCGTCAGACGATCCACTTTATACTCATAAATCTGTACATAACACAATCAGTCCACCATCTAAACAGATTAGAAGCAAACTGCATTCTCTAATAGTACCATGCAAGTCACTGACCTATCCCTCCTCCAAAACAAGCAAGTGGCAACAGTGGAAAGGAACAACTCCTTTTCACAGGGCAATCTGTACTTTTACTTTTTACACCCATTTTAAAAGCAAAATATGAATTTTTTCCATGATAAACAACAAAAAGAAATCCAACAATGGCAAGGCATTATTTTTTTTCCTCGAGCTTGGTTTGCATCTATGATGCTATAAGTTGTTTTGAAACATCTAACCAGAACAACCATTTTAATGTAATTTTCTGACTTAAAGTTGCACTTTATAATCTTTATAAAGTTTATAATCTTTACCTTCTTTGGAGAAGTACTGTCGCAGCAGCTGCTCCTGTGCGCCAGCAGAGAGAGAAAGTATGTTAATAGCTGCTGCGTCCGTCATGGCTCCTCCGAACCCCTTGATCCTCTGGTACTTCTGGTAGGGAACAATCGTCAGCCGGAGACCTGGAAGAAGGAAACTCATTAAGGAAAAGCACTGATGTCCCAATATCCCAGAGCTCATCCTCTTACCTGCTCCAGTGCTGTTGACCTGGACTTGACCGAGACCTGGCTCCATCCTGCTGCCTGCCATGCTGCTCAGGTAGGTGGAGTACTGACCCAGAGGTGGCAGGCTAACCGGGCCAACACCGTCACAGTAGGTGGAATTACACTCACACACCACAGAGTCATGGCCGAGGTTTCTGGCAACACATCTGTTGATTCCTATGAGAGGAAAAACATCATTACTGCAAATAAAAACAATAGGAGGAAATATTTGTGCTTTAGTTTTTGGGTTACCTGCGCAAAGAGTCACATCTGCTGCGCTGACAACAAGAGCTACGACAAGAGCTGATGGCAACAGCAGCACCATTTTACCTGAAGGGGAATAAAATAATAAGGATCGGAAACTTTAGCAACATAACTTGAGCTCACTCAGCTCAAAAAACAAACACCTCACAGTCCTGTCGTTCGGATCTTTTTATAAACGACCAAATCACCTCAAGAAGAAGCTAGAAAAAACTGACCTGTCCTGAAGGCGAAACTCAGGTAACAACACTCCTCCGTCAATCTGTTGTTGTCCCATTAGGGAACTTCCTGATCAGTTTCTGATCACCTTTCTTGCACTGGTCACGTGAATTTTAAAAGCGATCACGTGACCAACGTAGCAGTATTTCTTACTTGCAGCCAGAGGGCGCTCTACCGTCAAAACGGGATTTAGGGAGTGAAACAGAAAACGTGTTTTCAGTGCTGATGAATAGCATGAAATGTATCTGCCATTATTCCTTAAATTGAACGCAGTCCATTTCAGAAAGGTATAATCAAGGGAAAAAATACTTTAAAAGTGGGGAAAACACTATATATCAAATAAAGCAGACTGGGCAGACTAAGATGGACTGAGGTAAAAACAATCACAATTGAACACAATTCATAAAAACGGACAATACTGGTAAAAGATATTTGTGTATAGAGGAGAATCAAATAAATAGAATACCCACATTTCATCCATCCACTGAAGAATATTTGTCAAAGATTGTTTCAGTGCAAATGTGCGGGAGGGAAATCCAGACATTCCTCTTGCCTGAGACACTGTCCTGCTCATTCTGGGGGATTTCACGGGGTTCCCAGAACAGAAGGTCTGTCTGGGAAACACGTCTGTCTGAGACTGCTTTCCTGCTTCAGGACCTGGACGACTTCATTTCATTGATGGAATATCATGAACTCTGCTCTCTAACAGAACATCTTGAAAAACAATATCTGGCCATCAGTTTGCAGCTTGAGTTCAGGAGGACTTAGGCTATGCAGCTGTTCCATCATCTGCAGCACAACAGCACATCGTTCATCTCACGCAATAAAAAATAAAAAATAAAAAAAATAAACCCGGCTGGACCTAAACCTGCTTAAATGTTTCAGGATGGCCGTTCATGTTCAAAATCATACAACGTGAATAAAATAATCCTAAAATAAGGGTGGGTCAAAGTTCATCCACAATTGTTGCTGCCAAGTGGGGGAACAACAAGCTATTATGCTTAGGGGGCAATTACCCTTCACAAAGACCCAAGTTTCTCTGGATAACTGATCTTGAAAACTTTATATTATGCATTTACTTTCGTCATCTTTGGATGATTTTAAAATGTCTTTGATCTGTAACACACAAGTGTAATAAGAATGTAAAAACCAGAAATTGGTAAGGGGACAAATGATTTTTGATGACTGTGTTTTTTGCATGTAGCAATGAAATCTAACACACACACAAAAAACAAACTTAACCAGAAAAATAATTTAACATTCAAATATTTAATTTCCAGTAGTGTTAAACATGGATGATGTAACTTTGTGACAAACAAGACCTTGACCCAAGTTCTTCCACACTGTAAAATTGTTAGTAATATTCTGAAAGATAAAAAAACAAACAGTTTTTTTGGTAATGTTTTATTATGAAAGCAACAAAGTAGTATAATTTACAGCATGATACACACCACAGAGATATATGTTTGTAAGTTTCTTATGCAGTGGCGTTGTTGTGATGAAATGTTTCTGTGACTTCACAAGTAGCCACAAAGTCTTTCGAACATGGATGGATTCATGTTACACAAAAAGATGAGTTCTTTCTTCCCTTCTTCTGTTCGGCCTGATGGGAAAGCAAACATGGTCAAAAAACTTTGGTTACGTTTCACTTTTAATCGCACAACTGCAGAGTGACAGGATCATAACTCACTCTGTGGGTGCTGCAGCCAGTTCCGGTCCATGTAGTAAAGGTAACAGCTCTCAAACTCTTTCTCACTGTAGTTGGGCACCGATACGGGGATGAATGGATCCATGCTGTCAAAGCCTCTCTATGAGGACGACACCGACAGGAAGTTAAGGAACCAAATGAAAAATAGGTTGTCTACGGGTGTGTGACACATTTAAAGCCGTAGTTTTAATTATTATCCTAAAGTATGCACTAAGGTCACAAATTCAGTCTAATTTTTTCAATAAATTTACATGTAAAAAGTAAAGTCAGAAACCATGACGACTGCTTCAGGCACTTCAGGAGGGAAGAGGAACGAAGTGAATGATAAATGTTTTCAAATATGCATTAATGTGATGAAAAAAAAAGCTAAAGTCAAGCCCACACAGTCAAGGGTGAAGTAAATAATAAATATTATATTCATATAATGCAAATGTTTTCCATTAGGTTGGTTACGTGATCGCACTTTAAATCTTGTAATTTATGCCTGTCGGCATAAGAAGAGGGATTTATCAGTCCACGGATGAACTGATTTCCTGGTGTGCAGTCGCACAACAAATATACTAGTAATTAGTTCAAAATGACTTAATGAAGTCACATGGTAAAGTGCTGCAGTGTCAAAAAGACTAATGCGAGTCATTATTTGCTTTCCTCCCTTTATCAATGGAAATACAACCTCTATGCAGTACTACAAGAAAGTAAAAAGCTATTTTCTTTACAAAAACAGCAAGTTAAACAGTTCAACAGGCAGTTTCCTGCCAAACAGAATATGATACTCTAAGAATAAATGTAATATTAAGAGAAGTACATTATAACGGACATATATCTGCATAGGGGCTGTTTAAAACTGAGAGCAGTCTAGAGACAATCTTTAATAAGCATAAATATTTACATCCGAACCAGGGGAACTCAACAAACTTTAATGTACTCCTGGGAGGTTTTAAATGCACACAACACAATTATAGTCATAGGTTCCAGAAGAGTGCAAACTGAGGCAGATGTTCCCTTTTCAGGAGGGAAACAACCATAAACATACAGCCTGAGCTACACTGGTAAACCTTGATTCAAAGCATATTCATGTTTTAAAAAGTTCAGCGTTAAATCAAATCTAGAATCTTTGTCAAGACTTGAAGATTGAAGCACCAAGATGCTTTCCATTCAGTCTAATAGAACTTAAATTTTTTTTGCAAGGAATTGACAAAAAGTGCTTAGATGTGGAAAGCTGAGATTAACATAGTACACTCGACTTGCGGTTGTAACATTAGCAAAAGATGTTTGTGTGTAAGGTATTGACTGAAAGGGAATGGGTGTATGGCACACTTTTCAAATTTCTGCAAGTAAAAACTTTTAGAAACAATTTCTCAATTTTCTTACACTTCAGTTAGGCTCTACGTTGGCTGGTCTAGCACAGGAAAACTCAAAGCATATTTTAAAAAAGGTGGAACAATGGCAAAATATGGAATGAGTCACGGGTTATGACTACGGCAAGGCAGTAAATTTAACTAAACACTGAACAACTCTGGAAACTGAGACTACTCTAAGAATTTTTTTTATCTTTTAAAGACCCCATATGGATGAGGTTTGTCACTAAATGATGTAGTTTCCTTGATGCTATGATTGCTGCGTCTTTACCCACTTAAGACGTCTTTTTTTGATGTACATTAGCCTAAACTGAGCAGCCGAGCTGAATCATCTGCAGCTCTCTGGGGAGCAGCTGATCAAACATTAAGATGAAACAGAATATTCTCTTACCTCTCCGAGAAGATCTTGAGGCAAATAGGCGGATTTTGGACAGTAGAGAGAGCCCGTCTGAGACAGAGTGGTAACGATGGCGCCGCCGCTCTGAGACAAGACGGTAAACGTCAACAACAGGTTTCTGAAACGGCATTTTGAGGCTTTAACTGTTGCATCCCTCTCACCCAGTCGTTCTTCATCAGCTTTCGCAGGTTATAAACCAAAGTGAGCTCCTCTGGATCCACCTGAGGAAAATTAGAAGGACACATAAGACTTCCTGTTTGTGGGGGAAAAAAACCAACAGATGACGCAGCATGATGGATGAGTTTTGTCTTACAGTGGTCTTATCCTCTTTCTTGATGGTGGATCTTCCCCACAGGGCGTTCACGCCGTCCACAGCCACGGCCAGGCGGAAGTCCGATCCCGGTTGGCCGCTTTGCAGCCTGAGCTCCTTCATCACCGCTCCCACCACGTCGCTGCTGCTCTTTACTCGCGATATGCCCTGTAGCAAAGCAAATGGGCTCAGATGAAAAATGCAATGCTGTGAAAAGAGTGGAAAAATATTAAAAAGACCACATTATGATAAAGAGCAGATTGGCCTTAGGGGGGATTTTATACACAACGCAATCCATTTTAAGCCTCAAGTCTTTATCAGATAAAAGGAACAAAAAAACAAAAACAAAAAAAAAAACCAGGAAGTATGTGACAGATTAATAGAAAATATAATCAAATAATGCAGCAGAGGGATGCAGTATTTTCTTTAATCATGTTAGCATCCAGAAACAACAACACTGACAAGTCAGAGCCTGATGGATGCAATGAATATCCCTAAACTGAAATGTGACAGACAAAAAGTGAGGATTTTGCAGCTGCACATAAATCCTCGGCCCCTTTCTGTCCTCATCAATGCGTGTGGTACAACAACATTGTGCTGATCCATCACCCTGCTTGGCTCATTGGCTATTGATCACCGGTGGAGGTTGAGAGATGAAACTTTAAAGACTCCTGAAGGAGAGTTAACTCGAGTGGAAATAAAGCAGAGATCATGAGAGAGGGAAAGAGAGAGAGGACGCATTGTTAATGAAAAACACCGGAATTAGAGGAAGATAAAGACGCTTTAAAGGACTGACCTGATCCACCAGCTCTCCAAGTGAACTTCCCGCCTCGGTGGACTCCCTCTTCGTCCACACATACCGCTCCTTTAGTTTTATCTGAGAACAAAAAAAGTTGCAAACATATGAATTTTTTTTAACATAAACTTTGAGATGTAAATGTGTCTCTTTAAATTTTTGCTTCATATTAAGACTAAACACCCTCTACAGAAATCTCTGCAACACATTCTGAAAGCCCTGTCCAAGACTATAGGGATCTCCTAGGATTAATCATATTTTCATTTTACAAATGTGAATCTTTACACATTTTGTGGGGATTTTACTGATACACCAACACATAGCAGCAAATAATTGAAACTATATAACAGCTTTGTTCCATGACGCTGATCGGTCACCAATGACCAATGCCTCACAGAACATCTGCATGTTCAGTGAGGCCCTCACAGAACATCTGGATTTACTGAAGTTAAATTACACACTCAGAGAGGACTTGATGGTAATGGGCTTTATTTAGGAACACTGAATTAAAGAGGGAGCTGAATACAATTCGCCACCACAGTTTTCAGTACAAGATCTCAATAAAACACATTTGTTTTACTAAGTTTGTTTTACTAAGTGGGGAAAAAATAACTTTGGGTTACATGAACAACTGTGAAAAGTTAACTGTGTTTGTTGTGAATATGTCAGTTCTGAGTGAGATCAGCAAGTTTTATTGGAAAGCAACTAGAGCTTGTATGTTAGACTCCAATGAATACTTTGGCATATAAACTGTTAATTTTCTTTTTAATTTTGCAACTTAACATAAATAAGACAAAAAGAATGGCTTTTTTTAAACTAAAATATTATCCACTCTTTAGCATGTGTTTCCAGCTTACAAAACAAAATTCCTAATAATGGGAAAAAATAGGGTCTAGTTCCAGCCTTTGTCTCTTGATTTCATAACTCTACCATCAAGGTTAATGAGTAAGTTTTAATGTTACCCTTGGAAGAAAATGTTCGTTGGTGATTTTGAAGTTGCGTAGCCAAGTGGTGGCTTCTAGCGGTTGATCAAATCGAGACGACTTATAGGACGATGGCAGCAGCTCCTTACAGTTCTTCACCCACAGGTGGGCTGTATGAGGAAGAGGAGAAGGAGAAGAGTTTTACTCTCTCTGGTTTTCAGATAAACACTTGTGGGGTTTGTGTTCGTCTTACCATCAGGGACGTGAAGCACCAGCCATCCCTGTGTGTAGCAGAAGTGGACCGTGTGACAAAGAGACATTGTTTTCCCAGTCCCCTTAACCCCGTCTGAGCCCCCAGATAAGGACGACAACAGACGTTTTATTCAGGCTCAAGAGGCAAAAGAACTTTTGTTTATCTCTGCAGTCGGTGCGGGTTAGTGCTTTGAAGGATACAGAATACGTATCTCAGGGCGGGCTGGCTGTAGTCGGCTTTTTTAAGGTAAGAGATGACCTCCAAGGCCGGCTGCCGCACCATGATGCAGGTCTCATTGAACGTCTTCATCTAGAAATGATACAGCGCGGTTTATAACCAGGTTGACTGCAGAGGTCGTCGATTAAAGCTTCAGAGAAGAACTTGCCTGTTGCTGATAACGCCAAGGGAAGCTGTCAGGAAACAGAGGCCGGACATGCGCAGAAGACAGGGTGTAGAACTGTCCCACATGTTTGTCTGAGTGGCAAGCCTGGAGGGTCAGCGAGGGACAGAGATGGGTCACTCAGAATAATCACATCTGGACATCTTTCATAACAAAGTGCAAAACTTCAAAAATCCACATTAAAAATACAAATCTCAAACATATCAGATAAAAAAATTACTCTGTTACACCGGTACGACAAACTACTATTGGTTTATTACAAACATTTCAACATAAGTAAGTAGAATCTGTCAATAAAAGGAACAAGAACAAGTTGAAAAAAGGAAATTAATCCAAGGCCACTCATGTAAAGGTTTGGGGTTTTGAATGGACAAAATGATAAACTGGGACAGGAACAGAGTTCTTTAAACAAAATTAAACTGATCACAAAAGAGCTTTATTTTAAATTTGATTTCTAAATGCACTTGTCATTTCAAGCCACAAGTTTTATAAAAGAAGATACTAAAATAAATAAGCGTAGAAAAAAATAATATGCATTTATCTTTTCATAGAGGCGAGTGTAACAGAAGGTGATTAAAAAGTGAAAACTGGTTTTATGTTAACTTAAACACTAGTTGTCACCAATTTAGTTATTACTATAAAAATGTTCTCTCTGAAATTATTTTATTACAGATGCAATGGGAAACGTTCATAGCAACTTCAGGGTTTGTAATAACCTCAGACCATCTCATTTTAACAATGTCTACTTTTTATATGTATTTATTTATACACCAATTGTAAAAACTAAACAGCACTTGGTTTATCACCAAGCATAAAAATAATCACAGTAACAGAGGAAACATGCAAAAAGCTGCTCAGCAATGAGAAAATCTTTTTGATTGCTGTAACGTTTAATGACAATTTTTATTCCCAATCGTCGTTGAGATGGGTAGCAAAACCTTCTGACAAATGTATGTTTTATTTACAAGCCAAATGTAAATAAAGCATTTTGAAAAAATTACTTTTTTTTTTCAAAATTGACACTTATTTTACATTGCTTTATTTTTTGAGAGGCGCGTGCCTCCTTATCAGTCAGAATTAAACTTCTTGGTTGAATGTAAATAAAGTTACACATAAATCTAACTGTATATACATATTTATGAATATGCACAAAGTATTGCATAACAACAGTCCTTCGTGTTTAAAGGAACGGTGATTGTGAGAAATCTTAAAAACAGACTACAAATAGATAAAATGCTTTGGTGAATATGAGTGATTATCTGAAATAAAAACATAATCTCAAGTTCTAGTGTTTCAACTATTTTATATATCGGCTTTTTTAGTGGCACAATCAGTGGTGACTTCATCCTATTACTTAAAAAGTACAGACAATTGCACACTTAAAAACAGAAAAGATGAAATTTGTGCTTTCAATTTGCATCAGTTTACAAACGCTGAAGAACATAAAAACATATACAGTCTATTAACCTTAAATATATAAATAAAGGAGCGAGTGGATCTGTTTAGAAGAAACATGAGCATATGCCCTTAAGCCTTTTGAATGCCTTTAAATGGAAATTTGGATTCTTAACCGAACCACCTGATTCTCATAGAAAATTATTAAAAAGCATCTTACTGGGTCTTTTTCATGTGTCCTGAAGACTGATACAGACTCTGGTTCTGGCTCCACAGCCACAGCTTCCTGCTGCTGGACATATCCACTGCTATGAAGACTCCTGACTTGTATCACCTGCAACACAGCAGCAAAATACAGTAAAATATCTTTACCTCTTAGTTTAACACCTCAAATGTGGTTTTAAAACATGGGGAATGAGTTGCATCTCAGTTAGTAACCCATAAATATTACTCTCACCGTTGGCCGCAGCCTGAAGGCCAGTCTGTGAAGGGACATGATCTGAAACACGCCAAGGAAAAGTTGCTACTTTTATATTTTAAAGCTTTAAAGCATTTAAAGGTATCAGTCGAGTCATGTAACCTTTGCATAAACACGTAGCTAACAGCTAGCAGCAGCAGCAGCGCCGTGAAGGCAACACTTACCGAGCTGTGAGGCCTCTGAAGTTACTCACTAGCGATTCACTTCCACAGATATTTACGCTGGGAGTTTATCTGCTGACTTCATCTACCAACAAAACGACCCGGAGACGAGGACGAAGGGAAGAAAAACTCCACATAGCTCGCTAGAAGTCAATGTGCCAGATCTGTCATGGACAACGCCATCATGAACGCCAGGACGTGACGTAGCACAGTCATTAGCCAATCATATCACACAAGCGTCTCCTCAAAGATGGGAAATTGAGTTTTTTGGACTTTAGCACATTTTGTTTCTAAACGTTGTTACACATATCTCGAACAGAGTTTAAAGCTGTCTTGAGCTGTCATGTTTTTCATATACTTTAAGTTACTTTATTTTGTTTCTTTGCACCAGCGTGTTTTCTTTGTGTGCATCTTATTAATCTTCTTTGGTTGTATTAAATGTTTTGACTGTAGTTTTGTTCATTACCAATTTTTGATACCAAGTTCATTGATGACTTGATAACAATTGAAATTAAGTCTTTCTGATAACTGACTATCAAACCTCTCTGTCCACTCTGTGGGGGGATTTGGCCCAACTTAAAGGGTTGCTTTAAATTGGGCCAGATTTCAATACAGACTTTGACTAGGCCATTCTTTCCAACACTTTTGAATGTTCTGTAGATTTTTGTCCTTCTGAATACCACAAGTGTACTTGACCTAAGATCACAAGCTGATTTATGATTTATGTTCAGGATTTTCATCTGCAAAGCAGAAAATGTCGAACAATCCGTTCATTGTCTAAAAGAATAAATTGGTTAATCAATTGCAGTAGGTCTTTAACAGACCCTTACACTGCTACAACCATGTCTAACAGTATATGATATTCTTTATTGTAAAATAAAGCATTAGTTTTACATTAGCTATAATTACTAAAAGTTTTACTTTTGGGGATCATCAAGATGTCTACTGGGAATTGTGAGACTAATTTCCTCTTTACTCAGCAGTGGTTCCCACATTGGAAGTGTCCTATGTATGCCATTATTGCCCATGTTGCTTTTTTTATTATTAAATTATGAAAACTGACCTTAGCTGAGGCAGTGAAGTCTGACGTACTTTAAATGCTGTTTAAAGTGCTTCAGACTTTAAACAACATTTAAAGTCTGAAGTACTTCAAATGTCAGAGTCATGTACTCTTGGACTAATTGTGATCTAATGGCCACTGAAGGAAGAGTGGGGCAAAATTGCTCCATAAAAACACATTGCCACACACATGAAAGTTTTACTATTTTTTTTCCCCATAGGCTCATGTTGGTTTTGATAGTTTCGTTCCCTAAATCAATAAAATCAGAGTTTGAAAACTTTTTGTATTTTTTAAAGTTATGTTTAGCCAACATTCAAATTTTATCCAATCTAATTAAATGACAAAAATGCATAAACAAAAGAAATATTTAAGGGTGCAAATACATGTTGAGATCAAAACTAACTCCTCCATCAAGCCTTGTTTGTCTAAGTCCTAATAGCATTAAACTTTTTCATTATAGATCTGAGTAAATTCAGGACAGAATTTAACTATTCTATGTCTTGCAAAGTTCAAAATGTACTGCCTCAATGTTATGTTGACTCGTCTTTCCCATTTTGAATAGAGTGGCTGAGTGAAATTTGCTGCTGTGTGCGTTATGTTTTTATTCTCATTAAATGTTGTAAAATTAAAGCCAGAAATGTAATGAAAATTGCAGTCTTGATATTCCATTACTGCGATAAAAATGTATTATTTTGAGAATTTTGACACATTTACTTAACAAGGTACATCAATGAACTTGACACACACTCTGTCGTCCTAAACCGTTCTGACTTTGAACCTCTGAATGGCAACAAAACAAAGATAACGATTTAATGTATATTATAGCTTCTATTCTTGTCAAATACGTTACGTTTGAAATAAAAATATGATGTTACCCGTGGATGAGTGATAGAAGGAGAATCTTTGCTTTTTGTTTTTGTTTAACTAATGCATAATAAAGAGTCCTCACTTTAACTTTTTAATAAATGCTCATATCCTGTTTGCCTCTCCCAGCAATGTATGATCTGAACCCCCAATCTCACATGACGCACTCTGCAACTTCTGAGCTGCTCCCCACCAGAAGAAAAGAAAAACACCCTGACAGCAGCTCACTTCAGCCAAGTCGTCGCCATTTTATTAAGAGACTAAATAGCCTTCCTCTGATCGCCTGTTATGAACTGCAATGAGATCCTGGGCTCACTCCGCCGTTTTATCTCCTCCTCTGGCCACATGAAAATGGCCACGCAGTTGCATTCCCGCACATCCAACCGCACACGCACACATGCACTAGAGAGCTGCAGCCTTCAGCCCGTCCCCCTCCTCCTCCTCCTCCTCCTCCTCCTCCTCATTGCTTGCCTGCTTGTGTGCGCACACACGTACATCAGAGCGCCGTGAGCCATTAGAACTGGCGGGAGCGATCCAACTTTCCCTGAGAGAGAAGTGGCAAAATAAGACCTAGTGGGTGTAACCAGAACGCCACCTAGCTGCGGAGACGCTTCGGCGGAGATCCGTCGACTGTACCGATTATGAAAAACACCCGCGCCGATGTTGTTGCACGGAGGGCTCCGCGCTCTGCTGGGAAACAAACTCGCCTTTCGGGGGTGTTTTTAACCTCCGCCGGCCTTAGTTATGTAATCGGAGCCACAATCTGATGCACCAGGAGCGGCGGATCGCTCGCAGTTAGAACCGATAGGAGCGGAGAGCAGGACAGCAACACCTTCAGCTCCTTTTGCCTCGAACGCAGTTGGCTCTGGGACGCGCTCTCTGGGTAAGTAGCCTACGTAGCCTTATTACAGATTGTCATGGCAGTCCGTATTAATGTGCGCAGGCCTTTTCATCATGACCGAGCTCAAATTCGGTGCATCCGCTTTGCGCTAATTTTATCCCTTGTTGCTGAGCGCGTTTCCCCCCCTTCCTCTGTTCTCCTTGCGCGGTGATATTTTTCTTATTTCAATGTTGCTGACACCAGCAGGGGGACTGGCAGAGGACAGGGGGGGTGGGGAGGGGGGCTCTCTCGGGACTGATCCACATCAGCAGGCGCGTTTTGATGCCATGCACCCTCTTTTACTTCCATGTTGAGTTTTTAGCTCGCTCGCTGTGCATGTTTGCTGTGTTTTTTATTAGGAGGCTCAAACACGCGTCATATGTAATAACGGAGGAGAGGAGCAACAACAACACGTGTGTTTCATTTGCAAGTGCGCCAGCATCAAGAGGATGGTGCGCAAAGTCATTTTAGAGGAGAGAAAGCTTTAATATATCTAGAGAGGCAACATCAGTCAGCCGACACAACTGCGATCTGAGTACACAATGTTCAATCAACACACTTCTAACTGAGGGAGAAGTATGTTTTCGCTAGAGCCACAAACTTTAAGGTGTTTTACGAGAGTTTTATGTGATAAACAAGCAAAAAAGAAGAGCAAAATGTGTAGTGGAAAGAACTGATACATGGTTTTAAATTAATAATAAAATAAGAAAAGTGTTGCATGGTTACACTGACAACTGTAAGACAAAACCTGCACAACCAATTGCCTTCAGAAATAACTAGTAAATAAGTATAATATAGTCTCAGTACAGATGATCTGTGAAAGCATCTGGGGTTTGTTATTGGAAATTAGAGAACAAGCAACACAAAGACCAAGAAACATAACAGGTTAGAGAGAAACTGAATTACTCGAATCCAAAGCTTGCATGGCCATTCACCTAAACTGTCAAGTTGTACAAGGCGTTAACCAGGTAAGCAGTGGCTTTGGACGAGCCGCAGAAATCTGGAGCTCAAGTTGGAGAAAACCATTTACTATAGGCAATTATTTGTTCCAAGATTTGAAAACAGATTTTCACAGAAGACCTCCATCAATCTGACTGAGCCTGAGCTATTTTGCAAGAAAGTATTTCAGTCTAGTTATAAAGCTGGCAGAGACATAACCCTAAAAGATTTGTAGCTGTTGGATTCTTTCGCACGCAACACACCTTAGAGATTTTGTTTTGCGAAACACAATTAAAATAATTTTCTTCTGCTTATGATTAACCACTGTTTTGTGCTAGATCATATGAAATTCCAATAAAATAAATTGAAGTGAATGCTCGTAAACTGACAAAAGGATAACTGTTTAAGATGAATACTATTGCAAAGTACTTTACCTCCCTGTAGTGGCGCTTCTGAAAGCTCTAGAAAAGGGTGACCAGATGCGAGCCACTGACCATCTTTCCTAGCACCATAAAAAGCTGGAGCCAGAACATAATATCAGAAGTATAAGAACAGGAATGAGAAGTACATTCTGAAAGACATAAACATGACAAACCAATAAATAAAAACAACTAAAAATAAAATTATTTAAAAAAGACATTCATCTGCGATTGCCCAGTAAATTCATACGGTGGGCCACTACCTCACAGTATCTCCTTATGGGCGCTACTCCTTCCTTGTGAAGGTGAGAACTGAGTGACTGCGAGGCTTCATCGTTCAATAACCTGGGATGCCAACACTGGAGCCCAGTTTCCAGCTGTGCTCCTGCTGTTGTCAGGCAGATGCTAGCGGCTGTTGTGGTCCTTGATGATAACACTGTCACAGGATGGTGATCATGATGCTGCTGGAAAGATGGAGGGCCATTATCATGATTTAATCGTCCCTCTCCAGAGGAACCACAGTGACTTACAGTGTCAAGTCCACCCATCATTCTGTCACTGGGAATAGCTTCTGCTCTAATCTTAGAATAATTCAGAGTTATGTATGAGAGGTATGGCTCCGGAGAGCATAAGGAGCTATTAGTATGCTCTTTGACTGATCTTGAATGGACTTACCCTTTTAGGTTTGAAAACCTGCCACTCTCAGTATCTGCCTGCCTACAGCTGTTTCAGAAAGTGCCTGCATTTAAAGCTGTTACCCAGACTTTTGAGTAAAATCTTTAGATCTACTTTGTCGTACATTGAATGACTTTTAATGATCAGAAAATATTTGTTTCGGCATATTATATTCTGTAATTTTCTCAAGATAAAATTTGTTTCTCATACCAACATGCCTTTAGTGACAAAAGGTAAATGATCAGTTCTTTTGAGTGTGTGCATTTGCAATCTCCTTGTTTTTATTGTAACGTCTCCATCAGTTGGAGATTCCTACAACTATATGTACATGATACATAAATTTAGGTACAAATCTAAAAAAAATATCGAAAAAATAAATTTTGTAACCATTTTAGCAGAGAATATAAGACCTTTCTGCAGTTATGTTATTTACAGAATAACACCACAAGTGTAACTAGCTGATATTTGGGGGTTAATAAATTGGGCTATCTGCTCTGTCAGAATGTGTAATTAGCTACTTGACAGACATACTGCTCACAGTTTACCTACTTTAGTTTTTAAACAGCAGTCAGTTATTCAGATTGGTATGGAAGAGGATTAGGGCCACCGGAAAAAAAAAAAAATTAATTCTGAGATTAAAGTCACAATTCATTCTTTTTTTTTTAGTGGCCCTAATCCACTTCCGTAGATTGGTGATAGCAGGCTGGGGAAACCTTCGTTCCCCATCAATGTATGGGCAATTATTGCATTGGATGTCCTTATCGGGGAAAAATGGTACTGTTATTTATTGTGATAATGATAAACTCTAGTTAATGATATCTGCATAACTGAAAACATACAGAAAAGGTTTATTATGTTTACTGTTTGAAATAATTTCAATAGTTTTTCATAGTTGAAATAGTTTTCCCAATGTTGGATCCATGAGAGCATTAGTAATTTGAAATGCTTTTGAAAATATGAAATTTAAATGCAGCTGTTTCACTCTTTCATGGTACAATAGAACTATGTTGGTATTGTACCGAAGTGCTGCAATTAATAATCGATAAGTTTTGTTTTTAGAGCAGTATTCTTGTTTGGGAGGCTCTGACTATATTAATTGATAGTGTTGCCTAATCCCTATTTCATGCCATAACTGTGTGCTTTCTTAATAACTGATAAGATTTGAGTTTGTCCAGCCTGTAAGCAAGGGAAAAACTGGACAGCCATTTCTTTCAGCTAGTAGACTGGCAATACAGAGCAATAGGTGAGGGAAGGGACAGTTACTCAGGTCTCCAGACCTGAGGTATAAATAATTAATATCTCAAGCAGATTTCTTTAAAAAGATTTTAAAGAAATAATATTACTAGTATCAGTAATCTCTGATACTAGTAGCAAGCATTGCCTAACTTCAGTGTGTCTATCTCTTGTCAGAACAGCATCATCAAAACATTTGAGAAATCTAGTAACAATAAAGGTCAAGATAAGCTCCAACGATGCTTCCTGTAGAACTGCTGCATCCCTCGCTACTTCTGACTTGTACAAAGCCCCGATCTATCAGCTAGCCCTACTATGTGTGGACAGTTAGTACAGGAGGCAACATCAACAGTCCAGTCAACTCCAGGGAGGAAGTAAGAAAAACTCCCATTGTTCAGCAGACAGAAAGAGAGAAGTTAGAGAGAGTGCAGACTGGCTCTAGTCTGGAAAATTAAGTAGATGTTGAAGGCAGTACAAGTGAATGATATACATTCACTTGGGGCGATAGCCCAGGGCTCCAAGGTTTTGGGGACACAGAAAAAGAGTTATTTTTAACATATAGATTGTTTTTGGGCAGTATGTCTTATGCTTACAAATTAGTGGAAGCAATATCCACGAGGTTCTTTAATTAGTTGGATTAATATGTTTTGTCTTGTTTCAAATGAGAGGTATGACATGGGTCGGTGCTATTCAATGTGCTGTTTTGTCAGCTTCCATTGCGAAAGCGGTCCATATAAGCGACCCATACTGCACCATCCTAGATAGGTTCCAGGTGGTGTGCAGTTGTAGTTGGTATGGCATAGTTAGGATGGAGCTACTGGCATCATAAAGCACAGTCCGTTGACTGGGGGACAGAAAAATGTCTCTGCTTGTGACCTGCACAAGACATACTAGTGCAGCATGTTTGATGCCACAATAGGCTTTTGGGTTTAATCCTGGCTTCCCAGTGAAAGTCCAACTGGTGGTGGAAGCACTTTCCTGGTCATAATACGATGTACCAAACCGCACCAACCCATGCCATACCACTCAGTGGAAATGAGGTATAAATAATCAATGCTCAAGCATGACCCCAAGCACATCAACAGCAGCAGTCTTTAAATACATGCTTCATACCTTCTTCTTTGTTCTGTAGTATATTTTAGTGACTGTGCTACAGTAGAGAATATAATGCTTCAGTAAATGCAATATTTTGGGGCATTTTCATTTATGGGTGAAGACATTTGGAGTGTTTATGAAGAACTTCTTTTGGCAAGGAGAATTATTTTTTTTCATATTGAGAAAACCGAAGCTACTTTATGTATATGAAGCTATAAATTTATTATCATTTGTAAGTGCAAAAAAAGTCGTGTGGGTAGGGCTCCCTACAGTGTCTGGCATGTAAATATGCTGAAAAACCAAACATGGAAAAATTGAATCAGGAATATAAGCACATTCGTACAAGTTAAAGATCTGAATAACTGTTTTCCTCTACTCAGCACCCTTCATGGCTTGGGGAGCATCAGTCAAATTCTGGCTCAAACACGTATAGTTAACATTTTTCAACTCCAATGAGTGCTTTGGAGTCTATGTCTCAATTTGTCAGGAGTTGCTATTCCTAGATAATATGTCCCAATGTTGGCTGATCAAATTGATTCTTGCACTTCTTGTGATGTTATAAACCCAATCTCACACAAGAAACAGTAAGCAGAATTTTTTTTCTGCACTACATTGTTTAAACTTTGTCCTTTTTTACTCAGCTGTGTTTTACTGTCAGTATACGGTTGTCAAGTGGAATAAATTGGCATCCTTGGATTGCATCTTTAAGAAAGCTACTGTCCACTGCTATTCTCGTTTGATTTTATTGTAAGCAGTACTGGCCTTAAACATGCTTTCCAATACTGTTACATAAGAGCGGTTTCTGAAACAGATGTCGATTCGTGTGATTCAAGGAAAGAGTTACTGTGTGTGTTTGGACTCAGGGACCTAGAGGCAGGAAAGATGGTCCACTGAGCTCCTAAATGAAAACATTAAACTGAGATGCTCTCATAGGTTTAAGGCAGCAATTCAATGTGTTGCTGAGAGACAGATGAGCTATTTCATACGTGGCCCTCAAGAGAGACAAGAATAAAGAGCCGCAAGAATGCTTGGGGGGGGGGGGTGTGTTTTATTAGAAAATGGACGAGTGTGTCCCTTGATGAGAGATGGAGACTAATGAGAGGAGCTCGACGAAGGATGTCACTTTCAAAGCTTTTCGGTTTGAAAAAACAGTTGTGAACGCAGGGTGAGTGAGAGTGAAAGTTTTTCTCTGCTGAGCGGATTGTTATTTTTAGGGCGTGTTTCTCTGGTGTAATGTCACATTAAAAGTCCATTTACAATGGGGTCAATGAAAAGCTTTACTTGACTTAGAGGAAGCAATGGGAGGAGGAGGAATTTGCACTCCTTTCCAAAAATAAGTTTTACCCTTTCCTACGGATTTGTGTTACCACTACTGAAAAGCGGGAGGGAGGAGGGGAATGGTTTGCACTGTGAATGGAAGGATTTAGGCTGGAGAGGAGGGAAAAACAGAAAGGACCGCTCAGAGGGAAGAAATATGGTTCTGATTAACAACGATACAGTTTTCGGGTTGACTGTTTTACTGTGTGGTCTGCAGAGAGGGAATGAGAGTGTATGGGACTAATAGAAAATGTATGAAAAAAGGTTAAAGCCAAACACGAAAGGGGGTGGGGGATTTCGAAAGAAAAGAGACTACAGTGAAGGGAAGAGTGGGTGGAGAGGTGGCTGTGGGAGTAGCTGAGAACAGAAGGCAAAGACAGTGGGGAGACGAGGGGAGGAGACTGGATCAAGTGTTCGAATATGTCAGGAGACGACTGATTGATTTGCTGATTTAGCGAGAGGAATAGTGAGGGTTGTAACTGAGCTACAGTGTGCAGGGGACGGTGGCTGTGGTTCAGATCTGTAGGGGCAGTGCTCTGCACAACTTCTCCATTAGATCACAGCCAAAAAAATTTGGTGTATTTTATTTCAACTTTTGTGATAGATCAACAAAGCTGCACTTAGTTGTGAATTAGAAGGAAAAAATATTAATGTTCACAGGTAAGAATTTGAAATGTGTGGTGTGCAATCGTATTTATCCCTCCTAACTCTGAAACGTTTAAAATCCAGTGCAGCCAACTTCCCACAGCAAACTGTGTAGTTTAATCTCAGTATAAATTTATGTTTTGTTAAGGCCTCAGAGGTTTGCTAGAAAACATTACCAAACATTCGTCACCCTAAACGCACAGTGAAACAAGGTGATGGCAGCACCATGTTTGAAATGCTTTAAAATACGATCTTGCTGAGAAGAAAGAAGGGTTTCTTAGAATCCCCTTTGGATGTATCCAGTCTTACAGATAACAGCTTCTGCAGAGCCAAAAGAGTGTCAGACATCCATGTTCGGTCTGATAAGACGACTTGTGATAGAGAACTAATACTTTATATCACAGTTAAACAACTTCCATATGGTGAAATGTAGTAGCGGCAGCGGCACTGGAATTTTTTAGGGATACTACGAGGGTAAATTATAAAAATTCACTTCGTGCTTCAAGATTTTTATTTGCAAAAAAAAAATAAAAAATTTTAAAAACCTTGTAATATTTTTCTCCAAGTCCAAAATTATGCACTTTGTTGTATTGGTCAGTCGCATAAAATCCACCTAAAATGTTTTAGTGTCGAGCTAACATGATAGAAAATGTAAGAGTTCTTACAAAAGCACTTTTGTTTTGCACCGTAGCTGAAGACCGTTAGAAGAGACCACTGTAAGAGTTGTTTGGTGGGATTGTGAGTAAGTCTTCCAGTTAGAGCTGACATTCTGGGAATCTGATTGGCCTCCTGGGCTTTCTGTATGATGAGATCATCTCTGTGGACACAGACTTTAGCACCTCGCTGCAGCTGCCTGCAGGAAGGGGACTTTCCCCCTCAATTCCTGTGCCGCTGCGATTCAGCATCTGAGCTCACTAAAATGACTAATCTCTGGCCTCTCTTTTTTTTTCTCTCTCTCTCTCTTTCTCTGTATGTCTGTTTTTTCATCTCCTCTTTCTTTTGGATTCATATCTACTCAGCTCAAGTCAGAAGGACAAGAGAGAGACCTTCCCTCGCTGGTTGACGGCAATAAACTGCACTTGGACCGTTAAGGGATCTGTTTTGCTAACCTTTCTGGTTTGCACCTGCAATCTGCCCTTCGTCTTTGACCCCAACAGCCCCTCTGGGCTCATTTGAAAGTGCTATACTGGGAACTCTGCAGCACACTGCCTCTCCCCCCTGACTTCTCTGATGGACCAGAGAGTGAAGGGGGGGACCCCTACAACCACCGCCTCCACTCTGGACTCTACTTCTGCTCCTGAAGACTCTAAGCAGGACCAAGTGGCAGAGAAAAAGAGGAGAGCCGAGGGGGAGAGTGGCAATGCTGGGAAAAAGGAGGAGGAGAAAAGAGGACCAGGAGGAAAAAGGGAAGGGGACAAGGGAGCAGTGCTGGAGCTACTCATCGAGGGGCGATGTGGAGGGCAGCAGGAGCTCCAGCTCTCTGGCAGGGAGTCAAACTGCCCCGAGGGGAACGTAAGGGTCCGGATTGGACTCCAGGCCAAGCGCACCAAAAAGCCGCCCAAGATTTTGGAGAGCTACGTGTGCAAGCCCACCATCAGGACGTATCAGAGACAAGGCAGGGGGGCTTTGCTGAGGGCAGATGGAGAGGGAAGAGCAGTCCAGCAGATCAAAAGCAGCCCAGCCACAGATGAGGCAAACAGGGAGCAGCGATTGGGCTTGGATGCCGTCCAGGCCACGTCCAAAAAAACTACATCTGCTGCTCCACCGCCACTTGCAAAGTCATTATCATCCCCGTCATCGCAGCCTTTGTCAATATCCTCGACATTAACTTCAGAGTCTACTCCTGCTTCTGCCCCTAACATATCAACCCAAGGAACCAAGACTGGCAAACAGGTAGGACACTCATCCTCCCAGCTGCTGGCAGTAAATCTGCTGCTGACGTTAGCTTTAAATAGAAGGACAACAACCAAGGTTTTGAATGAGGGTTTTATCCATTATTAAAAAGAACCACGTTGTAGTTTCTCTGTTAGTTTTTAGAGTTAACGAGCAGATTCTCATACACACTGGAATGGTGAAAAGAGATAAGTGTGAAATAAGCTATTGTCTCAGAACTGAAACCTAAGCAGCAGATTACAATTAACAGACCTAAACCTAGACTGATAGGATGGTAGCCAGTTGGAGTTATTACAGACATCGGTCCATCAGTCCTTGTGATGATCGCCCAAGGGGAAGCTTATAGCCATAGCTGCTCAACGTCACTTGAGCAGAAGCAGCAGCAGCATACCAAAATTACAGAACGAGTATAAAATGTCAAGCCTTCTCATTTGTATTAGTGGCAATTTATAGCTACCAATAGCAATGTTTTCTCTCTCTCTCTTTCAGTCTCTGCCTGGCCCTCTATATCTGCAGCTCTCTTCTATTTTTACATCCCCTCTTTTCTCAACGCGCTCTCATTTATCTTTCACTCCCCCCACTTTCCCTGTCCCACTCGGCTCCTCTCTGTTTCTCCACCTTTGCATTTCTCCTCTCTTTGCCCCCATTCCAGTTTCCATCACCTGGCTCTCTCCTTTTCCTTGGTATGCCCTCATTTTCTCTACCTGTTTGACCCATTTTATTCTTATACTCTCTTTTGATGCAATACAAATGTTTTCTTTTATAGCATTAATCTGACATACCCTCAAAAGATCAACATAAAGATTAACAAATCTAGTAGGTGGAGGGATATGTACCAAAGAAGGTGCAGTAACCCAGATGTATAAGTGCACACAACCTTAAACTGATACTTCGCCACTTCCCAATAGTACCTTCCAAATGTTCTCCAACTCTCTCACATTGTAAAAACATGTCTTGTCTATGTGTCTATTCAGGCTGCTCCACAGTTTCTCTGTTTTCATTTTTGACTTTGTAGCGGAAATCTAAAGTTTTAAGGTCCAAACTGGTGAGAACTGGTTCTCTTCATATTTCACTAAGTGACCCGAAAGAAGAAAACAAAACACAAAACATCTTACCGCCATCACCATGTCTCGCTGTTGGTATGGTGGTCTTCTGGTATTATTTTTGGGACAAACTGATATTTTAGAGTTTGGTTCAACAGACTATGACTATTTCCATGCAAGGTTTTGGGAAATTTTAGCTATGATGTGCCTGTAGAAGGCTTTGAACATTGACTGGTAGTTGGTACCAAAAAGGTAAGTCTGAGTGTTTCAGATATTGCTTATTTACTAGAACTTGTATGCACAACCCTCTTTTAGGTTTACAAGTCCAGGTCTGTCTCACTACCAACGATAAAACATTGTGATGGCAGTATTATGCTTAGTGGTTATCTTTTTCTTTCTGGTTAAGCTTAGCCAGATGTACCTTCATTTATGATAAGTGTGAACTGAGGAAGACAGAATGCTGAAGTCTAATCAATTTGTGTTTCAGCAAATGCAAAATTAAGGATAAATGATGCAAAGCTGGGTTGTTCCTCTTATTTTCCCTCTTTACACTTTAGTTTGTGTATCAGCTGAATACACAAACTAGAGTTTGAACCCACATTAAAGATGGAGAGAGCTTAAAAATGATGAATCAGTGTCTAATTTTTAAAACAAGGGCGTGTGCACTGTTACTGATAAATCTCAAGGTTATTACAATCTGTGACAGAAATTATGTTTTTGCATTCCCCAGGTTCCTATCAAGCTGGCCGATAAGACGGACGATAATTCAAATGGTTCATCAGAGAAAGTGAAGAAAGACAAGCTTCCAAGTGTTAATGGACAGTCTGTCCCTGCAGGACTTAAACCCTGCTCTCCCACAACAGATCAGACAACTTCCACCACTCCGTCCACACCGAGCAAGCAGACAGTCTCCACTTCAGAAACCAGGAATGAAGGGAACAGCTCCAAGAAACACAATGGTTTGGTTCAGACAGCAAAACAGAAGGAACTATCGAATGGGAGGAGTTCTTCAAATATCCTTGGCACTTCGTCCTCATCGAAAAACAAAGCTGGAAAACTCAGCAGTTTGTCTTCTGCTTCTTCCACAGATTCCACAGTGAGGTCTCTGGTGTCTTCTGGCTCCCATAAAGAGCTTTCCAGTAAGACTAAGCCAGACTCTGCTGCCTGTCACCAAATCACCCCCAAATCACAGTCTTCCCCCTCCTTGGATCCTTCCTCTGCCCAGTCAGAGGGTTGCGGTCCCTCTCCACTACCCCTGATAGACAATAAGAGAGAGAAAGAGAAGAAAGCCAAGAAGGAGAGACGTAGAGATAAAAAATCAAGGAGAGATGGACCAGAGGCAGACAGAGAAAAAAGTGAAAAAAGAAAGGATGAGCTTAAGAAAAAGAAGGACAAGGATGGGAGATCAAGACACGACAAAGAAAAGGATCAGAAACACAGAACTGGCGATTTATGGAGGGATAACCTAAAGAATGAGGCTGGAAAGGCAGATAGGATAAGCCCTGAAAGATTGAGGACACAAGATAATAATGCAAAATGTGGTGAAACAGTTGGTACTGCTAAATTCGATAAAAGCTCTAAAAAAGTGACTCCAGTCAGACTAGAAGAGAAAGAAAAGACAGTTGACAGTTGTAGGCTTGCTAAACAAAGTGAGCCTGCTTCAACAGGTGATTCCAGTAAATCAAAAGAACAAGACGTATCAAGATACCCAGTAGTGCCTCCGCCTCTCTCTATGTCTTCAGCTCCTCCCCCTTTGGCCTCGTCTTCCTCTCACATTCCTGTTTCTCCCCCCTCTTCGCCCCGGGAGCAGGACAGCCGACCACTCAAGAAGCGTAAAGCCAGAAGGCCCAGCTGGACCAAGCTGGTACATCGCGCCCACAGAGCAGAAAATCAGGAAGCTTCTTTGGATTCCCTGCATAATCCATCGCTAAGTTTCCCCCAGATCACTAAGACATCGTTTCCACCCAAAACCGCTGTTCAGCAGAGCGATGAGTCGCAGTCAGCGCCCTTGAGCTCCTTATCCAGCTGCTCCGCCCCAGTGTCTTTAGCAGCCCCAAAACAAACTCACCCCATTTCAGATTCAGCCCGGAAGAGGGGCCGTCCCAAATCCCACGGCTCCAGTTTGGATGAGCCTCCTCCTCGACTTTCACCAAGTGATATTCCCTCTGAGGATCCCATTGTAGGCTGTGACAGATCTAAAAAAGCCCCGGTGCTGGTACCAATACTGCAGTCTAAATCCAACCCTAAGAAACGAGGGCGTCCCCCCAAAAGACCCTTCCCAGAGGACCAGGGTGAAGATGCACTGAATCTCCCCAATTGCAAGGAAAGGAGTGAAGACTTTTATCCACCTGAACGGGGGAACCGGCAGCTAAAGATCAGGAGACTGATTAATGAAATAAAGAAAAGAAAGAAGAGGAGACTTCACAAAGTAATTATGTCTGGTTATATGGGGAAGGTGGGCAGGGGTAGAGAGGTAGTGGATGGTAAAACCTCATTGAGAATGTGTAAATCGATTGAGGACACAACAGTTCACACCCTTTCAGCCCTGTCCTCCTCATTTGGGAGCACGCTGGGCCCTCAGATCAATGTAAGCAAAAGAGGTACCATTTACATGGGCAAGAGGCGAGGACGCAAGCCTAAGTCCCAATCAGCGAACCTAAACTCTAGCTCCCAGAACTCCACTCAGTTGTCTTTGTTTACCAGTCCCCCTGAAGCATCTCTTTTCTCATCTAGCCAGGCACAGCCACCCCCATCTCACCCATTTCCTTCCCCATCACTTACCCACTCTAGTGGAGCCCAGAGTCCTTTTAGTGAAGGCAGCCTCACAGAACCAACATCCTCCCTCCTCTTTTCCCACCACTTCTCTCTCCCTTCCCCATCTTCCTCTTGTACATCCCCACGTCCTCCTTCCTCCTCTTCCCTCTCCCCCTTTGTAAAAAAGAGCTGTCCATGTCAAGGGAGACATCAGTTTCCCTTTCACCAGTCTTCATGTAAGCTCTCGAGTGCCACTGCTTCAATGCACCATGTACCGGGTTCCCCGAGTCACCTGAAGGAGGCCACCCCCTCACCAAGGAGCGAGTCACATAGTGACGAGACGCTGCCCAGTGACAGCGGGATAGGAACAGATAATAACAGCGTCTCTGAGCGAGGCGAGATGAGGGGAGCCAGAGGAATACTGAGGATGGGTCATGGGTCAGGGGTGATTCTGGGAGGTCAAAGGCTCCCTCCATCTCTTGTGGACCGCCCCTCTCCGGTTTCGTCGCCCCTCTCTCATGTGGCCAGACACTCAAACACTATTAACATCTCAAACGCCGCAGAGCGTCACAGAGACCGGCACCGACACAGGCGCAGGGATTACGACTGCCCCGCTTCCTGTGCCTGCCTGTGCACCTGCCTTGGACACAACAAGTGCACTCATTCCGACTATTACTCTTGCCTTGGACATAGTGCACTGAAGAGACAGAAGAACAAGCATAAGAAGAAGCACCAACAGATGCACATGCAAGACCCAGAGTTCCTTGCTGAGCTGGATGATCTGATCGCTCAGTTCAACGAGGTTCACATTGGACGACGAAGCTGGGCGAGGACGGGATTTGGGCAGGGCTTTGAGGGAGGAAGGCGGCATCATTCTTCTTCTCATTCCCACCGGTCCAACATCTTCCGGATAAATCTGAATGGCTTCTACTCGCCACACCCTGTATCCTTCCCAGCAGCTCCTTCCTTCACCCCTCAGCCCTTCTATCCTTGCCATTGTAACAGGAAACTGGACCGCCGGCAGTGCGGCTGCCCGTCAAAGTTCCAGGAAACAATTGAAAACATGGGCTTTTATGGCAGTTACCCACCAGCACCACCGTCACTCTATCACCACCTCCCCAGCTCTTTCCCTCTTCCACCCCCTCACCAGTACGCCCCCCATCAGTCCCACCACGCTCACTTCCTCCTCAACCCAGCCAGATTCCACAGGCGCAGAAGCAGGTTGCTCAGGGATGGAGCTTTAGGAGGAGAGGTGGAAGGAGATTTAGGGGCTAGCAGCAGAGGAGCAAGCTCGGGGTTCGTTTCTGGCCTCTCTTGTGGCTGGGGGAGGAGCGAACATAAACATAAGCACCGTCACCGACTCTGTGAGCGAAACATGGAAACTGAAGAGGAGTTACAGGATGAGGAGGAGGAAGACGGCATGCATAGGGAGCTCTTGAGTGGTTCAAAGACACAATCAGGGTTAAATTTTGGGCAAGTAGAAGGAAGGAGGAAAGGGGGAAAAGGACCGGGAAGCATCCTGTCTAAAGACTCGCCTTGGTTACGTCAAAATGGAAGCATTCCCTTCTCCGCTGCCACTTCCTCTTCATCATGTTCTTCGGCAGAGAGGTACAAAAACACATCTCTCACCTCTTTGGGCCTTGGCTCCACTCACCTGTCTTCCTTTGGAGGAGGCTGGGGCGGGTTGGGCCACAACTGGGCAACATTTGGGAGTCTAGGAAGCCCAGGATTTGGAACCCTGAACTCCAGTTGGAGAGGCTTTTCCGGAGACAAACACGTGGGCAGAATGGCTGCCTCAGAAGGAAAAGATGAGGATGGCGAAGATGATGTCGACGACTCACACCTGTATGCTCCAAAACACACCAACCTGTTCACTTCTGCTGCCATGTCGGCAGTGGGGAGAGGCCTGAGGAGCGGATTGAGCAGCAGGATCCCTGGAAGTGGGGAAAAATCGTGGAGGAGGGACGAGCCAGCGTGGACAGAGAGGAGGGAGGCAGGTGAGAACGCTTTAATGATCTGAATGGGCAACTGTTGAATCCACAACTGTCTTCTGTTGTTGCTTCACTGGCACTAAACGTGAATCTATTTTGAATGCTGACAGCAATCCAGATAAAACAGAGACTCCAACACCATTGAAATATAACAATAGCAGTCGTATAATGACAGTGAGCTGAGAAAATGGGTTTACGCAGAGAGCCTCTTTTCACTCGCACAGTGTGACAGATTTTGCTATTTGCACAGTGTGGAGACGAAACTCCACCAACCAGCAGCCGTGTGCCCAATATAGTGACAGAGCTGCTTTTTCTCAGGTGTTGTTGAGCCACACATCAAAGCCCGGAGGGTGCATGAGGAGAAATCAGACTCCATTCTTTTTATAGCCAGCTTCAGTCCCTTTTCTGTGCAAGGGCACCGATACAGCCACTCTGCAGCCACTCCTCTTAGAATTTGTTTTGAAATTACAGTAGTACCGGTAATCAGAAGCTTATATACACTCACAAAAGGCATTAATCTCATTTTAACTTGGTTTATTTGAACTCTTCATTCTCCAGGGTAAGATGATTCCACACCAACCAACTCCTAAACATTTATTTCCGAAACAAGAATTTGGTGAAGAAGTTTGAATTTATTGTGGGTCCTCTAAAATCTACATAGGGTCAAAATACTTACACATTCAAATATATACATTCATTTATCACTAGTTAACAACCAGATACAATTAGTTTGTATCTTTGAACAAACTTCTGGCATACCTCTGTCAGGAAATTTGAGCACTCTTCTTACAAAAATGTTATAGCTCCATGAAATTGCTTGGACTGTAGGGCATCTTTAACCACGGGTCCAGAGCTTTTAAATAGAGCTGAGGTCAGGGTTACTCCCAAGGCTCAGTACTTAGTGTTATCCATACCAAAACTAGTTTTGATATGCTTTTGGGATTATGCCCTGTTGGAGCAACTAGGTCTGTTTGGATTTTAACAGTAACCCAAAATGTCACACTCAGATGAAAGTTGGTTAGGATGTTCAGGAATTACCTGGGAACTGCCAGAGCTCGAGCACATTGTGAACTAAAGGCTGTTTGAAACACCAGTGATACTGTCTATGGTGACCATGTCTTTACATAACCTGAACAGAGAAGGTACTGTTGTCCTCATAGATATGAGCTTTGGTGATGTCTGGCTTTGGATTAAAACTCCACTTGCCTAGATATTTTTTTTCAAGGTGACAGTAGGGTTACCCTAAAAAGGATGCAACTAGGTGCTACAACAGGACAGTGATGGCAAACAGACATGGATCAATTAGGCTGACATTTAGCTTCCAGAACAAACTCAATCTCAACTCTTAGTCCAGAACCATTAAAGATAAGGGGAATATGAAAGATGAATTTCATGTTTATAATTGAGCCTGTATTAAAATTGTGAAAATCGTGAATAAATTCAAACTGTTGCACCAAATTCTCATTTTTAAAATTAAAGATGTATGTGTTATGCTCCTTCCACCCTGAAACCAAAAGGTTCAAGTGCTTTGCTAAATAAAAATGACATTCATGGCTAAGATGAGTGCTTGTCAACTTTTGGATTCCATATCTTGTTGGGAATCTGCAGGAACATCTTTAAAGTCTTCCTGAACCGCACGCTGTACCAGCTCAGGGCTGTCCAGCGAAGCAGTCATTAGTTAACCACCAGATCAGCTATTTAAAGCTCGTCCTATTCCTCCCCGCTGGGCCGGCCGAGCCTGTTTGATTTGGAAAAATCCAATAAGGAAAGCGTGGTCAGTCTTGTCAGTGGCTGAGGAAAATGGAACAAAAAGATGGATGACCTCAGGAGAGATTGATGAAGGGATTAGCAGGAGGTCAGGAGGGGGGCACACAGAGTGTGTATGTAAGGAAAAACAGCTCTTTTTGTTCCTGATGGAACAAAACAAAACAGAATTAGAATGTAAGGTCATACTTTGCTCTGCTTCCTTTTCCAGTACTGTTTTTCACTTTAACTGAGTGTGCAAAAACAAATGATGTGCATAAAAGGTATGCATGCCTCAATGTGTTTGTGTGCATCATTTATTTCTGAGTGTGTGGAGCTGATAAATCACTTTTAATGCATTTCCCAGAAGTGATCCGGTCAGAGGAAATGCTGTGACTCACCTAATCTGCGGCTCGTCCGCATGACTCAGCCCAGACTGGCCTCACCTCACACCTTCTGCTGGCTCAATCTCTCATCCACATCTGTCTTATTTCCTCTCCGCCACTCATGCACCCCCTCCCCCTCGCCTCCTCTGCCCCTCCTGCAGGTTTACAAGGTGACTCGAGGAGCCGTGGCCAGCGAAGAAGTGTGCCAACTCCAGACTGCGCTGCGGTGAAAAACAAAAGAGGGCCAGGACGTCCCAGGAAGCATCCGCTGCCCTCCGCCGTGTCCTCCCCTACGTGCTCATCTCATGCGACGCCGTCCATGTCGCCTGCTGACTTCGTGCCAGAAGCGGGAGGAGGGGCAGACGAAGCAGTGCCAGAGAAAAGAGGAGGAGGAGGCAACACGGTGCAGCAGGTCATGGATCTGGAGTCGCAGGCCCGGAGGAAGAGGGGGCGGAAGAGAAAACACGGTGACTCTCCGTGCCATCAGAGGTGAACACCGGAGCTGGTTGACTTGACTGTTCAATACAACCACTCGCTGCTGTTATATTAACCCACCGTTTTCAGCACTGTGTGCTAAACCAGTGCCCTCTATCTCTCTCTTTCTCCTTTACCCTCCCTATCACTCTACCTCTCTGTTTGCACTTTCCTTTTAGTTTTGCCAAGGACATCCCTGAATGTGACATGCATTCTGAGTTTCTCAGCCAATCAGATGTCGACGAGGCTCCGCCCCAAGCAGTAGCCGCCCATAGGGAAGAGAACAGCGATGGTTCCCCCAGGAAGAATTACCTGACAGCAGGCCTTTACTCTGACGATTATAAAACTACAGAGTGAGCCAAGTGAACTCATAAACTCCCTGATATATAGGATATTTTTCCTTTTCATGTATTTTTTCTTTCTCTTTATCTCAGTCCTCCCTTCCAAGCCCAGAAGAACTGCAGTGAGAGTTTAGAGTACACACCAGGGGAGCATGAGTACAGCCTTTTACCTGCTCCCATACATGTTGGTGAGTACAGATTAACATCTCGACTCTGTTCTGGCTCATACTGGCTATCGCTGCTCATTTCGAACTATCTTGATCTACTTTAGGAAAGTACTTGAGGCTGAAACGAATTCACTTCCAGCTGCCATATGATGTGATGTGGCAGTGGCAGGAAAACCAGGTATTTAGGTAGAAACAAGAATTCAAGCAAACAGATTATTATTTTTTTTTTTAAATAACTCAGCTGTAACTCTCATGTAATTTGGGTGCAGCTTCAGCGTCAACCTGCTGTTCCCCTGAAAAGGAAACGCCGTTACTGTGAGTTTATTTCTTATTTGATACTACTACTACTACTTCTGTTGTGACTTCAAGTAAATATGTGTACAAACCACATCCTCATCCCTCGTGTAATCGTAGGATACATACTTACATGTCAGTGGACAAGTGGTGCTTTTTCACATCTTAAAATTTTCTTTTAATGTGAAAAAAGAGACCAATCTAATCAAAGGCCACATTTCGAAATTCCATGTTTATGTTTGTGATGGTAGGACAGAAAAAAACTGTCCTACCATCACAAACAGGAGGATGAGGCAACATCGTAATGTTGCCTCATCCAAAGTGACAGGGAGGCTTTTGGACAAAAACAGGCCCATAGCATCACTACTCCTAATGGGAATTTAACACTTTTCCATCATACTCATTCTGACCCATCTTTGCTGTTTAACATATTTATATATAATATATAATTCTAGGTTATTTATTTGCAGTTCCTAATTTTTTAAATAAATAATTATTTATTCTCTAGAGGCATTTATTTTAAGTGGTTGTCTGTTTCCCCCTGACCCCCTAAAACATAAGACACAAGTTTTCTTAACCCTTTAACCGCCATGAGTGTCCGATTGACCCATTGACCTGCATGTGACAGTATTTGGGGTGACAGCTAAATTAGAGGTTGAATTTTTGGAAGGTCTTCTGGTCTTAGATTATATTGCCTTGTACAAAATGAAATTATTTCACGACTTATTACACATCTGTAACTGGGGAGCAAATAAGTGTGTCAGATTCTTACTGTGCATCTGATTTACGCAGGTCGCCTGAAGCAGAGGACTCTGTCTTCCCAGCACATAGTGGTGGGTTTTGTAGCTTTAGTTTGTTTTATTCTAGCACAGACTCATTGCTTTCCCTCCATTCATCTCCTCACGTCTGCGTTTTACCGAACAGGAGGAGAGCTCCGGAGACATCGCCAGCCTGTTCCCTCACCTCGACATGGAGCCTCTGACCTGCAGCGAGAAGTATGGATTTCAAAATAAACTGCTGTTAAACTCATTTCAGCGTCAGTAGGGTAACCGTCTGTGACCGTATGTGCCGGGTCCAGGAGCTTTGTGGTGAAACACCACGTGTTCCTCGTCAGGAACTGGGAGCTGGTGAGAGACCGACAGATCCGAATGAGGATAGCGAGGGGGAGAGACGGAGACGAGGAGGGAGAGGACTCGCAGATTGCGTCCTGCGACGGCGCCAGTGGGGACGACAGCCACATCAAGTCAGGTCCATGAAGCAAGTGTGTGTGTTAGTTTTTGTTTCTGTAGGTGTTTGTGGTTGATCCTTGCGCATTTTCATTTTTTTGTTTTGCCGTACATCTGTGTGGACTATGTTGTATGTGTGCATGTATGTGTGCGCTCGTCCGACTTCATGTTTGGCTTGTCTTTCCGTATCATACTCAGCAGCCCAAACTAAGTGCTTTTCCAACCACAGAATGCAGCCTGCAGAAATGTTTCCCTATTTCTGTCATCCAATGTTGGTGTCCAAGAACTCAGCAGGCATCGACTTTCTCCATTAGCAGTGAAACCACACACTTTCATCCAGCAGACATGAACCAAAGAGAAAACAAGAACACATATAATTAAAATGTAGCCGTAAACGATGATGTTCAAGCCTTCACTAACGTGCCGAATGCTGTTTGACCTGCAGATCACTCAGTGGGGGTGGAGGTGACGGTTATCAGCAGCAATGACCCCCCCCACCAAAGTCAGGACACCTCCAGCTCGCTCACTGCCAGCCCCAGCGTGAGTTAACCAGCCGCACACCACCCACATGGAGGAAAAAGTCTTCTAATAGAGTGAAGATTTTTTTTAAATTTGTTTTAAATCTGCTTTTGCAGTCAGTTGTATGTTTTTGTTCTCTCCAGCCCACCAATAGCCGGAGCAGACAAGAGGAGGAGGAGGAGGAGGGAGAGGAGGAAACAAAACGAGGGGAAAGAAAGGTCTGCAGCAAAGAACAGAGGAGGAAACGGTTGAATGCTTTACTTTTGACTCTGCAGCATTCATAAATTATCAGAAAGAGAGAGGTAAGTGGAGCATCAGCTGGTGTACAGTGCTGGCAAAAGTACTCACACCCGTTAACTTTTAACAAATTCAACCACGTAGCAACCACAGATTGCATTAAAATTTATTTGGATTCAACGAAATAGATCTACGCAGAGTTTATCGGTTTATAGTGGAGGGAAAATTATGTTGTTTTTTTCAGATCTTATTCAAATAAAAATCTGAAGCGGAAGTGTGTGGCGAGCAATGGGCTTCTGCCCCTTTAGTCTGGTGTCCCTAAATAAAATCAAATTCAAGCAGCTGTCTTCACAAGTCAGCCAGTTACATGCTACATTTTAACCTCACTTCAAAAACCAGCTGTTCTAAATTCCCCAAAGCTGAAACACAGTGGTGGCAGCATCATGATGTGGGGATGTTTTCCTTAGCAGAGAGTCAGGGAAGTTTGCTTGGACTGGCGGTAAACTGAAGGGAGCTGGAGAAAGGAGTCCACAGTTTGGTCCATAAAAGAACGTTCTGCCAGGAGAGGCTTGTGAACGGTGCAGTCACATACCCACTCCCAGGTAGTTGCCAACCAGATGGATATAAATAACTTTGCTGTCGGGCCTCTTTAATGGCATCACTTCCTGTAATGCAACTTCCCAATCACCCCGCATTAAAACTCTGGATTTACTGTACGGGTCTCCACACGCAGGCGGAGTGGAGCCATTCCTGGCATGTTACCAGACTTCCAAGCCAAGGTTGACAATTTTTCTGTGTTTGTTAAAAAACAGGTAACTGAACACAGTGTTTCACCAGAACATATCATTAGCATGGACGAGGTCATGCTAACAATGTTTATTTTGACAACTTCAAAATAAATGCGGCATACAGTCTAGAAATTATTGTACATATCCCAAAAGACCTCCAGCTGTATCTGCAGTGAAATGTGATTCTACAAAGTATTAGTAAGGAAACACTTCGGATGCCACACTTTTCAGATTTTTATTTGTAATAGTGTTTCAAAACCTTCTCATAAAATCCAGATAAAATATCGGCGTATGCCACTGAACAGTTTGGTTTGAGCCAGGACCGTCTGCAGGACATTGGTCATTTTTATTTTATCTTCATGTAGGGTGGAATTACTCCAAAAAGGGACCAGCCCCAGCAGTGACCAGGTGGACTGAAACTGATGTCACTGCACCAACTAAAAAGACAGAAAGACGAAGACGGGGAGCTTTTGACCGTGAGATGAACGAGACAAATTGACGTGGATGAAGGAAAAAAAAAAGAAGAAAAGACCAGCTGACATGAATTTGCACTAGTGCTGGATGAACAAGCACACTAAAGACTGTATGTATTCTGAGTGGACACACTTTAAAAAATACATATATACACTTTGAATGCTCTCACTGCGGCACCTTAAGCAAAAACAAAACTAAAAGGACGTGTGTTGCTCGGGAGGTTGTACGTGGACACGTACAATGCGGTACTCGGCATTTTCGGCTCACTAGTTTCCAAGAGAAAAGGAGCTCATAAGCCGCCCGGGGAGGAGAAAACGCAAATGTAGTCCGGGCCCCCCTTAAGTAGGTCAAAATTGAACCCTCATTTACTTGTTAAGCTTTCAAAGTCACATTGCACCTTTGGGAAATGGCACAAGGAGAAGTGATCCAGTTAAAAGCTAAAAAAAAAAAAAACCAGTGTTAGTTTTTTTTTTTTTTTTTTGCTTCGATTTAACAAGACTGTGTCTGCCATGTTCCAGTGAATAGGGAAAAGGGAGGGTGGGAAGAGCTTAGCAATAGGAATTTTGGCATTGCTGCAAGAGAATTTCTAATGAGGTTTTGAGAAAGAGCTTATTTTTTTGAAAAAAATAATAAAAGAAAAGTGTTGTCTGCTATAGAAATGGACAGAATATATTCATGACAGGAATGTTTATTGTCGAACTATTTTCAGTATTGCTTCCAAGGAAAAGGGGGAGATAGTTTTGTTTACTCCCGATTGCCTTTGAGAGGGTTTCCCTCTTTTCTTCGGAGCACTGACAATCAGAATGTCCTCGGCAATGGAGGCGATGGTGGGGGTGGGTGGGTGTCAGAGGGGAAAGGGATACAAGAAGTAATTTACCCCAAAATGCTCTGTAGAAGTGCCATGTCGTCTTATGTGTAAAAGCGAGCTCATGTGGTCTTTAAAAAGCAATATCTCCTCTAATAAGGACTATATAAGTACTCCAGTTATGGTTTTTTAATTAATTTGTGAATATTTGAGGACTTTGTTTTTCTGTACAAAAAGCATATTAAATTGTTCTCATCCTAGGATCATCGGATTGACAAGCCTTCGGTTTTATGTGAATGTACAGTACGTAGATCTATTTTCTTTTCATCCGCAGTAGAGTGTAAATTTAGCATAACACATAAAAGCTACCAGTCAAATCTTTCATTTTGCCGAAACATTTTTAACAGTATAAGCAGCTGACCAGTATATCCTTAGAACTGACATGGTTGTATATTATTTTTACTCTCTTTTTTTGTAGAGTTACATATTTTGCCTCCTTTTTTAGCTGAGCGTACTTTGGTCAGACAATCTGTGACAGTAAACTAGTTTTTTTTTTGTCTTTCAGTGCTCTCTTTCAGTAGTGTGGCTTCTTATAGCGAGCCAAAAAAGTGCAATTTCTTTGACTGTTTACATACTGTATGTATATTTTTCTCCCTCTTTACTTTTTTTACCTAAAGGCACTACATTATTGCCAGTGGATGATTAACTTTATAGCAAAGGTACACATAAAGAGTTATTTATCTAGTTTGCATGACATGTAACCTTTGCCTGTTGCCTCTGACGGTGTGCATCTGATAAGCAAAACAAAACAACAACAACAAAAAAAAAAAAAAAACAGTGATAATTCAATGCCATAGAATGTCAGCTCAAACATGTTGCCTCTATATCCATAATAATAAAAGCATTTTATGTCTCCTGGTACTAAACCCTGTGAACTCGTCATGCTTCAGCCTCAAGGCCCTCCTTCCTGCTGTATTTGTGTTTTAAGTGGAAGTACCGCAGTGATGCTAATCAGTGTGAGTTTACAGTGCTATCTAGTGGTGTAAGATTGTACGTCTCACATTCTGTTGTCCTCTGTAATGACCCACAGTGGACAACAGGGCTGTCAAAGCAGCACAATAACAAGATGGTGGGAGGGGTGTAGCGCATGGAGATGCTCTTATGCTCTCCTCTTTCCAGCCTAGCTGGGGCAGAGTTAGGTAATTTAAATCTGAAGAACTCTCCAGAGACCGAAAAAAAGGGATTACAATAGTGGATAGGGTTTTGAATTTTTACTGACTAGAATGTGCATGTTTGCAGAATACCTGGTACAATCCTGTTTTAAACAAACCTGTTTATTACATGTTGAAACCAAAAAATTTTAGTGTTTTTTTTTTGTTTTGTTTTTTTAAAGGATATTAATTTTAAGTGAATTCCAATAGACTGGCTGATCTGTAAAGCGGTTGGTGGCACTGTTGCCTAGCAGCTAGAAGGTCGAAACCTGGGCTGAGGTTTTTCTTGTATATTCTTCCAGTGCATGCATGGGTTCTCTCCAGATACTCTGGCTTCCTCCTACAATCAAAAAACATGAGTGATAAGTTCTTTGAACACTCTAAAAACTGCCTCCAGGTCTGAGTGTGTGTGACTGATCAGGGTGTATCTCGCCCCTCGCCTGATAACCGCTCACCAGGCCCATCAGTCATTTAGTGCCACAAACGACTAAAATATGCTTAAGGATGCCCTGTACAGCCAAAATGGTTTCGTTAGAGGCCCAAATCATTGAGTTTAGATGTTCAAATAATGGTAATGGGTACAGGTGTATGTAATCCAGGACCTAGGGATGCAGACTGCTTTCAATGCCATTTGTGAAAGAATAATTTTCTGTCAGGAGCTTAGTGAGTTCCAGCATGAATTTGATTGGATGCCACCTGTGCAGAATGTGATTATTATGAGGCCATAGACTTTCTGAGTCAATAAGCATCCAATAGTTTAAAAGTATTAAAACTAATGTTTGGCATTAAGAGCTTTTGAGCCCAGACTGTCTACTGCCAGAGTTGTCAACTTCAGGTAAGATATTGACAGCTCATGAATCCAACAGAACCACACTGGAAATAAATCTGAGCTGAGACAACTTCAGTAATCTTTGCAGTTTTACATCGACACATTCTGATACCAATTCTGATATTTTTGAACCATTTGTTGCACAAGTTTTCTCACAGACTGAGGAGTGGTACATTCCTTCATATTTTTATTTCAGAAAGACTCAGAAATAAATCTTAGAACAAAAATAATAAAATGTGGCAGAATAAAACTTAAAATAAGCATTTCTTAAAAATTTTTTTTTAAAAAAAGTTAAAAAAGTCCTGAGGCTACAGCTTTATGATTTTTAGGCTGGTTATTTTAAGGCAGAATTCCCCATAATGGGATTATATTTAGTGTCCTGCTCCATGGCTGCTACTTCTGGGACCCCAGCTGAGTCAACTCCACTCAGATCCACCCAGAGTGAGTTTGTTGCCTTTACATCTCTGCTGGCCAGACAACAATTTATCCTGGAGTAGAATCTCCCAAATCCTCCTGTTTCAAGCTGGTTCAGGAAAACTGTATTATTATTATTATTATTATTATTATTTTTCTGAAGTTGGAAGAAATTAAGTTACAGATTGAAGGGTTTCATAATAACTGAGACAGAGGTCATCTGTTTTATCTGCTTGATATTCAAAAAGGATATGTGGTTAAAAAAAAAGTTTAAATACAGTTAGCATTGATCTCAACTATTTCAATTTTCCTTCCAGGATAAAATCTTTTAAAATCAAAGAGGGATTTCCACGTGAGGTATTGTGTATGACATGCGAATCAAACAGCTGAACGGTTTGGTTTGAACAGATGATTTTTATTGGGTGTATTTACAAACAAGCACATGCAGGAGGTGGACAATTGACCGACACCAGAGGGGTACGCAACTATATGCAACACTGGGACTCGGAAATGTCTACAAGCTACGTTACACCAGAGAGAGAGAGAGAGAGAGAGAGAAGGAGGCTTTCTGTTACACACACACAGCGAAACAGCAGGATGTGCTGACACATGAAAGTGCTCACATCATCTCTACTTTCACTTCCATATGCACATGCACACACACGCACGCACACACACCGCCATCATGTTCACACCCTCACGCTTTCAGAACCCAGACAGATAGAGAGCTGTTCCTTTTTCTACACCTTGGAATCAATAAATAGTACATCCAATAAATTATCAGCTTTCACATAAAAAAATCTAAATGAACTTTATTTGTCCAATAATATTCAATCTGAAGATTTCTTATAACTATCCATTTGATGGTGTTTTATTATGAGAATTATTTACAGTATGAGCATGTAGTGGTTTCATTTACTGCTACTGGACTTTTGCTGTAGCGCCAGTAATGTCATGCTACATGGCACTGGCGTACATAGAAACTACAAGGATATTTTGAAGAATTGAGCTCTCCCTGATTTGTCAGTGGTAAAGAAACCTTCCTACAGAACCAAATCCAGACGTCTTCGAGTCTCTTTTCATCTTGTATCTTTAGAGTTTAAGATATCTTGCAATGCCTCAGTTGTACAGAAAACTAAAACGATGACTTTGAAACAAAGCAGCTCAACGTTTAAGCATATGCATAGTCGTCGATACATCTAGAATCCAGAGATAAACGAATAAATATATAAATATGACGCAAAGCAACGGGTTTCATGAGTGGCGTCAGTACAAACGAACCACTTCCACCATCACCACTATCATTAATATCAATGATTATGATCAGGAGACCTGGCAGGAAGATAAATACAAAAGCTGAGGAAAAGCCACCAAACCTATAAGCTTCACTGCAGCATTTTACATCACTTCAGGGATTTTTTTCCCCCCCTCTCGCTGCATTCATATTTTATTTCAGATAGTGTTACACAAGAGCTGAAAATGTTTTTGTGAGGTTATTTCTCAAACCACAGGATGAGCTACAGATTGTTTGTCTCATATTTCACCAGTGGGAGGGTTATATTAATGTGTCATTCATTCAAAGCATTCATGCTTATACTAAAATGCATTCAGTGTTAAACTTTATGAGCTATACGTAATCATTTTCAGAAAATTACAGTACTGCAAAAGTCTTGAGTCATTCCTTGTTTCCTTTATGCTTGCCTTCGAAGGAGCCAGACTTTCCTGTAACATTTTAAAAGTTGTCCTTATTAGTAATTCTTCAGACTTTCAGAAATTTTCTTTGGACCTTGGCTGCTTTTTTTTCTTGCAAATCTTTTTGTTCCAGACCTTCTAGCTGACTACAGAATCTAACTGAAAAACATGTCTGTATTCAGCAAATATGTGGAAGAGACCAAATTTGACTTTTTAACCTACATGCAAAACACAATTTGTGGTACTGTATATCATTCTGAATACACCATTCCAACACTGAAGTGCAGTGGTGGCAGCATCATGCTGTGGTAATGGTTATCTGTGTTGACAGGAAATCAGCTACACAGGGCAACCCTGGAGGAAAACCTGTCCGGAGCGAAACACACTTACGTGATGATGGCCCAGTCAAAGACCAGACCTAGATTCAACTGAGAATCTGTGGCAAGACTTGAAAATGGATAATTACAGTCTAAATCAATCCAACCAGTTTGAGCTTGAGTAATTTTGCCCCCCAAAAATTGCAAAAATCTCAACTGTAGAACCATACCCAGGATCACATTTATGTCTACAAAACATTGCTTTGGGGAGGAGTTTTATGGACACCACTTTTTTTTGCAAGGCACTATGTCAGAGGTAAATGCTTTGACAAAAAAAAAGGAATCATCAGTGAAAATGGTGGACAGATATTGAGTGTAAAAGCATTCAATATTCAAAGAACACCAAAAAAAAAAAACAACCGTCGAAAGCCCAGAGAATTATTGACCAAGAAAACTAAGAGATTACAACAAAGTCTGGCTCAGCTGAAGCAAAGTTTAAAGATATCGTGCTTTGAAAAAATCTTTTGCACCTTAATGTATGGCAAAACATTTGCAACACAAAAAGCACGCATAAAGGAAGATGCTGGATTTTATAATTAAAATATAGAACTTACTTTGCAGAACATCTACTTTATATGTGAGGCAAGTTGCACGTGTAAAAATGGATCAACCCATTCTTATCAGTCAAACTCACAATAATGTCAGTCTTTACCGTTTCACTTTTTTCCCTCTTGGTAATCTATCTGTCTCGGTAAAATCCCTCTCAGTTAATATAGCTGTACACATGGATTTATTATAATTTATATATATGTATAATTATACATTCTACTAGAATCGCAGAAACACACACAAACCGGGCCAGAGATGAGAGGTTGATAAGGGAACACAGACCTACACAGCTACAATTCACCACATCGACACGCAGTATGCAGACAGGAGCTGCGGCGCAGTACTCTAGCATCCTTTCTTCACTCAGTGACCTGCCGGCTGCAGCGCTGAAGCTGACTGCTCCAAAGATGTCGACTACAACACGCTTACTGGACAGGGTCTCCCCCGCCATCAGGTTCAGATCAGCAGCTGACGTGAAGCGCAGGAATGGAAGAAAAGCATTAAAAGGGACACTTCACTCAAAAATGATAACGGTTTGAATTTGAGTTGAGTCATTACTTCACGCCATCTGCTGCGTTCCTGCTACTTAAACTCATTAGCTACCAAACAGGATGAGTTTTAATAGGAAAAAAATCCCCATATGTTCACAACAGGAGAGAACTGGAGAATACTCGAGATGAAAGCGAAGCCGAGCAGATGGCGTCATGCTCTCAGCTCAAACCCACGTAAAATATCCCTTTCAGAGTAGTGCGACCTTCCCATAAACCCTCCAGACTCACTTAAAATATCTTTAATATGTATATATGTTATATATATTTATTTAATATAATATGGATTTTAGTGCAGAAGTTACAGCGCCGACGTCACATGATGAGAGAGGTGTAGCCAATCGGTACCAGCCCCTCCTTGTCTCCCTGACGACATCGAATCCAATCCTGATCGACGCCTCCCAGCACCACCAGCTCTTCGCCTTTGCAGAAGCTGAGCTCCGAACCGGTTCCGGCGTGGTCACACAGCGTTCGAACGGACCTGGAGCACAAGAACGGTGATAGCCATGAGAACGATACTGCCAGCATGTGAAGCAGGACTGGATGAGTCACGACCAGGACCGGTCAGAGCGATGAGTCACCAGTCGGTGAACTCCTTCAACAAGAGAAATGATGGCAGCAGCTATTCTGATCTCTGCTACACCCACTGGGGTTCCTGGAGCGTTAAAGAGAGCTGAGACATGCCTTGGTTTGCCTCAGATTAAGTTGTCTTTATTATTTTTTCCATGACTAGTCCATTCCCTTGTATAACTGATAGTCTAAATCTGATGTTTTTATTTCATGTATATTATTGCAAAAGATGTTATTTAAATATCCATCAATCAGGGTTTTTTTTCCATTGTAGTACTCTGGTTTGAATAAAGCTCCAATATGTCAATATAAGTTTTAGTGTATTTTAATTTTTCTTTGATATCAATTAAATAAAATTTAAACATCTTTTTTGTGAACTTTCTTTAAAGTCAAAGTTCACAAACATTTCCTGAGTATTTTGCAAAAAAACCAACATGTTTTTTTGTTTGTTTCTGCACCACAAAGCTTCCCATCATAGTTTGCTAAAATTTTGGCCCCTTCCTATTAGGTTTGTAGTCTCTAATCCTCTCCTTCCTCACATCATGATGGTGATGAAGGCGTTCACAGCCTTACAAGTTTCTCCATTTTTCCTCCAAGTGTAAGAACAGTCATTCAGAAAAAACTAGAATCTGGTTTTATAAATTTCTTCTTCCTCTCTTAGTGGCTCTTTAGTCAATATCACTACATGATTCATTTCACTGTGGATAATCACGCTGGCGTTAATTAATATTTGGTAACATTTTGTAGAAATGATTTTTTTTATATCCTCCTTTACCATAAAAAGCATTAGGATAATACATCACACTCAGTTTCATTATGAAATAAGCTGGTGTGATTGAGGCATTAACGTCAGATTGTGGTATCACCGAGAGTTTTCAGTCTAGGGTTAAAAATGCATTTACCAACTAGATATTTCATCCAAATTGAGTGGTTTTTAAAGGTTCTAAAATATATCAAAACGTGTCTTTCAAGTTCAAATGGAAAATTAATGAGTAAATAACTGCATCTCTAGCAGCTCAAGCTGAAAAGGCGGCTCTGGCATGAATCTGCAGAGTTTCTGTGTTCTACCTGAATTGTCTGGGTTTTTCTTTCGTTTCTGTGGCGTCTGTCTTTTTCTCTGATTCTATGTCTCTTCCTTCCTGAAGTTCAGAGGTTCCGCGTAGCGTTGGGGTGGAACTGCTGCTCACCATTCGGGTCAGAGCCGTGACACCAGGAGCTAACCACTGAGAGGGACGCCTGGGGATGGGAGAAGACAGACATGTGGGGTCATGAGATACAGTACAATTTTGTGGGCAGAAAATTATAAAAGTTCAATTTCACTTGATTACTACATGCAAATTATCTAAGATTGCTGTCCTCAGTGAGATGGAGAATTGTGTTTTGCTGGAGTTCTTTCTTTAATACCCTAGAAGTGTTCAAAAAATATTTAGCCTGTCTACATACTGGGCAAAAAATTTGTTTATATTCTTCCATCCTAAGAAGTTCCTTCTCTGTGCCGATGTACTCAGTAAAGACAGCGGCTCACCTGGTTGGTGGTGTATGACCTATAGGGCTTTTGGAGGCTCCAAAAAGTCGTCCCAAACTCCAGGGAACCTGAGAGCCGTTGACGGGGGAATAGTCACTTCCTGTCTGGTCCTGGAAATCAGGACTGTTGGTGTTCGTCTCCTCCTTTTTCACGGCAGACAGGCTAAAGTCGGCCAGGTTCTGGCTCAGCCGACCTCCCCAGCGCATAACAGCTCCCCAGCTCTGCTGGATCACCTACAGTTACAGTAAAAAAAGAAACACAAAAGTCCATTTGACAGAACTGTACAACCACAAGTGGTTGTAAGCATTGGATGACAAAATACTGACCTGTCCTGCTTGATGGGTAAAACTATCTTCATCTACATTAGAAAGAGGTAAAGTTTCAATTTCCTTTTCCTGCACCCACAGCAGCTGTGGACTTGTTTGCCCAAAACTAGGCGAAGCCTTCACAGGATCAGAATCTGTACTTGTTGATGACTCTGATCCCCCATTGTTTAAAATCGGTGAAGAATTTGTATTTGGTGAATGTTCTGGGCTTCCAAAGTCCACTTCTGAGAGGCTCTCCATGTATCTGCCAGCTGGGGATTTCAGTTGGCCCTGCGGGGAAGCCTGGAGCCCGGCCTCCTGATGGGGAGATCTGGGCATGTCAGGCCTGTGAGAATCCGCCTCCAGATGATGGTGCTGGAAGAGCAGGTCGAGGTTAAAGGTGAGCAGGCTGAGGGGCTGCAGCACGAGGAGCAGCTCCTCAAAAAGAGGCCAGCAGGTGGTCAGCGACAGACGCATAAAGGAAGTAGGGTGGTAATATGACTCCAGCACATCTGAGGTCGAGAAATATCAGGGTTTTAGAAGTGGCCTGCTTGCAAAAGGAGAATTTTGAAAAATCTATTTTTCAGTGGTGAAATGTTCTGTAAAAGACATCTTGTGGCAAAGTAAATAGGACTGAATGCAAATTGTATTTAAAAAAGGTATTTGGTACTTTTGTTGGCTTATCACACAAAATTCCACTAAAATATGATGTCATAAATCTCTGGGGACATGAATACTTTTGCAAGGCACTGTAGCAACAGCCAGATCTGTTAAGGGTTTAGAAACGTACCGCTGCAAGATTGAAGATGAGACAGCCAGAAATCTAGAAGCTTGGTGCTTTAAGAGAAAAATCAGAGAAAGGAGAATGATATAAGCAGTTGTGATAAGAACATTTCCAGAGGACAAAATGTCAAACTCTTACGCAGGGTTAGGCAAGAAGAGCTATTCCTTACTTTAGCAGACCAAGGAGGAATGCATTGAACCTCTGCTTGCTGTGTCTCAGCTGCGGCAGCTCGCCAACCCGGATTTGTAGGTTAAATAAGGCTTGAGATTTGGGACCTTGCAGAAATGGTTGAGTGAGAGAGCACGAGAGGGGAAAAAAGGGAAGACAGGTGATTGAAATACTGCTGTGAAGCCTGGCACTAATACAACGATCAATATCTGCATCCAGCTGGTTTCCTCTGTTCAGCGTTTTGAACAGTAAAAATCAACAGAGATGAGGGAGAAATATAAAACTGAAGTTTATCATCATCAACCAGGGGGCAGAACTCCAGGACAACTGCCAGACCACAGTAGCATATGCATAACATTACCTATTGTACCTTGCTTACCTGTCCATAACGTTGTTGTCCTTGTTGTTGCCTGCACCAGACTCCAGGCTGAGTTTGGCCTCCGGCCTGCAATCAGATCACTCTGGTGAGGCTTCAAGCCGTCGGTCAGCAAATTGTGCAGGGCGGGGCAGAGGCACTGCAGCACCAGACGGCCAAGAGATGGATTTATGGCGCTGTCTCCTGATAAAGCCTGGGGTGAACATGCAGGGGAGGGAAATGGAAATGGATAAGTTAAAAGGTTTGCAGCAATTGAAAAAGACGTTTGGAAAGAAATGCTCAAGAGAAAAAGGAGGGAAATATGCAATTCATGGACAAGTGTTTGAAGAAAATATTTGTTGATGAAATTCAACAAATATTTTTTAGAGAGCTTTCCATTTTATCCAAATAAGTCACCAGAATACTTTAGATTAGGAAATCATGCAGCGATAGTGAAAGTCTCACATTTTCCTAAATAATCTGTGTGTTTGACTCTTTACCTGCTCTCGAGTAATCTAGTAGTCCAAAAAAAAATTTCTGTCTCCCCTTTCAAACTATAAGTCCTTAGTTTTCTCACAAAACCAGGTTGCTTGGCTCTCCAAAGCCTCTTCCAGATGTTACACATTTTGTGGTTGGTAGAGAAGTAAAAGGAATCGAACAGCAGCTTTAGTCAAACCCTTTCTCTTTGATTAGCTGTATTTAGGCCATGCACAGAGGAAGAAAAATACTCCAGATATTATTGGCATAAGCATTCTATTACATCCCAAACTTTATGCTCACAAACAATGCTCGCAATCTCCAGGTGGTCTGGATGTTTACTCCCTGTTCAGGTAGTCTGTACTGGCCAAGGCATGAACTGTGTATGATCTTTGTAATGAAAGTGGCTTTTATGCCCTTTTTGTGTGTGTATTAAGTGACCACACACTCATTCAACAGTTTCCTTTGAAAGAAGGCTGTTTTTGTTAAAACAGTCGGTTATTTTTCTACAGCCGCATAGAGAGACCGTCTTCAAGACTGTAGTGCAGGGTCCTCATCCATGTATGATAAAGCATTCCTGTTTTTGTGGGCATGACTCAAAACACTCTTTTTTTTAAACATGTTTAAAAATTGCTTATTCTCTTTGAAAACCCCACATCTATACATTTACACACTTGCAAAAAGAACAAAGTAATTAAATCTGCTCTTTAGGGACTAACCTTCTGGACTATGGTCCGAGAAGAACTGAACTGAGCCAAGATGGCCTCCACTGCAGCACTGACTCCACTGACAAGAGCTGAAGAGAAGAAATAATAAGATAAGAACTGGGTGGTAAGGTTACATGCAATAGACCAAAACATAATACAACTGCAAGAATGAACACCTTTCTTTTCCTGCATACACAGAGAGGTAAGGCCGAGACCCCTCACTGAATGCTCCACATCCTCGCCCATCCAGGGAACGTCTATCTTCTGTACGGAGCCGGCAAACGAGACACTGCGAACGGCTTGCAGCGGCAGAGGAAATAATTACATACAGCTTCAATTTCTAAGCAAAACTAACATATGAGTGTTATTAAGTGAAATTAGGCAGATGTAAGCAGATGGCGCTTTGTGAGCACATCCTGTGAGTGTTGGAGCCACAGTAGTGAGGTTGTTTTACATCTGAATCCGTAATGATGGCTTCTTGTCAGCTTGAGAGTTAAACAGAAGCCCATGCATCAACCTCAGCTCACAAATTTATCAGGAAATTAATCAACCCATACTGACTCACTTAATGCTTTCAATTCATATCACAGATTTCATAAAACAAATTCCTGAAATCTTACAAACTCCTAAAGCTTTATTCAAAGCGCTTCCAGTGTGAATGTCTGGCCCCCAATAATTATTGTGATTCTTTCAAAACTACAAACATTATCCTTTGCAAGGGAGTTGGGTTTTAAATGAAAGAAAAAAGACAAAAGAGCTAATCCTGAAAGTCTCACAGTAATTAGAACAATCAGTCTCAACAGTTTAGAGTTACATTTTTAAAACTGTGCAAAGTGTGATTTTCTCTGAAGTAGATAGTTCATCACATGTAGAGCCACACATCTCACCCTAACAAAATTTTAGGAATTATTTTTATGTTCTTTTTTAAAACGTAAATGTGATGAAATCTACTGAATATCAATCACCCATTTAATTGTAGCTAAACTGTTGCAAATTTGGAAAATCTGCTCTGTTCAACAAACAACGTCTTCTCTGCTACTATTAAAGTTCAAATATTATAACCATATTTAATAATTTAATGTTTGGCTGATTGTATTGAGGTCAATGTTGCATTTAAATTGAACTTACTTTGGTCTCCCAGCAACCAGCACAGCCAAGCATAACCTCAACTTGGAATAGTAAGTGTTTCTCCTGAGGGAGAGCCAATTAATATGTGCAAGAGAGTTGAACACACCGCTACAATTTATTACTGTGAAAAGCAAGAATTACTGTTGACGTTTCATGGCGAGACACGAACAGCCTGTAATATTTCCCTAATAATATTTTTCCTGGAGTACGCTAGAGACATTTTATTCTAGATCTAGTTACAAAGAAAATATAGAATTGTGGAGATGTAAACAATAACTTTACAAACTGAACAGTCTTCACTGTGTTGAAAAGAAAATCTTGTTACTATCATATTTTTTAAGTTAATTTGATAGTTTAACTTAATCAAGAGCTGTCATTAGGTTTCAAACAATTTACCCTCGAGGTCCAAATTTCAATATGTCCCAGCATTATTAGTAAAGGAAGAATAAAATAAAGCTCTAGTTTTTGAAAGGCTCCAGTAACAGAGCAGAAACGTTCATCTATGAATTTCTTCAAGAAATATATGACATGAAGTCAGAGGTTTTTGTGAGTGTGCGTAAAACATTCTACAAACTTACAGTGAGAAAACCTGGACAAACAAGAAGCTGAAAAGAAACAGCTGTAGGTGTTGCCACAAAAATAACGGGACATATAATAACAAATGTGCAAACACAGGTGCTGTGAACACACTGGTATTTATAGAACAAAGTCATACAGTGGATGTAGAAAGTCTATAAAATGACTGTATTAAAATGCCAAGGCATTGTGACATGAAAAATAAGACTTCAATAAATCCTTTCAGACCTTTAAATTGACCTGTAACCCTTATAAGTCAAAAAATAAAATAAAAATCAGTAATCTTTTTAAAAGACAAATAAAACTAAGAAATTTGGTTGCATAAATGTTTACATCTTTATCAGTATTACTATTATTGTTACTGTTATTATAATTAGTAGTAGTAGTAGGTATAAAAATATCCCAGTTAGAAAAAAGTGTGCAAACCTATGTAACTACATTTTTAAAGTTTTTTGGGTTTTTTATCCACTCCACCCAGCCCTAAAAAAGTAAAAAATAAAAAATCAGAAAGTTTGAAAATCCTTTAAAACATTAAAGGTATTAAATGTAGAAAAGTTCTGGAATAATAAACCCCCTGGCATTTTAAATAGAGCGGATAGACTTTTTTAAAATCCACTGTTTACGAAGGTTTAACCGTTATCAAAGAGGGGGAAACAAGGAACAAAGTAAACACTTATTACATTTTCTCTGTAATTTAAAGATCTACTGTGCTGTGGGTGTGCTTTGGCTGAGATGCATGTGTCAATTTTAACACATCATGCAGAAACAGAAGAAAAGCAAGGAGAGAAGCCAGAACAGTCCAACACAGACAAACAGACAGGGGAGGACAAAGAGAGACAGATTGAGCAGAGTGACTGTAGACACGCTGTGACAGGACCAGCTGTTCCCCGTCTGAAGGACCTTTTTTGCAGATTTGAAAGAAGAGCGGAGGTAGGACATATCAGATGACATGCAGGTAGCTGCCCTCTGATAGCACAAATAGCTATAGTTACGGCTACTTTCAAATCTGGAAAACTCCCTCAAAGCTGAAAAAGGGAACAACCACTCCAGAGTGAAATACACACAAGTTAAATGTCTAGCAAAATAATAAATAAATTAATAATTTAAAAAAAAGACTGAGAAAATGTGAAATGCAGTGTAGGAAAGATTCTTACTCGCCACATGTGGCTGCGGAGGACCCTGGTAGAGTTTAGGGGGCAGAGAGGGCGCCCTGGGTGGGATGGGAGGGTAGAGGTTTGGGTAGTAGAGGGGAGCAGTGAGGGCAGGAAGGGTGTGAGAACGGGGAAAGAGCGGGGAGTTCAGGCGAGAGAGCGGGAGAGCTCCAGAGCGCTGCGGAGGGGACAGGGCGCCGATGGGGGAGAGGCGCGGAGGGGCGCCCCGGTGGAGCGGGCAGTTTTTAGGGTGGTAGAGGTAGCATGTGGGAAGGGGAGGAAGCTCTTTGGACATTCTGGCCTTAATCCTGCTATCGTCTGCCTGGCAGTGCCTTTCTGAATACAGAGAATCCACAGCACCGAAGCTGTCTGGGTAACTCATCATAACATCTATGTTCTTATATGGAGTGGTGCAGCCCTGCGGTCCGGAGGTGCCACTAAACGAGATGTGGGTGTCGTCTCGCTTCTCTGAATCGCTGCAGTAGAGTGAGTCAAAATTACACTTCGACTCAAAGTCCCCAGTGTTGGTTTTGGAATCGTTGCCGTACTTATAAGCTGAATGTGTGTTTTCACTGAAAATGTCTCTGTAGTAATGAGAGTCTGCGCGGAAATCAGCCAGGGAATCATCAAATCCAGAGCCTACAAGAGAGCTGGAGTCGTCTTTGTGGATATAAGCTGAGTCTGCAGCAGCAGGACCCCTTTGTTCGTTGGCCTGTTTGTTGGAGGACCACCGATCTGCGAGGAGCTGCGAGTTATGGGGGTCTGAGTGGAGGGAAGGGAAGGCGGAATGCAGGAAGTAGGGTTGGGGGGACCGGGTAAGGGACAGCGGGGGTGAGGAAACTGTTCAGTTCAGGGCATTAAGCGGAAACATATTAGTCAGGATAGGGCAGACATAAAGCCAAGCAATGGACATACAATGGATACAACCGAGTGGGATAGATGCGTGAGAAAAAAAACAAAGTCATAATGTGGCAAAGAAATGGGAAGGAGAGAGAGATGTAGAGAATGTTAGTGTAAAACAGGAGAAAAATGCACAATTCTAACAGTATTTCAGCCTCCATCATCTAATAACAGAGGGCTAGACTTAGACTTAGCTCACATTTAAAAACTGACCACAGGAGCCAGAGAGGCTGACTGACTAAGTTCAATTCCACTTCTTTTAAATAAGGGTTAGTGTGGCTGTGGACCCCCACATGTGATGTTCAGACTACAGTTAAGCAAATATTAAGAACAGCTGTGAGGGCAACATTTGTGTGTGTTTTTGTTTGTCCAGACAAAAATGAAAGAAAATCTGGCAGCAACTGAATCCTGAATTATATCGTATGACCAGCAGATGGCAGCTTTGAACAGAAGTCTTTCAATTTTGGATTTTATATAAATAAATGCTTTTAAAACCTCAGTATTTGACTGGGGTTTTATGTGATAGACCAACACAAAGTAGTCAATAATTGCACAAATACAGGAAATTAATAATTAGCTTTCAAACAGTTTAAAATAAAACATTGTGTGCATATGGATTTAGTTAGCTAAATAAAATCTAGCAATTGCTCTAAGAGATACATGTGTGCAATTTCATTTGAGAATAAATCCAGCTGTACTCGCAGTAATTTTGGAAAAATATCATGGGGACTAATGAGTTAAAAGTGGAACTTTTTAGAAGGTGTCCATCTTGTTAAATGAGGTATAGAAGTAATATCATTTCAGTAAAAGTCTAGACCTAAATGCAATTAAGAATCTGGGATAAAACATGAAACATACCTGGCCCCAGATGCTAGCAGCAATCTGACTGTGCCTGAACCATAATAATATGCAATATAATGTCCCTAGAAGCTGATAGAGAGAGAAGACTTTCAGCTGCAATCACAGCACAAGGAAATTAGAAAAAGAATAGTCAAAGGTATTGAAAAAAATTGCATGTCACACCTTTCAGATATTTATTTCTAGTAAAAAAAAAAATATATCCATTAATACATTAAAGTTGCAAAGGTGATGTGGTGTAAACACAGTGCAGTTTCACTTTCTATCACTTCCTTGAGAAAAGTATATGAACATAGTAAATTTTTAGACTCCATAAACTACTTCAAGTATTTTAAACTTCACTGCAGTGCGGTGCCATCTCCAGATTGCCTTCCCTATGTCAGTTCTCGCCTTTGTTTCCTCCCCTGCTTTTACCTTCCTGTCCTCCCCAGCAGTAACAGCAGTCAGCGTATGAATGCTGAGTCAGTAGACAGAGATAACACACTTCAGTCTCTAACCTCGGCTCTGTAGAGCCTCAGAGTGGCACTACAGTTTTCTGCCAGGCTAAAAGAAGAGGTGAGAGAGAAGTCGTACCTTGTTTAGACTTGAGCTCCCTTTGAACTGAAGTCAACATATGCTACTTCCTATTATCAAAACAAAACTCTTAGCAGTTGGCCTGTACACAGAGATCCACCCCTTTGGCTCTTAAAGGAGTACACACCTTTTCATAAGTTGTTTCATTTTCCTCTAAATACATACATTTCAGGAAAAAAACAACTTGTTAATTTCTTCATGAGCGGTAGAAAAGATGATCAGCACCACTGCATCGATCAGACACCTATCAAAGAGATATTTCACTCCAAGATCATTTTTGAAGGCTCTAGTGGCTTTTATTTGATAGTTAATTAACAGGAAAGTGGGTAATGAGAGAAGGGGAAGACATGCAGCAAAGGTCGACTGGCCGGGAATCGAACCTGCGACAGCCACATCGAGGACTAAGCCTACATATGTGGGTTGTGCTTAACCCCTGGGCCACCACAGCACATCCCATCACTCCAAGATCTTAAAGAAATAACACAACCTTTCATATTGGAGGACTGGATACAGGGAAGCAACCATCCTACACATTATAAACTGATGGGAATTAAATCCATCAGTTTACAATGTGTAAAAAAATTGCTAATTTAATCTGAGAAAATAGAAAAAGCTGTTTTTAAATCATAATGTCATTAATAACAATGATCAATGTTAATAGGAATAATCAGAGAGAGAAAGCTATCAAAAGCAAGTTGTCCTTGATATACCTAAATCAACAATTATTTTTGCTGAACCAAGGAAGACAGGACATAGCAAAGAAGGAGCCCTTTTAGACACAAATAGTGATAATAAAGCCAGGAAATACAAGTATTTTTCCTTACTCTTATTTGCCTTTTTCCTACTTTTCCCAGACTTGAGAAATAATACAATCAGATTCCCTACATTCCAGATTGAGTAGGGATCCAGTTAGGAAAATAAGAAAACTGAAAATGTAGACTTTAGTGCTCTTCCATTATCCCCCAACCCTCAGAATGAAGAGATGATAAATAATTGAATAAGTTTGTGATGAAATCACACTTTGATAGCCAGTGGAGGATGTGCTGGCTGGAAAGTTTCCAACCACCTCTTTTATCTCGTATTACTTCATCTATCTTCACGGCTGTTCATCTTCCACTCCCGTGGTTCCCTCACTCTTAAACTCTCGCTGCATACCCCTCATTAGCAGCCATCCATCACATCACCCTTACTTTCACTCTGTGAATCATGCTCTGTGTACCATTACCATTAATGAGTCAACATTTTCATCCATCTTGGTTTTTCTATTACGAGATAACAAGGAGGAAAATGTCCAAGGAAATAATCTTTGCATGACTGAGGATATGAGAATGCAGCCTATCTACCTGTTTGTTATCCCCTCTACTCTTTTCATTATCTTATCATCTCAATTTTAATTTACAGTTTGTAATGGACATATAAAAAAAGACATCTACAGGACTGTACAAAACCTCCTATATCTTCATGTTTTACTTCCAAATACTTAAAACAAATCATTAATTCATCAAACATTTTTGGACTGGACGCAAGGTTAAGCGTGGATGATAACATCATCATCACATCATGTGGATAATGTGTAATTTTACCTCCAAAATTACACATGTACTGCTTTATGGTGGTCTACCACATCAAATCTCACAGAAATATACTGAAGTTTTCTGGATGCAATATAACAAATTGTGAAAGACTGAAAAATATAAGAATACTTCTGAAAAATTTTTTTTAGCTAAAAGATTGTTCAACAAGGCTTGTTGCATCTAAAAAACTTTTGCTTTGTTATAGATTTAAGTAAAAAAATTGGAACAATGTGTGGCATTTTCACTGCCTGTTGGTCATAAAGTATCTACAGATCAAATTGGTTCTTTGCTAACTCTTTTGAGGCTCAGTGGGAAGTGAATTAAAAACTAAGACCACTTTTCTGTGTGAGAATGAGAAATCACTTTAAGGTGTTCAACTGTATTAAATTGGAATGCCCTTGTTAGTTATTTGTTGGCTCATGAAAGTTGTACTCACCAGAAGTTCTCGATTCAAAAGTTCTCCCTCCATCAGCCCGGCCTCTCACCTCTACTTCCTCTTTTCCTTTCTTTGTCTTCCTTTCCTTCATCTCTTCCTTCATCTCCCTGTCTTGGCCTACATTCCACAGGCTGCTGTCACTGACTGAGCAGCCGATCTTCTGCCATGGGCACAGCTCCAGCTGTCCACCCTCCTTGTCAGCTCTCTGCAGCATCTCCTTCAGGGCGGCCATGGAGGTGAGGGCTGGGGGCGGCTGCATGAACAGGGCTTGGGCCTGTGAAGTGTACTCCCACTGGCTGCCGTCACTACCAGCCTTCTCCCTCCTCCACCTCAGGTTGTAGAGTATATCTGGGTCGGGGGTGATAACAGTGGGGTCGGGCTCAGGATCTGTGATCACCTTTGTGGGAGGGGAGGTGCTCTTGTTGCGGAAACGAAGCTCTTTAAACGTAGTCACCTTTGGACCAGAGCCTGGAGAGGAGCCTGATGACCTGAGCTTTTTTGGGACTTCAGTGGTGGATATTCTCTTCTCCAGTACTGGGAGCTGTGGTGGGGCTTCACGTTCAGGTGTGAAAGCTATAAGCCAATCAAAGCGCTCAGGTTGCTCAGAGTTAGCAGGCAAAGTGCTGACTTTGAGGGGCGCTAAAGAAGGTGGGATGGGAGGCAAAGGACGAGGAGGTGGAGGAGGTGGAGGAGAATCTGGTAGCTCATTTGAATAAGAGAAAGTCTTTACTGTTGCTTCATGTGGATTATTAAAACTTGTGCTGTAGTAATGATCTGTCACCAAAGCACTGTTCTTCTTCCTTCTTCTTGCAATTTCAGTGAAAGAGGTGGTCCTTTGTCTTTCTTTACTTTCCCCCTCCTTATTGCCATCCTCAAATGCTTTTCCGTCTCCACCCACTTTGCCTGTGTCATTTTCCTTCTCTGCCTCGCTGTCTTGTAATCTGAACTCTCTGGACTCGAGAGATGTAAAGTGATTATCTGCTTCCTCCTCATCGTCCAACTCCCCAACGCAGACACTGAGCTCAGGGCTGAGTTTAAGGAGCTCGGCTTGGGTCAGTCCGGCAAGCATGAGCAGCTTCCGGATCTCCACGTCCAATGTGTGGAAGGAGGGCGGAGGGGGCAGGGCAGGTGGTGGGGGTATTTCGGGGGGTGAGAAGGAGCCAGACACTGAGATGACAGGTGGAGGAGGCAATGGTGGAGGGCGTGTGGTGGGTGGTGGCAGAGAGAGGGGAGTTCTTTCCTGTTCAGCTTGAAGAGCAGCAAGGCGCTGGGCCTCCTTCCTGGCCAGGTGTCGCTTACGGGGTGGAGGGATGGGTGGGGTTGGAGTGGGAATGGACGGAGGTGGGGAAGGAGTGGTATAAAGGGTGAGGTAGGGGACTGGTTTGGAGAGAGGAAGAGGAGGGATGGATGGTGGAGATGGAGGGAGGGGCTTCTCACATCGAAATGTTGAGAATGTGGGCGAAGAGGAGTTGGGGGAGAAAGTGGACAAAGTGGGGGAGGTTGCGACGGCCATGGAGGTGGTCTCTCTGCTGATGTTGATGTAGGTGTGGAGATCAGAGCTCACGCTGGCATGACGGGCAGGAGGTTTGGGGGGTCTGGGTGGCGGCTCAATGGGGGAAGGGGTGAGGGAGTCTGGAGCAAGAGGATCTTCACAGTCTGATGGAGCGGTGAGATCAACTCCAGCATCTGAAAACTCCTGAGACTCCCCCATTGTTCCGTCACGGGTTTTATACAACTTCCAGGGAATGTCGATGTTCCCCATTTCATCCATAATATCTGAGAGGTCCTGCTCCTCCAGATCCTCAAGATCAAAGCCCTTCTCGTGAAGTCTGGCAATGTAGGCCAGCTTCACTTCCCTATTCACTTTTTCTAAACGATCCAGGTGATCTAGGCGATCCCTCAGTACATCCCAGTGTTGCTCCCCTTCCAGATCCCAGTGAGCAACTTGGATAACCTGGCTGAACCGCTCCATTTTCCCAAACTCCCCTACAGACTCTAGGAAGTCAAGTAAATCTAGTTTGTTAGCATCAGAGTCGCCTTTTACCCCTAAGTAGTCAGGAGAAGGGGAGTCAAGCGCAGAGGGGTAACCCTCATCAGGGGAGCAAGAGGCAACTGGGGAACAAGAGGTTAGGGAGAAAGGATTCTTGTTAAGTGGAAGAGATGAGGGATGCTTGAACTCAGGGAATTGGTCTTTGGGGTTCAAAGCAGCAGACAGATGGTCCTGGTCGTGTAAGAAGCACATGGAAGCGCACTGATCAGCACAGTCAGACTCCAGGTCAGAGCAGGAGCTGATGGAAGTGGAGGATGATGAAGTGGAAGAGGAGAGTGAGAATTCCAAGAGGGATGGGGGGCAGTCACAGCATGACGGCACCAGGGTGTCATCATCATCATCATCACTATCTGTCTCATCGTCCTCATCATCATCGACAGCAGTGTCTCTGCTGCTCATTTCCTCCTCATCATCTTCATCTACAGTTTTCTTGTTGTCCACATCTGCATTTTCATCTGTGTTCTTTACATCATTTCCCAGATTGGCAGCAGATTGGGCAGAGGGCTCCGCATGCGAGGGAACTGGCTCTTTGGCCTTCATCCCATCATGCTTGTGGGCCAACTGAACCACAGGAGGAGGAGGAGGTAGCTGCAGCTGCTGTCTGATGGAGACGGTGTTGTTGTTGTTGTGGTTATGGTTGAACATGCTGTTGTTGTCTTGAGGGGAGCGCCCATCGCAGCACAGGCAAGGGAGGCTTGGCTCGTTGCAGTTTGGATCCAGAGGGAGGACGGAGGGAAGAGGCAGAGGAGGGGCAGCGACGTCTGGCGTGTTCCGGGTCGCTGCAGATGGCCGAGTGCTCTTCAGTTTGGGTTTGGCCAATCTGGAAGCAGTGGGACCTTGTTTTTGAGAGCTCGGTCTGGACTGGATTATAGGAGCTCGTGGCTGTGCAGCCGTCCTGCTCCTGGAGGAAGCAGCAGGGGCTTTAACAGCCCGCCTTGGGGATGGGGTGGTGATTGTGTTCATGTTTTTATCCTCCTTCTGAAGACTAGAGCCACGAAGCTTGGACCCAGCTGAGTTAGCGGTCCGCCTGCTGGCATCGAAACGCCGCGGCTTTGGAGTCTGGGAGGACGATTGCATCGTGGGAATGGGACTATTTAAAATTCTCAGATACTTCTGTTGCTATAGAAACTGGTGCTGGAAATTCTGGACGGATCCTGTCTAAGATGCACCGTAAGTCACATCTTGGCTTGACTCCCAAGATCCTGCAACATCAAAGAAGACACATGATGAATCATTTCTACGAGCAGGCTGGGCTCACCAAACACCAGTTTTTTTGTGTCTACACGTGTCTTTGTTTCATATTAAACTGAAGTGAAGCTGACGTAGTTTATAATATATTCATTAAAATCCAGTGTTACAGATATCAGAGTAAATCTCCAGAGAACACTTTGTCTCATGCTGTTGATGTCAGAGAAAATAACATCTGATGATGTCTTTTTATTACACTCTGCTCTGCATGAGTAGGGATATTCTATTCTTTCTTTGTATATCTGCATATCTACAGTGCCTTGCAAAAACATTGAATTGTATTGCTGAAACTCTGACAGTAAAATGGGTTTACAAGTCTTCATAGCATACAAAGGGATTCACACCCTTTTAACTTTTTTAGACTTTCTGCAGAATTTCCCTGTCTTAGGTTTCACCCATATTCTTACCAAATCCACAGAGGCTCCCGCTGAACTTCCTGAAGAGAAGCGTACCCAAACAGGAGTGAAACTGAATTCCACTTTTGGACTATACTTAATATTTTACGGGTGCTGGATCATTTTTAAGACTTTTCTTTTTTCAGATTAATACCATGTTTCATTTTCTGTCCTTTTCAAAATCAACATGAATTATGAACTACTTTTTGAGTGGTTTTATTATCCACCGCATGGCTGCCACAGGACCCTTTTTTTATTTTTTTATTTTTTTTTTTACAGCTACTTAAACACTGACAGCAAGAAGACTCCCTCAGGAGGCTCAACATGAAATTTCATTTCATTTAAACAAGTTTTTCATTCTTTCTTAATATTTTTGCCCTGACATTGGAAAAGAACAGAATCTAACAAGCTACTCTTAAAATATTACATAATTAATCACTAATATTTAGGTATAAAAGAATAAAATGGCACATTTAAATGTTTGTACTCTGAAAATGTGGACATTACTTGGAAGATGTGACTATGGTACTTTTATACAACTAAATTTCTTACACCTTGTCATTTTTTCTCATTTTCTGCAAAGATTGTGTCCACCTTACTTGTGTTATTTTTCATCTTTGATGTTATTGTAAAAAATATATATACCAAGTCCTGGTATTAAATTTCTTCGGTTCGCCTAACACGGTGCTTTGTAAAAGTTTTTCACATATCGTTAAATTACAACCAAAAACTTTGATATATTTTAAAAGGAAAGCATGGCTTCCTAACTTTACTTGGCAAGTAAAATGCTGAAAAGTGCTGTGTGAATTTGGATTCCAGACCCATAAGTTAATACTTGAAACCAAGCACTTTGGCGTATTGTCCATCTCAAGTTAGGTTGAATAGATAGTAAATGTGAACATCCGTCACCAATTCTGACTTTCTTCACATAGTATCCCCACAGGATGATAAAAACACCACCATGTTTTGGCAGCTAGGACTGGGTGTTCAGCATGAAATGAAAATACACAAATCAGAACACCTTTTACTAACTAGGTCACTTATGGAGGCAATTGATTACTTTATATTTTATTTAGGGGTGTCAGATGCCAGATTGAGTAAAAGTGCACATGCCAGTTTTATGAGTTTATTTAATTTTTTTATTTTATCTAAAACTATGAATAATTTTCTTTCTACTTCAACTCAATTCATCCATCCATCCATTTTCTGTTCACCCTGGTCCCTAATGGGGTCAGGAGGGTTGCTGGTGTCTATCTCCAGCTGCGTTCCGGGCGAGAGGCGGGGTTCACCCTGGACAGGTCGCCAGTCTGTCGCAGGGGAACACAGAGACACACAGGACACACAACCACTCACACACACACTCACACCTAGGGAGAATTTAGAGAGACCAATTAACCTGACAGTCATGTTTTTGGACTGTGGGAGAAAGCCGGAGAACCCGGAGAGAACACACGCATGCACAGGGAGAGCATGCAAACTCCATGCAGAAAGACCCCGGGCCGGGAATCGAACCCAGGACCTTATTGCTGCAAGGCAACAGCTCTACCAACTGCGCCACTGTGCAGCCCCAACTCAGTTCAGTTGAGTTCATTTATATAGCAGCAGTCCATAACACGTCTTTTTAAAAAAAAGTAAATTCAGGCCAATCATGCACACATTTCAATTGATCATAGTTGTGAAAAGATGCAGTCAAGCTCAGATTATCAATTAAACTGATTAAAAATATGTAAGGACATGTAGTGACTTCAGCACTTTGTGATGGTCTAACATGACATCCCCATGAAGCAGTTTGCAGTTAAAATGTAACAACATCCGGACAATCTGACGGAACACGAATGCTTTTGAATGGCACCGTGTAGATAGAACTGTCATCTTATCAGAACGCTTCCTCAGTAATCATGAGTCGATAGTGTTTCCATCTCTGCCACAAGCTGATAAAAGGAAGGAAGAGCAACATCAAATGAAAAAGATTGTAGGGGGGGAAAAAAATGCCCAATACCTGGAGCATAACGCAGATGTAACTGGAGCATGAAATAATCAGCACATCACTGAGTGTGCCTTCTCCTTTTTAAAGCCCATCCACAGAGGGCTATTACTCACATACAGAAAAAATTTACCAAATATATATATATATATATATATATATATATATATATATATATATATATATATATATATATATATATATATATATATATATATATTGTCCTTCACAGCAACGGGAACAAAAATGACTCAATAATCTGTTTGTTCTCAGGAATGCAAGTTGAAGCCAGCACACCAAGTAACTAAAATATAAGCTACTGCCTATCTTTGCGTGTGTTTGGACGGTCCCGTGCAGAACCTTGTTTGCATGGATCCCACAGAGCTGATGGAGACAGGGCTGAGGATGGGTGGAGGAGGGGGCTACATCCATCCGCATCGCTCTCAAACAGGCCCACACGCCCCATTTATAACGCTTTATGGCATTAACTTCTATTTTATCCATGTTCTAACTCAAATATGCGTATATATGAATAACATATTATTAAATAAAAAATATTTAAACCTACATAATCTACATATCACGACCTCAAGCGGAATTCTATGTTTTTAACCATGTTAAATCATGACATTTCTCTGACATGACTCGTTAAAGCAGGTACTCTTAAAAAGACAATATACATGCATGCAAATAAATGTAGTATTAAAATTACTCACGTCGGATTTGTTTAAAGATGGGTGAAGGTCTCCATCTCCTATGTCTCTCTCACATCCAAGTCCGGGAGGATGTAGATTCTTCTCCTTGTTAACGGCCTTATCGTCTGTCTTCTCGCGAGAACACAGAAACGCCTCCTTTTTGCCCAGCCAACCCCTTGCTGGTATCAGCATAATAGTCATAACATTGTGTTTTTTCCCGTATTTTCTTCAAATAATTAGGGCTAAAAATTAAAATAAAGAGTATTTTATAAATAATAAATTGTCCTGAAATTTGTTTACATATGCCATAGATTTATTAGGTTAATTGTGAACAAAATCAGACAAAATATTTAATTTCTTTCTCTAGTGTACATCTCAATATTACTAATTTTTTTTTTATTTAAGTAATTGAATTCAGAAATAGAACATATTATATAAATGCATTAGAGTAATGTATGTAAATTATTTATTTATTTATTTTTTGTTCCAAAATATTACAAAAAACTGGCTTAAAGCTAATCAAAACCAAAATTCAGTTCCTAGAGAAGTGCAAATTTACATGAGACCAATAAAAAACATTTTCAACCTGTATGAAAAGTAAACCAATTTCCAGTGCACAATGTGCACTTAACATTTGCTTGGGATTCCTTCTGCATGAATAACTTAATCAGTGACTTGATAAAGTATTTCATAATTTTTTTTTACACAAAATATGCTTTATGGAAAAAAATATGACTTGGCAGCAGTCTAGCCAATTCTCTCTTCATGCCTGGTAAGAGGTTTCTGAAATTGTATCTGCTTCAAGAAAAAAAGGCCTAGATGAGGAATGTAACAATTGCAGGTGAGGACCAGAAGTTTGTAATCCTCCTAAGGCTGCAGTCATCCCTAATACACATGTAATTTCACCCAAATGTTTTCCTCCCACTTTAATTTTTACTACATTTTTTATATACAGATCTCTTTGAACTATGAGCTTCCTTAACAGTGACCCTCAACGGCTTATCCTTTTGTGATATTGACCATTGAGGAACATGGTTTCATGTAAACCTTCCCTAGTGGTCTTTTTTGCTATATTGAGAATGTGATGAACTTAGGCTGTTTTCCGTTACTGTTTTTCAGTTTTGTAATTGTGAAACTGGATCTGATTTACTGTCACTGGTATATTAACATTGTTGACAGATTGCTGTCTGAATGCATTTCATAATAGTTATATACTACATGGTTCTTGATACAAACGGTCCAACAGTAACTGAATTTTTGACCGGGATTAATAACGTTTCTAAAAGGGATCAAATGTCTGTGCGATTGTTAAAATAAGATGTAGATTAAGAGACAATCCTTTACATACCCTTCACTGGTCTCCATGTACACCACACAAGACCAGAACATTATTTCTCTCTAGCTCAACAAGTGTGTTTGGTGCCCATTATTCTTGCCCAGAAAAAGGATGCAAAAGAGACAGATCATAAATAATTTATTAGGTGCAATTACATTGAGACAACTGGGTATTTTATAAAAACACTATAAAGAGGTTTTAGGGAATAATCTCCCAGGAGACATATCCTTCCCAAGCCCAAATAAAGTACAACTATTTCCTTGACATTATTTTCAAAATATAAACAATAACTACATTGAGACTTTTGTGGGGTAAATATACCCTTTTCCCTGATATTCATAACTCACTGAAAAGCTACTTATATACTTGTTCAGCTAAGATCAGTTTGAAACATCTCCCTTGTGATTTTAACATCCTAGATCCAGTTCTTTCCTGTGATGTTCCATCCCTCACTTATTCCTCTTGTAAATCTTCTTGGCGAAGTTGAGGAATATTGAGTGAGGGAGATTCTGAGCATGTCGGGCGATGAGTTTCTGCAGCCGCTGGTAGCTCTCCTCTTCATATGTGTGATACAGTTTTGGCATTAGTAGGGTGTTGTAGAGCTCTTTGACCTTCGCCACGCTGGCTTCATCCTTGCGTCCGTAGCAAGCCTAATGAGAATGTGAAAACATCAGCTCTTGATGCAATTCAGTGGAAAACGTGTTGCATGAGAATAAAATAACCGCACAAAAAATTAACCTTCTTCTGAACTCGTCACAAACCCCAGACCTACATCACAGAGAAACCCTTTAGGGGGAGCCACAAGAAAAGATTCATTATACTCCAATATTGGAAAATGTTTCAGGGGATGATGAAATGCTGTTGAGATGAAATTGCAACACATGGACACAAATTGGTCTGAACTGGTGCAAATTAACCCAAAGTTTCACAGACAGCTGCAATAAACACCTGCCAAACTAAAAATAGGGGTTTTCTTCATTGCGAAATGGGCAATGGCTCAAAGGGAAAAATAATCCCATGAGTCTTAAAAGAGCTTCAGATTTAACTGTATTTCTGCAGAGCTCCAACACAGGATGGTTGTTTGTACAATTTTCAATGAACAATCAAATGTGGATGCACTTAAAACATTTGAATAGTATTTCTTAAGTACAGAAGGATTATATCAGCTGCAATGGAAAGTTTTTAGTAAACCACCGACCTTCTGAAAGTAAATAAGAGGAAACAGAAAAACAGGATATGCAATAAGATGGGTATCTTTGTGGAACATCATTACCAGCCAGAAAATGGCTGAAATAGGGAAACAGGCATTTTCAGTCTGTAAGTGAAGGCTAATTTCTTAATAAATGTTTGATTTGTCTTCAAAAACAACTTTATTTTTTGTTGGAGACGACTTCCATGCAAGGAAACGAATCGTAATCTGATGTTGCTGCATTGCAGATAAACTTTGAAGAGATTTTTGCTCAAATGGAAATGCTGCATAACAAACCTCACCTCCAGAACTGATCTCTGCTCAGGAGTCATCACTTCTAGAGCTTTCACCACCAACCAGCTGCATTTGTTGTCCTGGATGTCTGTCCCAATCTTTCCAGTCACAGCTGGGTCGCCATAACAATCCAAGTAGTCATCCTGCGGAATAAAACGCATAAATGGTTTATTATCACAGCAGACATGGCAGCATGTTATTTAAACAGTGAGAAAACTGATTATATTAATAACCAACTACCTGTATTTGGAAAAACTCTCCCATCTCCAGTAAGATGTGCTTGGCATTATTGTGTTCCTCTTCGCTGTCAATCCCTGCCTGCATGAATGAAGGTCCAGCATGTAAGAGAAACTTGCTACATGCTTTCAATACTTTACAAGGACAGGCTGTGCTGGCTTATCTTTCCCAAAGAAACAACTCTGCAGTCTTTAACTTCTTCCAACTACACAACAGATAAAAACAAACATTACTCACCATATACATTGCAGAGGCCACTGGGAGATAAAACGAATAAAAGGCAGTCTTGTATTTCACAATAGCTTTATACCTGGAACGAAGAAAAATTTGTATTTCTTTACTCTGATAAATTGCATATTTAAATATATCATTTAAGATATTTATTCTGTTATTACCTTTCCATGGTAAACCTATTCAGGTCAATGTGGCCAGGTGGAGCCGTCATGAGGTCCAGTGACTGACCAAGTTCAGTCTGGAAGGTGGTCTGAAACACAAAAAGATGATAATAAAGAACATAACTTTTTTTTTTTGAGAAAAATATTAATGTTTACTTTTCTCAAAGAAATGAGCAGGCTTAAAATCTGCAGTAATACACTTTTAAACATATAAATTAAAAAAGTATGTTCTTAGCAGATACTGTTACAGCATCTGAGCTACACATAAAAACCTAAATGAACAATAGGGAGGAAGGATCAGAGGACAGAGGAAAGAGAGCTAAAAGACAAGCAACAAAGAACAAAATGTAGGACAAGAGGAACAAAGGCAGGAGCTAGGGAAAGGACAAGACAAGACTGAAAGAAAGGAGAGAAGAAACTAAATTAGGGAAGGTTAAAAATTCATATTCTGATCTGCACAAACTTACATCTTTTTAGGAAAGACCACAAAGTAGTATCTTAAACATGAAAAATTTTCTGTTGCGATTAGCGGCACTCTTGGTGCGGACATATCCCAACACTGAGGTAAACACAGCCCACCTTATTGCTGCTTCTCTCCAGGGTTTGAGACTTACCTCATTAAAAAGCTCCAGTAAATGGACGTAATAGGGTTGACCCCTGCATTGTCTTCGAAGGAGTCTATATATTGATGCCTCCACAAGGAAGGAGTCATTTATTGCATCCAGGCCTATTCCATTCTTAAAAGAGGAAGAAGAGAATATTTACTTATGTGTAAATAAATACATAACAAGAATACATTTTAGCATCCTTTATTTTTGTTTGAATGACTGAGTGCTCACCCTTTTGTACCAGCAGGGCTGTCCTCTCCGGGTAACAGATGCATCCATGATGTCATCCGCCATGAGGAAAAATGCTTGAAGCTGTAAGAAACAGAGTGACAAGGCTGAAGCTAGAGATAGCAGCACACAGTAACACCCTGTGTCAGAGAAACAAGATTTTACAAAGAGCTCAAACTACAGTGCTTTGCCATTTTTATTCCTAGATGTTTTCAAATTTTGTCTTATTATGACTAAATACTTGCATGCATTTTATTTTTACAAATGGACATGTCTCTACAAGCTCAGTCATATTCTATGGCACGCTTCTGTGCAAATCAATTTCCAAGCCTTGCCACACAATTTAGGTCGGGACTTTGACTGAGCCTTTCTAATACAAAAATATATTTGATTTAAAACACTACATCGTAGACCTGGTCATATGTTAAGGGGTGTTGTCCTGTTGGAAGGTTAAGCTTTGCTCCATTCCCATATCTACTGCAGCCTCTTTAATCAAACATCTAATATTTTGGGCAACAAAAGTATAATTTTCAGCATCGGCAGCAAGGTACAAAACTCCAGGTCATAAGTATTAATGTTTAGGGTTGTTATGTGAAAAAACTCTAGGAGCATCACAAGCTCATATACACATACACACACACATTTGTTGATTTTAATTTGTGGACTGTATGAACTTCTGCTTGGGTTTTATATCAGATTATTTGTTTATAAAACTGGTTCTAAAGAATAATCTTGACTGTTATATTCAGTCACCGGTCCCTAAAAATCTAATTTAATAATGACCATACATGTCATTGAAACCCAATTGTTTCAACTGAAAACACAACAATATAATGCAAAATGCTTAATAGTACGTTCTACTAAAGTTTATAACTTTATCTTTACAATTGCTACAACAAATTTTTCCTAAATCATGTGGATTGCCCAGGTACTGGCTAATTTTAAAGTACCGGTATTAGACTTCAAATTCTTACCATCTCTATGCACCAGCCGACCATCAGCGCTTTCTGTACAACATCCTGACTAAGCTGGGACGGCGGAAGAAGCTCTCTCAGGGAGCCAATTACAGACAAGCCTCTGTTCTTCTTGCCTCCAGGAACATTATAATCTAAAATCTAAAGCAAAAAGTCGATAATTAGACTAAATCAAAACTATGGGATTTGCAGCTAAGTTCACAAAGTGATGATAAATAAAGCCATACCTCTCTCAGCCTATTCAAGGCGTCCGCCAGCCCAGGATCCTGGAGGTCCCTCTCGGTCAGCTCTGTCACCAGCTCCTCGAACTTGGCATCAAACAGTTGAGGGTCCGACAGCAACGCCTTTTTGCTGTGTGTCCCATTGCAAACGGTGTCCCCCTGCAAACAGGAGGCAGACAGCGTAAATGCCCGGCTTTTAAATCTGAACGAAGACGCAACCAATCGCATGGCCCGAATGGTTTTATGTGCATTAACTGCACAGCTCAGCAGCAGGCGTCTCATTCTGGAGCAAATTCACTCCAGGGGCAAACTTATTGGAGTCCGTCGATGTGTAGCGGCAACATGACGTTAGAAACTCGTTTCAGTCTACGGGAAAAGCCCAGCTTGCTTGATTCATTATCACGTACGAATAACACAGAAGGACTGTGATAAAGAGAGTTGTCGCTTGAAGTCTTCAAGACAACAAAGTAAGCTTCCGATTTGTTTCTTCCGCTACTTATAAAGGGTAATTTCAGATTTTTTTTTTTTCCCCGTCTAAAATAAATCCATGCTAAAAAAGCATCCACTTTTAGGAATATTTATTCTGGACTCCACTACTAACATTGTGGATTCTTTAAAATACAGCATGTGATCTGTAAATTTATTGTATAGATATTTTATATAAACCCAGAATAGTAATATATATATTATTTTACAAAACAAGAAAGGTGCAAATTTAACAAGTTACATTTTAAAGTACACATACATAATCTACATCAATCCAGTATGAATTTTGCATACTTACGTGTTATCAATTTTTAATTAGAAATATTTTAAAGTTCCATAAAGGAGGAAAATATACCTTTAAATGGAAAGTGACAAATCTAAAGCTAACTTCAGAATCGTCATACTGAGTTGCTACGATCTATGGCAGTGGCGCCCGAAGTCGGTCCTCGAGGGCCTAGTGGTAGTAACAACCTCCTCGGCAAGTCTATGTTCTCCTTAGGCCTTCTAATGAGCCATCATTTGATGCAGGTATGCTAAAACAAGGAGAGGACTAAAACATGCAGGATGCCGGCCCTCGAGGACCGACTTTGGGTACCCCTGAACTATGGAATTAGTAGATGGCTAGCTTTCTGCTTTTAATCCGTTATCATGCGATGTATCATATAACCTTATGCTTCGTTTGATTATATGTCTTTACATACCATACTATCTTTGATCTCTTATTCCAAACTGCACCGTATAGTTGAATAAAAATCAGCTTTTATCTCCTTCTCGCAGACAAACGGAGGTCTTTGAACGTTTCTTCAAACCAGGATATGGAGATTGTAGTTCATTACCTCACCCTAGCTGTTTTTATGTGCAATTATCAGAACTAAATGTCCCAGCATTCCTTGCTTTTGGGCGTGGTAAGCAAAGGCTTCATCTGACATTCGACGTTTTCATTGGTTGCTCGCATCGAACCATGATAGGCTCTTGTGATGATCAACCAATAGGACTTAAACATGGGCGGAGCTTAAGTGGAGTGGTCAGATTAAATCCAGCATTCATTGCACAGGTGAAATAAAGAAGTAAAACGGCTACCAGTGAAATTACAGAGTGATTTTACATCATTTCTCTAGAAATCTATGATGTTTTTAACGAGAGTGAGGGGAGCAAATAAATAAATAAAACAAAATAAGCCTTACTCTCAATGACTTTTTAGTGTAACATGATACTTACAAATACTAAGAGTTTTATAGTTGAATAGAGGCTCCAAATGTTTATTAATAAATTAATTAATTTTATATCAGTCTCCTAATGGAAAAATAAATTTAATACAGAAAAACAGTGCATCATTTTAGCTTTCTAAATCTTATTTTGGCTTTTACTATATTTGCAGAAACTACATTTAATTAGAATGCTAAATATTACTTTCCAAATTATTGATCAGTTATGAACTGATAAAAATTTCGGTGTTTGTAATTTATCTTTTGTACCTACAATTTTTATGATAGTGTTGACGATCTCTTACGGAGTTCATTCTAGCAGAAGAAATCTCTTACCCAAAGGGATTTGTCATGTTAATTAAAGGTTAAATACATATATGAATTATGCTTTATGTTATTTAACTATAAATTGCTGTACAAATCAAGAGCTGTAAAGGTCATGTTAAGCTAATATAAAACATTAAGAAGAACTCTGGTGCTGTGCTATAAAAAGATCCCCTACTGGATCTGACCAATATTTGCCTTTAAACTTAAAGTTTTATATATATTTTATCCTGCAAGCTTTTCTTATACTTGGGTATTAGTTAGATTTTTTTCTTAAATCTGACTTAGACCATGCCACATTTTAAATATTAGTGTGCAATCTCCTATAGCTCTGGTCAGACATTAGGGCAGGAATGTTGTTAAATTTCAGCTTCAAGGTTTGTCTCGTGCTCATCTTTTTTCAGAGTTGACTTAGAGGATTTTTTAAAACAAGAATGGCATGCTTAATTTAAATTTTCTTTCTGTGTTTTCTGATATGCACAGGGTCAGAATTGTGCTTACATACACTCCTACAAACATTTGCTTAAACCTGGCAAGTACTGCGATCAGAACTACTCTAGAAACTCAATATTAGTCGGATTTATCTGTCGCTAAGCAATTTTTCAGCCAACGAGGTTCTACTTCTATATTGTTCCACCTGCATTGTAAAATGCATCAGCACTACAGGCAACGAAACAAACTCTCAGCATGATGTAGCCACCACCATGCTCAGTTCTCTATGATTTAGAGAACTGAAAGCCCCTCCTCAATTTGTCCAAAGATACAAATTAAGTAACTGTGTTTCGTCTGACTGTAAAGCCGTTCACCATGACCATGGTGAGCATATGTGAACTTCTGAACATTCCTATAAATGGGACCTCCATGTGTTTCACTGCAGGTGTCTTAAAAATGACTGTCTTTCATTTCACTTAAACAACAGCAACGTTTTTTATTTCTATTATTTATTTCATATATTTAAGTACATAACTTGCAATAAAAGTTTGTCTATCAACACTGCATTTAAATTTCAAATAAGTGTCATATTTAGTGTACATTTATCATTCAGAGTGAAAGGTTTTAGCCAGATGGGCCTGTAATACAGATGTCTCTTTAAATGAATAAAATTTAATGCAAGACAGGAGGTAGAAACAAATCTCATTGCCTTTCCGAGTGTGTCTGTGTTTTTGTGTTTACTAGCGTAGATGCATACTTGTACGTTCCCAAAATGTGCCTTCACTGACGTCAGTGTTTCCATCTTAAAAATCCAGCCTGATATAAATGTGTTTATACACTTCTATAGTTTTTTTTCTTCATTTAATCATCTTTAAACAACCACTGTACAGCCGAAATGTAACAACACAGTGTGTATCCAGAACTTCGTGAGCCTCTCAAAGCAATTCACGCCTGGCAAGGATCATCCTCCTGTAGCCAAGGTCCAGAGGCGACTGTGGAGCCACCTGGCAGGTGACCTTGTCCCTGACCTCAACTAACATTTCAAGTGGCTGCATCGCAGGTCCTGTGTGCAGGAGGAGAATAAAGAATAAAGAAGCAAACATGCAGATAAAGACATTCGGAGCAATTGTTACTTAGTTACAAGGACAGGCAGAATCAAATGCACAAGGTTCCCGCAGTATTGCAGCTGTAGCATAAACATGCACCTTTTTGTGTGCATATCACACGCACTGTGGTACAATTCAACCACTGGAGTCATGTCTGTGGTGGCCATTGGTGTCTCTGTAAGGAATGCTGGCTGCTTTGTAAAGGTGAAAAATAACTCTTAAAATAAAGGGGAGGAAAAAGAGTAAAATAAAGCTGATTTAGGATCTTCTTTGTAGCAGCATTTGTCCTCAAGTGCAAACTCATTGATGCATCTTATGGTACATTATATAGAGGCTTCCAAAAGTATTCACACACCATTTACATTTTTTATATTTTGTCTTATTACGACATAATATTTAATGAATTTTCTGTGAATGTTATGTGAAAGACCGAGACTAACTAGTGCATGATTGTGAAGTAGGAGGTACTGATGCATGACTTCCAAACTTTCTTACAAATAAAAATCTGAAAAATGTGTTGTACAGTTATATTCATACCCCTGATTTTAGTGCAGTTCAACTATTTGCCTTCAGAAGTCATTTAATTACTTCTGAATTAAGTAATGCAGAAGTAATTACTTCCAAGAGTCCAAGAGTTACGTTGGACTCTAACTTATATTAGAGTCCAACGTAAGTCAGCAATAAGTAGAGCTGAACAATATATTGTAAATTTATCATTATAGCAGCATCACTGTTCACAAGAAAGAGTTTAAAAGAAAAAAAAAACTGGATCGCCTTCTAGTGCCATGAATTAAGGCTCTCCATGACAGTAGGTTTATTTGGTGTTGTCTGTTGTTTATAGCAGAAGAAAATGTTTTTAGGGGGGCATTAGGACATTCTGATAAAGTCATTAAGAGAAGTCTGCTATTTGCCAAAATAACACATATAGGCCAATTTGTGATTTCTTTTCCCCCAACATGTTTAATTTTGTTCTGGTAGCTGGATAGAGAATTTCTTATCTGTAATTTATAGTTTCTATGAGCCCAAGGCCAGAAAACCTGAACACTGTTAAGTTAACAGTTTATTTATCCACAATCAGTAAACATTATCTAAAGTTTTATTAATATAATACAGCCCTAGTATATACATACAGTATGTTCTGTTCTGCGAAGGCCTCAAAATTTGAAAGCGTTAGCAGGATTTCACAAATTCTCCCCATCCATTTGACTAAATTTGGGCAATTTTGCAACAATCAGTGGGAAGCTACAATTTCGGTAAAAGGTGGACCTCCAAAGCTCTGACTTAGAGGCACTGATTAACAGTGTACACTGTACTCTTCAGACTTTTATCTGAGGAAAAAAGAATTATTGGTATGAATACTTTTGTGAGACACTGTATCCAGCTGACTGCTTTTGGTGGTATTTCTGTTAATATAAGTTAAAATAAGGATTTCCTCAATCTCGTCATCTGAGCAAAAGAGTGGTCTAACAGCGATGTAGAAAAAAAAAAGATGAGAAACATATTGGAACCCATAATGTTGCAAAAGACTAAATGCAATTGCACTATAAATGGTCATTCTCTATTGATCATTGTTCTCCTTGTTTGTAAAGAAATTTGGAGCTCTGCGCTGATGTTCAGTCCATCGAAGCACCTCTGAAGTAAAGCCGTTTTACTGGAAATGGAGGCGACAAAGAGGAAAATGGGGGAAGACTTTTGAAAAATAAATTCTGAATGTTTTCACTTTTGTCAAAATTGTACTATCTTGTCGTCCTCTTTCCTCTTTTGCCCTCCTTTTCTCGTCACAGCGCAGACTCTGAATAGAGAGCTCCTGATGACCCATGAGGCACATGAGGCGCCATCAGTCGACGCAACGACGAAGTGGAGGAGCTCAGATCTCCACAGCTGCGCAGGTGGATCCCTTCTGGCGCTCGACTGCTGTAGTGCCGGTTGTGCCTACTGTCGCTATGGGAATGGTGATGTCCCCGGCGGTGAGGGTGATGGGAGTGAGCGTTGGGGTGTCCGCGGCTGGTGCTCCAAGGGGTCCGCAACACCTGGAGGTAATTTAATAAAGCTGAAGATGAGCTGAAGGCTGGAGATACTGAATAAGTGCTGAAAATGGGTTGGAGTTCGGGTGTCATACTTGCTCAGTAGACAGGTGGTCAGAGCCAGCCATCTCCACTCCACTTCTCCTCTTTGGCCCCTGTCCTGTGCTCCCAGCATGTTCAGAGGGTGGCCCCAGGTTACGTTTGGAGCGCTGCAGGAAGCGAGCCACCAGAACTCGGGTAACCTTACAAAAAAAAAAATAATAAAAGCAAGAAAGGCAAGAATATCAGAGCTTGGAGTCTTTTGGTGTTTTTTTTCTTCACTTTTGGGATGTAAGTGTTACCTGATTTACCTTCAGGTCTCCCAGAGATCGGTGGCAGTCTTTCGGTATACGTATAGGTGAGGTGGGTGCAGGTTTAGGGGGGATTTGCACACCTGTGGCTGCTGTCTTAATGCCACCTTTACTTGGCAGAGCAGAGGGAGGAGCCACAGAAGAGCGAGGCAACAAACAAGCTTCGGAAGATGGAGCTTTGAAGTAAAAAAAAGGACAGAAATTGTAGGTAGTTTATGCCAGTTTATGCAAAGTGTTTTTGTAAGATTAATAAACTTACAAAAGCAAAGTGAACTTAACAAGTCAAGTTCACTTTGACTTGTTGTTTCAAAGTGAACATGACAGACTTTAAACGTTGCATGGTTGTTGACACCAGATAGACTGGTCTGAGTATTTCAGAAACTGATAGAGTAGGAGTTTCACTCAAAACCATCAAAAATGGTCTGAAAAAGAAAAAAAACAACCATTGGGCAGGAAATGTATGGAGAAAAAGAATCTTGTTGGTATCAGAGGTCAAAGGAAAGTGGGAAGAAATAGCAGCAGAAGACCAGAAGACTAACTTAGTTTTTAGCTAACTATTGTTAGCTAAGAACAGGAAACCGAGGGTATAATTCACATTAGCTCACAAAAATCAGATAATAACAGATTGAAAAAACATTTTCTGCTCTGATGAGTCATTCATGTCATTCAGAATTTAACATGAATGACATGAGAGCATGGATCCATCTCATGTTACAAGGTCAAATCATATCAACCTGCTTAGAACATGATAATGACTGTACTCCAGTGGCCTCCACAGCCACCAGAACCTGATCCAATAGGGCACCTTTAGGATGTGGTGGAACAGGGGATTTTCCTCTGAGCCCTTACCTGTGTCTGTAGATGCCTTGCTGCCTCCGGATCCAAAGTCAACTGGAACAAAAAAGGAAATAAAAGCATATTTTCGTCATCACTGTAAAACTGGAGTAAATGTTTTCTTGTTAATCCTCGCCTCACCTGTGTCTGTTGAAGAGCCGAGGCCTGGCTCACTGTGCGACCTCACAAGGCGTAAAAACCCTTCACTTTGTCTACTAACAGTACCTCCATGTTTGTCACTTCTCTCAGCCCTTCGTCGAAGGTAAAGGGCCCCATGAGGAGGGAGCAGTCCGTTCCCGCGCTCACAGGCTGCTGAGGAAGATGATGGAGGGGGAACAGATGAGGCCGGGGCAGCTTCCTGGTTTGAGGGGTCGGTGAGGTTCACCTGAATCTCTGGGATGAAACGTTGCTGTTGATTTGGAGAGTTTCCTATTGCTTCCAGCTGGGAACAGCTGCTAGCTAACACAGCCTGGCGGTGCAGCACAGGAGACCTGGAAAACAGACTGGGAGAGTTAAAATTTCTCCTCAAAACTAAGGAGGAATTGAAATTTTTTTTTTGAGCTTTTTCTCACCTGTATGTATTGGTAGCTGTGCTAGGTGAGGAGCAGGAATTAGACCTTTCTCCTCTGAGGAACCGTCTTGCCCTCGGTCCTCCTGCCAGCGGACTCTCTGGTGTTTGACACTGTGAACCACGGAAGAAGCCGTCGCCCCTGTCAGCACAGGTCCTGTTGCCCCCATGGGTCCTTATCCCAACCTCCATCAAACAGGAGTCTTCAGAGGGGGAGGAATCATCAGGGATGTCCACAATCTCTGACATTAACAGAGAACCACTATCCATAGATACTAACAAGAAAAAAAATATGTTTTTCTTTATTATTCTGGAAAACCCTTGAATGTTCAGTCAAGTTTTACGATATTAAATATGCCATCTTGTTTGACATTTCTTACCAGTTCCTAAAATGTATCTACATAAAACTGCAGATTTCATCTAAATCTTCACATTTATTTTTGAGTGGAGATAATTCAAATAATTCAACACTAAATTACTTTCTAAATATCAATAACCATTAACTTAAATAACATTCCCAGTTAAGAAAAAACTTTGGATGCCTGTCATGGTTTGTACTATTACTGAAGCAGCTTTATGCTTCATTTTTAAATTGTGCTTAACCACAAGTAATAATATATATCTCACATTTCCAACTGTTAGCTAAAGAAGCTAACGGCACAGTTTACATTGGGGTTATGCAGAAACAAAAGTTGCATGTTATTATTTAATGAGGCATGGCTATTTGGTGGTTTGATGTCAAGGAAATGGAGCAGAAGCATTTTCTTAAAAAAACCCCCACATCTAATTCAGTTGTAGGAGAATGTGATATGGCCATTGTCCAATAAAAAAACAAACTAGAAGTGTTGGACAACGACACCAAAAAGTTAATTTGACACAAAAACAATACTGAGCATCATCATGACATCCATAGTAAAACTTGGTGGTGGCAGCATCATGCTCTGTGGCTACTTCTCCTCATAGAACTGGGTTTTGGTGGGGGTTGTTAATGGTGATACAATTTAGTTTTTCCTCCAATCTTCCAGGTATTTGCTAGAAAGCTAAAAGACGAGGAGGGAGTATGCAAGTATGCAATTTTTCTCTCATGACTTCATGGAAAAAAAAATACTTGTGACCATGTCATATTTCATATTTCCTTTTAATAAATTTGCAAAAATTCCTACATTTCAGTTTTTTTCTGTCAAGATGGTATATCAGAAAAAAACAGGTGGTATGATGTACCACCTTGATAGATGGTACATCATACCATCGTGTACATTCACAAGAAATAATTCGAGCTCATTTTTATTTTAGCAAATGTCTCCAATGAAAGAAAGAGTGAAAACTTTAAAGGGGTCTGAAAACTTCCTGTCCCCACTGCATTAGAGCAATATAATCTTGCACTTCTATTGTTTTTGATTTGGGATTCTTATTTCATTAATTATTGATTGCTGTTTGAATATCAAAACAGCGAAAGAGCCATTTCTAGTTTACTGTGGGCTTTTGCTATTTCTCTTTGAACCCTTGTGTTTTTATTTACATTTTGAATGCAACTACACAATTCGATTTACCTATGTTCTACACACTTCACACAACATGACAGACAGACATGGATGGACTGTTTTTGCACCTTCTCCGCTAAAGGCTGTAGAAGTCCCTCTCTCTCCAGACAGCTCAGTACCATGGGCGTCAAACACTGTTCCCTTGACAATCACAAGAGACAAGGACCAGGACAGTATTACACAAAATGAAGAAAGATGCTTCAGAGTGACATATAAAGGTTTAGCAATGCCTGGTCAACATCTCTGTTATTCAGAATATTTAAACGTACCATTTTCCTAAAAGCTAATGCATGAAACATTATTTTAATCGAGTAAAAAATATTATTTTGATTTCATTTGTAAAATTCAGTCTCAGATGATTGCCATCACAGTTTTTTGGGGGGGGAAATTGTTGTTCATCTTAATCGGTATAACAAAAATTCATTTCTAAAACTAAATCTAAACAGGCCAAATTCAATTGCTCCCACTCTTTAGTCCTAAGCCTTTGTTTTCTGCATGTTTAAACCAGGGAGTTTGTCATTCCCAACATTTTTGTCTTGTAGGTATTTTGTATAACTTACTGGACACTTTCAGGAAGTGGGTTTTATAAAGAAGTGGCTTAAGACATTTTCAAGGATCTTACAAGGCATATTCCCATATTTTAGGAAAGTACATTGCAGGTTCAGGAAAGTACATGCGATTTTTTAAAAGTCCCAAGTCCGTTCCTGAAGTTGCCTTACAAGTTTCTGCAAAGTGACAAATAGATTCCAGGGAAGATCCTGTGAAGTACTGTGAAGTAAATTACAAGACAAAGTTCAGAAAATGATCTAATAAATGTAATAACATACCTGATACATTCCTAGAAAAAGTAACCAGTAAGCTCAAAAAACATTCTGGGAAGTACCTGTTAAGTTCTATGATTTGGGAATGTACCAGGTAAGTCTTTGAGTTCCAAGGACATTCAAGGAAAGTGTCTGGTTAGTTCACTATAGCTTCCAGGGAAGTGTTTAGTAAGTTGCTTGAAAGTACCCAGTTAGTTTCAAGAAAGTTGCAGAAAGTACTGGTTAACTCCCTCAAAGTTACTGTGAAGATCGATCAAAGTACCCGGTAAGTTCATTCGTTGCTCTATCATGCACCAGCATCCCTGTTATTTAAATCCATTTTATCTGCTAACTTTTGTTCTTATCAAAATGAGGTAATGTTTTCTTTCCCAAATATCCGTAGTATATTTACGAAAGAAATATACTTTCATAAATATATAAAAGTTTATCGTAAAGCATATTTTACAAAACGTTGTAAAATAAATGACATTTATTTATGTCCGATGGTACTGTGTGTCCACAGAGGCTCACCTGGCTTGCAGCTCTTTGGCCCATCACAGCTTCGTATGGAGGAGGGCAGTCAGTGGGATACAAAGGGACAGGACTCTCCATGGAGCCATTATAGGTAATGCTGGATGTTGATGCAAATATGTTAATCATACTTTAAAAGAGTGTGTTACATTATAAACACAATGGCTATTACAGAACAAACAGATTAATAATATCATAAAAGTACTATACCACCTCTGAGCATCTGTCTCTGAGCTGCAGGTGTATTCAGGGGGATAGTAGGGAGGAGGAGGAATGGGGGGGACAAACTCCTCAAAGTCCATGATGTTGGTCAGGAAGGCATCTTGCGGAGTGGTGCATTCTGGGTTGACTGAGCGGGAGCGGTGAGGGGCGAGCTGAGCGGTAACCACAAAGGATGCATTAAGGTTTGTTTGTGTTTAAAACTGATACCTTGAATTCTAGATGCGACTCTGATGCATGGTAAAAAAAAACAGAAAACGATCAGCCACTTAAATGAAATGTGCTGCGTCGGCGCTCACCAGGTGCACGAGGTCCAAGGAGAATATATGGATACTGCAAGTCACAGTGGACAGCGTACAAATGATGGTGGAGAGAATGCTGAGACCACATGCACTGAACAGGAGGTCCTGCACAAAAAAAAAGGCATTCACAAAAAACTCAACTGAAGCATTTTTTTGGTAATTCATCTGCTAAATACCATTTACCATTTACACTTTATGCTTAAAGAAACTATATGTTTCCTGTGTCAGGCAATTTTGTAGGGTGCTAAACAATTTTTGGAACATTAGTAAAGATGTGTAAAAACCCCTAAATAAATAATTTGTAGTTAACACTGAAAATGCTTTATCAATTCAATGTTCAATCAAAATGTATTTGTTGAAGAATGTTAAAAAGACACTTTTTAAACTTTCCTAATAAGTAATTCATGCCTTCCTGTTTCCATAGGATATTGTTATGATGCGATAGACATTATGCAGAGGACCATTTCTCTCAGTCAACCTTAAAAATCAGAAAGGCAAGAGAGCATGAAATTACAATTATGTTACAAAACATTATTCGTCTATATAGTCAGTGATATCAACAAATAAGTTTGAAACAAAAAATGTGATGTGCAAAGCTGCACCAAGAAGGGGAAAAATGAATTCTTCCCCAATATCTCAAATGCGAATGCTACTGGGAGTTTAACTGGAACTGTCAGCTTTGGTCGGAGGAGACCCTGAAACTGTGGGCTTCTGGGACATATTTAAAATATTAAGAGACAGAACATAAAAATCACTCCTGGGTGAGGAGAGGCCAAGAGTACATAGAAGAGGCTCCAATATTATGGATAATCTATAGAAAGTGTGCAAAAAATATCTGTCTCACTACGAGGTCCAAAATTTTCACATGGCATATAAGACTTAGCACAGTCTATTTTTATGCTGGAATAAATATTTTTATTGTAAGCTTTTTTCCCCCCCACACTTTTGCCAGGAATAAATGTTACCTTTAACTGATGTTTGACTGAGTGACAGTCACCATTCAGGGACAGAACCAGGGTATCCTCATCCACCATGGAGCAGGCTTGAGTGCCTGCACAGCACACACAGAGACCATTCTCCACCTACACACATTATCATACAGAGGGAATCACAGTAAAGCACCGACTGGAGCTCTTTCACATTATTCAAATTATTCCTGGCTCATTCTTAACGCATCTGCTTGGAAGGACATTTCAGCACAAGGAGGGCTACGGGGACAAGACAGCAGTTCAGACATACCTGGCAGTTGAGCATTGACTTGACCATCTGTGCGTTCTGACAGGAGAGCATAGAGCCGGCCAGGCTGAGGATCACACACACTGCAGACAGCAACATGAACAGTGACACCTGTGGAGGGATGCAGAGGCCATGCTTAATTTAGAGCGGGTTATTAAAACTGTCTGCAGCCAGGCAAGGAGAACAGATGACGTTAAAGGACACAAAAACAGATTTCACTGTTCATATTACAAAGAGGACAAAACAGTCAGTGGACAGGTAAAGAAAGAAAACATCCTGAAGGTTTGTTGTAAGGCTGCATGTTATTTTTTCAATATTATAAAGCTTAAACTGCCACTTTGGTACAGCATCCTACTTAAACATTATGCATCTCAAATCATTGTGATGGTTTCTATACTGAATTAATTATTCTGCATAGTGAATTAATTAATTATGCAGCATATTTAAAGCTGCATTATGTAGCTTTTATGGAAAATATTTATTTTTGAAATAAAATTATCATTATATTGTGACAGTAGATAGATAATATATAATATAATCTATTTTCTTATAAACATGATTGTCCTTTAATTAGCTCAATCTTTCTTCAGTCGACTCTGACAAGCTTGCTTGTCCCTATGCTGCCTCATTCATTCACACATAACATCTTGCATAGCATAATATTTTCTCTGTAAACACACACACACACACACACACGCAAACACACACACTGTTGCTTCTCTGATCATGTTCTCCTTTGGGACAAAATGGGAAATACTCCCGGAAGTTTGAAGACTGTTTTTTTTTTTCCAGTCATGATGAAAAGTTGTTTAAATGCAGTGAAAAACATACCACCAGTGTTAGAGGTCTTCTCCATGAGATTATTCCCACTATCCCTGATGCCACCACCTGGTGACAAATGCATACATAAAACACACACGACTTACAGTCAGCTTGGTTTCATCTAACAAGCTTTAGCTACAGACATACTCACAAAGAAGCCAGCCCAGAATGGACAGGACTGCCGGACGCGTGCGGATGAGGTGAAGGCCATGCTGGTGAAAGAGAAGGCCAGAACCATGGCTCCCAGCCCCAGGTGGCACAAACCCAGGTAGAGCAGCAGACGGGCCCCACCGGGCCCCCTGCCTGACATGCCTCTGCGACTGTCAGACCAACCACGAGATCCAGAGGCTGAAGCCACGCTGCTGGAGTCTGAAGGTGAAGGCATGGTTGTCTTGTCTATGTGTGTGTCCGTGCGTGCGTGTGTGTGTGTGAGTGTGAGGAAGATGGGAAGATGTTTACTTGTGCACTGAGTTCGTATAACAAACTGTGTAGGCAGAAACACAGAAGAGCAGAGGAGGAACTGGTGTAAATGCTGGCATAACTGTGTTACAATTCATGCATCAAGCTGACCCCTGGCAGGTGCAATGATTCCTGCGTAATGTCCAGACCGGTCACCGAGTCCAAGAACTTGATCAGCAGAAAGCTGAGAATAGAGCAGCCCTCTACACAACCACAGCACTCACCCCACTTGACGTTTGAGCTCTTCTGCTGCTGCTGCTGATGCTGAGACAGTTAGAGTCGACGCAGCGTAGTCTCAGTCCATGCAGCGCAGAGTACACCTTGTGCCACTTTCCTGTTCAGTCCGAGTAAAACACAACTTTAAAGCCGAGTAAAACATCGACTCGGCTCGTTTCAAATCCTCCCTTTTCGCATCATTTGCTGCTTGCAGACGCGTCCTCCTCCTCCTCGCCGCCGGCTCTCAGCCTCTCCCTCATCTCGGCCCGTGTGGCATTGCGGTATAACCGGAGCCCCGAGCAGGCCGCAGGTTCTCGAACCGTCCCAAAGAAAGCGCCCAACGATCGCTCGCTGTTTTGCGCTCCGTGCAGCAAAGGTGACATGCGTGCGCCCGGTCATGAGGAAAGACGTCCCGACATGTGCGCTCCCTACCTGGCGATCTTACAGTTCATCATCCTACAGGAGGAAACACCAGTAAAGGGATGAAAAGATGATATTGGTCCGTCCGGGAAGCAGCGGCTAATTATGGCGACTTAGGGATGGAGAGAAATATCTGAGCATAGATTTGCTAACTGTCTTAAAATAGCAGCCAGGTGGATCACATGATATATCGAATTAAAAAAATAACAAAGAACTTAATTTCTGAGCTTTTGCTGTGGTCCACCATGATCCCATCTTTCTCCTCCTCCTCCGCTTCTTTCCTCCCTGCAGTCACGCGGGCATCCCGTACGGTCCGTGTGTTAGTGTGAGCGTGTGTTTCTCTCTCTCGGTGTGTGTGTGCGAGTGTGTGTTTACCTCTTTGCTTCCCACCAAGCCTCACACAGCCGTCACTTATAGATCACGCACATGTACCGTATCACTCTATCCATGTTCATCTTTGTTAACCCTTCTTCGTTCTCTCTGCATCCACCTTCCGAAACTTGGATGAATAATAGTTTTTGCAAACCGAAAAGCTGCTCCTCATGCGTGATGACACGGCACGCCGAACGTGCAGACAGCTCGGGAGATGCGGCAGCTCGCGCGAGCACAGTCATAAAGGTGGTGCTGATGCTGGGGAGGAGGTGGCGTGGGTGCCATGGCGACAGAATCCGGCACCTTCTGCAGTAAAACGGAACGGGCAGCAGTTAGCCGGTCCTTCATGAAAGGCCTGTATTCCAGTCAGGCCTTTAAGAGTTTAACATAATGTTTGCTTCTATAGATTCAGATTTTAGGTACTTAAAAACAAAAACAGAAAAATACTGCATACATTTTTTTTAAGATTCTTTCCTTAAAAATAACTTTCAACTATAGTTGTAAAATGTTTTTGATTGGACTCCACTCTGCTGTATGCCATTAGTTTAAAATGTTCTTTTACCAGCCTTTTTCTGTCCATTATTATTAGCAACCCTTGAATATTTTGCCATCAGCTTTATCTGGTACAATCACAAATGTCCAGCTTGATGAAATTTTATGTGACGGACCAACACAACGCCACACTGGCATCATTGTGAAACGGAAAAGGATGCATCGTTCACAACATTTTTTACAATCGAAATTCATCAAAATCATTAGACTGGACATTCAAGTCTCGCCACATAATTTCAACTGAATTTAGGTCTGGATTTGATTCCAGCTCTGCCTGAGTATTTAGGATTGTTCTCCTGCTGGTACAGTTTTTTGCAGTCTTCTTCTGGATTGATCTGCAACAGCAAAGCCTGTTGGTAATATCAGGCTGTGGGAATATTCGCCTGCTGGAGGAAATGCATTGGCATTTAGTCCCTATAGAAGGTAAGATGACAGCAACTGGATATAGAGAGATTCTCTAAGAAACAATGACCTGACCCCGAAGTAAAGATAACACAAGAGGGCCTTCAAAAGCACTGTCAACATGCTTGAAAGGCTCAAATAGAGCATTGACTGAGATCCAATAGAACATCCTTGTAAAGACCAAAAAAATGATGCTCTCACAGGTTCTCATCCAGTTTGATTGAGAGTAAGTGAATCTGTGGAGAACAAAAGAAAATACCCCAAATCATGTGTAAAGGTTGTAGAGACATTTAGAGGAAGACTTCATATAATTCCTCTTAGAGGTATTTCCACAATGTATTAAGAATGTGGAAATACTTAAAGCTCTTAGTTAAATGTTTGCTTTTTAAAAACATATTTATAAAACATTTCTGACACATTACCACTTTCTTCTATGGTTTATTTTGTTTAGCTTATTTTTCTTAGAATAACAAAATGTAGAAAAAGTGAATGATTGTTAACAATTTCGGATGGCGGTGTAAAAAAACCAAACCTGTTGGTTTTGAGCTTAAACCTTGACCTTTCAATCCCATTTAAGATCAAACAATAAGCTATATTTAACACAATCTGTACTGTACAAGAAAGTAATCACAATTCATGAAGACACAATTAAAAGCAATCACAACCACTAGCACTTTTATAGTATTTGACTTTTATTAATAAAGAATCGGGTCTGTAAAGGCCTTACAATGGCAGATCCACAACAATAAAAGTGTAACAAATATGACAAAAAAATAAAAATAATTAACAAATTCTGGTTTTCAAGAGCTCTGGTCTTTAAGCAGAAAACAAAGCTGCCATGATTAACACCTGCAGTGGGAGTGAATTTCAGCATTTGAAAAACTGCGAGAGCAGGGAGACAGTCACGTCAAATGAAGCTAATGTGCGGTAATGTTTAGGCACTTCAGATAAAAGGCAAGCCCATTTCAATCAATTCAGTGCGAGAGGCATGCAAGCTCTGCTGCTCCCACATCTCTCACATCCTGTCCTTTCACTTACTAACACCCATCATTCCTCCATCTCTTCCCTCAGCTTCTCAGATTGCACTTCTAGATCTCTGCTTGATGTCGTCTACATTCTTCATCCAGCTAGTAAATCAGGGATTGTTTGACAAACGGCTTTTGTTTGGATTCCATTTGTGGGATTCATTATTATGGAGAGAGATTTCAAAAATTCTCCAGGGGAGGAAAACAGGACGTCATCAGGAGCTTTAACATTTAATGACACACTCTCGTTGACTGTTAAATGGAGCAGATGACTTGTTCAGTCATCTACTTTTCAGGGAGTAAACAATGCCGACTTGGGAATTCTTAATATATATTTTAATATATTTATACTATGTATTTGCATGGCAAATTTACAGAAAACAAAATGTCAGAATGTCAAGAATTTCCTACGGTAGTTATCGCTGGGATTTCAATGACAAATTTAAGGCATTTTTCCTCCTCAAGTTGGAATTATTACACCCCACATTTTAAAACAAGAACAGGAGGCCTTGGTTTGAACTTACGGTACTATAACATGTTTCTGGTATAGCTCTGTCTGGATGTCACGAGTCTGATGTAGGCCTTCTACAAACCAGTTTGAATTTGTATTTAGGAAAATAGTCATGTCCATCTGACCTAAAAAGCCATGTTTAGATAAAATTAAACCATTGTATGTACAGGGAAGTATATATACATGTATATATATAAGTGTGTGTGTGTGTGTGTGTGTGTGTGTATGTGTGTGAATTCAAACTCATTCACATAATTCTTGTTTTTAAAAATCATGAAAGTTGTTCAATGTTATTTCTCCACCCCAAGACAAAAACCCCCAAAACAAATTATTTAAATATAGTGAAACTTATGCCCGTATATATGCATGTGAACTCTGACTGGAAACTAAACCAATCACTAAAGACATTTATATTCTACTGCTCCAACATTTAAAATACCTAAACATATTTGACTGGAGTTTTGGCACTTGGACCTCAACATAAAATGGCAGAAAATCATTTTTAAAAAGTCTTTGATCTGAAGTGTTCTGATTTTCAGGAAATATCAAACTCCTGAAAGCTGCTACAGCATGTGCTCAGATGAATAAATGATAATATTACAACAGTGCCAGTGCAGGAATTATAATGAGTGTGGGAATAAGCTATGAAGAATCAGATTGGACACAGGAGACATGGAACATGTGGAGCTCAGGCATTTGGACACTTTCAGCATGTTTTTGTGGCAACAATCACAAAAACAAAATGTCTCAGAATAATAAATTAATTTGGCCATGCAAAAATTATTGTGGACTAAACAACAAGTTTGTTTTTTGGCTATAAAAACAAACTCTCAGCACTTGAACGTATTGGACCAGTTTCGGCCAGCAGATGGAGACAGAAAGCCTTTGCATTTTTCCATGGTGCTCTTAAATGTCTGTGGCATATATATGTCACTTCTAAAGGATGGCACACTTTGAGGGCGGTTTCGCTGTACTGCTGGTGATTTTCACCTCTTTTCCCGCCGAACCCTGTTCACCAACGACAAAAGGGGCTAAATGTCACAAACATGCTCTCTTACTTTTTCTTAGGAAACACCTTTATAAACAACAACAAAAAAAGAAGGGACATACCGGCTTCTTGGTGGATTTGTGCAGTATGTCTTGTGCCAAAGCTAGAAAAGACTGCACAGCAGACAGATTGGAACACAAAAGCAGAGGAAATAAGATGTAACCTTTGCAGCACATTAACGACATTTACATAAAACAAGCCCAAAAGTTCAGTGAGGTGTCCAGTCATGGTGGATTCATTATGGCTCACCTCTTCCACATTAATGCTGGACTTTGCACTGGTCTCGAAGAACCTGATACTGTGGTCCTTTGCCAGCTGTCAACATTAGAGTAAAGAATATGACTCACAACCACATCCTGGTTCTTATCTAAAGCAACTTTAAAGCCGTTAGACAAGATAGGTCAGTATGCTTGGCATATTTAGTCTGGTAGAATTTTTTTTTGTACAACATACTGAAAATGTATCATCTTTCTCCCACTTATGCATGTTGCTTTGAGCCACATACAATAAAAACAAAATACAAATGCTTTAAGGGTGGAACTGCCCATACAAAGCTACTGCCAAACATCAAAATTGATATAGTAGACATTAATTATAGTCACATCAGTTGCCTCACCTTCTCTCCCGTCTCCTTGGACACTTTCCGTTTTGACTCAATGTCGCATTTATTTCCTATAAGCATCTGACTCACCCCAGCAGATGCATTCTGTGAAACAGTGGATGTAGTTATCTGATTAGAAAAGGTCAGCTGAAAATAAACAATTAATCATAACAACATAGCAAAAAAAGCTAGAATGATGTGATTCAACATCAAATACCTGCTGCAGAGTAAACTCAGAGCATGCTCAGTTCTCCTGTTACATGCCAGCTGTAAAGTTATTCTTTTTATGAAATACAAATGTATAATTTTAATCCAAACAAGCAACACTGTAGGTTGTTGTAACCAATGACTTTTATTGCAACTTCGTACATCAGCATGACTTGTTCCCTCACTGTTTGGACAAACTTTTGTTTGACTCCGGTATTAAATTTTGTGGTGAGGGTGGAGGAAAGAGTCCCTTCTGATAGTGAAGCACTCACAGTGCATTGTTGTGTAAGTAAATGCCACTCAGACCTTTAAATCTTTCTGAGGTTTCTTTAGCAACAGAGCAAAACCTTTGATTTGAGTTTTCTTCAATTTTAATAGTAAGCCACCCAGATAGTTTTCTTCTCAGTTTAAGTCAACCCCCATCCCAGATACAGGCACCTTTTCACTTGTTTTGAAAAAACTATTAGCTTTCAAGTGAACTGTGATAACTGCTCAGAGAAGCTACTTTAAGTTGACTATTGTGACAAGATTTGAAACTTCAGTCAGAAACCAGTATCAGCTTTACCAAACAAATTAAAGAGACAGTTCTGTTTTTTTTTGGAAGATTGTTTCTGTTTTTGTATTTTAAGCAGTAAACATTTTGTCTGGAATAACTCTCCTTCAATTTCACACAATGTGAAAAAAAAAATTCAAAGAGATAGAAATATATTTGCAAGGCATTGAAGCTTACACTGAAATGTTTCTCACACATCTGTAATGTATAGCACATAGTTCGTCTGGCTAGGTTTTGTTCAATATATGCTCTGTTTTTAGTGCACGCTTTAAATAAGATGGTCATTGTTACTGCCTTCAGACCAAGCATTTCTTCTATGTAAAGAGTGCTTAATGTAAATTTGGAGGCAGCAAAAAAGACAAAAAAAATATTTTAGAATAAACTATAATAAGATTTTTGGAACTAGACTTTAACATGCAAAAGTTTGGTTTATTTTGGCCGCACTGTCATATCAAGTCAGACTATTTTTTAAGTATCATCTTTAACTATAAGACTCTACTTGCCACCTGCTGATGTTTTCCCACTCTAAATTTTGTAAACAAAATACAGAAATTATTACCATAAACTTGACTAAAAAATCTTCTTTGTAGTAACAGAGTTTTTCTGTGCAGAAGCTGAAATGTAATTTTTAATAAAGTTATTTTGTTGTGAATTTGTTTCCCTATTTTGTACTACAATTTGGCCATAAGCTAGAATCTCATACGCAATAAAAAAAGAAGTTATTAATGTGAGTGCATAATGCACCGTGCACTTTTCTTTGTATTTCTAAAGGTTTTGAAAGTCTGTTTTCCTGTCATAATGAATTTGTTGGAATCAGAGCAATTTCTGAAAATAAAAAGTTATCAAGGAGCAACAGTTACAATATTTAGTCTCATTATAATGAAAACAGCCTCACTTCCTTGATGCTCTTCATCCAGTTTTGGATGTTTTCAAAGGATTTCTCATCAGTGATGTCGTAAACCAAGATGATGCCCTGGTAGAAGAGTGACAATTTAAGTGTTCAATCACAACATACAAAATGAGCACAAAGAGAAGACATGCAGCAAGTTATCCAGCCTGCAGCTTCTACGGGTGTGCAGTCCTCACCATGGCTCCCCTGTAGTAGGCAGTAGTGATGGTCTTGAACCTCTCCTGTCCTGCTGTGTCCCTGCACCAATGAATCGAAACATTTCAAGTCAGAAACATACAGTGATACATGTGCAGGACTCAAAAAATATGTATATTTTTAAAAACAATTGCAGTCAAAGTGAATCGTACATCTTAAAAAAGCATGTCGTTACTGACTTCAACATATCACAAAGCAAAGAAACACCTCAGTGACACATCTTACCAGACTTGCAGTTTCACTTTTTTTCCATCCACTTCAATGGTTTTTACTTTAAAGTCAATGCCTGGGAGATAAAGAAAAAGAGGACAGGAAAAGGCAAAATGAGCAAAATGCCCCTGGAAGTCCCTAGGAAGTCAAACATACACACACTGCACACAATATTGGTAAGGTGGAAACTGGCATGAATTGTTTTTTTCCTTTGAGGATGGACAAGCTGACAGACAGCAGGGAGGGGGCTGTCCAACACTAAACTCTGCATGCCAGAAAGCCAGCAGCTCTTTTGGGAATGCAGAGATGGTAGGAGAGATAGGAATGAGGCTGGGTGGATCCTTCAGAGAGAGCAATGAGATCAGTAAAGGGAGAGATAGGGGGGAAAAAGGAGACTGCTCATTAAGCAAGAACATGAGAAAAAAAAATTAGTTCAACAGAATAAACGCTGGAATTCATTTTAGGTTTCTACTTAAAAGTAATATTTAACTAGTTCCATTAAAGTACTTCATAAGTTTCATTAAAGCTGCTGTAAAGTTATTTGTCTTTTTAAATTAAGGTTAAATGAAAAATATCTGGTAGGTTCCATGAAGGTTACATGAGAGTTGGAGTTGAGTTCCCTAGAAGTTTAATGAAAGTACCTGATGAGTGCCTTTAAATTTCCATGTAAAAAAACATGGCAAGTCCTTTTAACGTTTTGGTTGTTCTGTGACAGTTCTGCAAAATACCTGGTAAAATCCATGAAGGAAGCTTGTAAGTTTTATGAAAATATCTGTTAAGTTCCTTGTCAGTACCGGGTAAGTCCTATGGAAAATCGACAAAGTTCCTGCTAAGGAAGGTTCCATGAAACCTACTGGTAAGTTGTCAATGCTCACTTAACACTACATAATGATTCAATGCAAGTACCTGATGAGTTCATTAAAAGTCCTATTAAGGTTTCAGGTAGGTTTCATGCAACCACCAAGTAGGTTTCAGGAAAGTTCAATGAAACCAATTGGTAAGTTCTGTGAAATTCAATGACAGTACCTAGCAAATTTCATGTTACAGATTTCATGGTAAACTACTTGTGTTCCAGATTCCAGAAAAAGTACCAGGTATGTTCCATGAAGGTACAGAGTAAGCACTATGTAATACAGCTTGAGGAAAGTTCAATTAAAGTGCCTAGTAAACCCATAGAACTTGCAGAGTTGAAAGATGATGTATGAATGCAGCTGGTACATTTCAAGGTTCCGAGAAGGTTCCATGAAACCTCATCAGATCCAGGAAAGTTCCTTTGAACCCCCAGCAAGTTCTGGAAAGTAACACCTACAGGTCCTGAAAAGTGAGCTTTAAGCTCAGATATGGGATGCAACATGGAGTGGTATGTAAAAAAGAAAAGCACAGAAGAAAAGAAGAGAAAAATATGAGAAAGAAAGTGGAGACTAGTCGAGACATGAAAGTAGTCTGAGAAACCCGTTTGCACAGTGTTCGGAATCAAACAACGGATTATGAAATGTCAGCAAACATTTATTCAGCTCATAACTCAAGTATCAGAGCGCTGGCGCAGACAGACTGCAGTTAAATAAACATTATTCTCACGTACCGATGGTAGAGATGTATGTGGAGTTGAAATTGTCCTCAGCAAAACGGATGATGAGGCATGTTTTACCCACTCCGCTGTCCCCGATCAACAGCAGTTTAAAGAGGAAATCGTATTTTTTCGCCATGGCTGGAGCCCAGATAAAAGGAAGAGGAGGAGGGGGAGATTTATGCAGTCTCTTTAAAAAAAAAAAAAAAAAAAAGTTAAAAAACTTCCCTTTTTTGTTCTTTGAGTTTTGCCAATCTTCTTTTCTCGTTTTCCCCCTCCCAGCCTGTTCACCGGTAAATTCCGATCCCCCTCAGTGCCTCAGTGCTTAGTTTGGACTGGGCGACAACAAACTCCATCCAAAGTTTACAATGCAAGTTTAAGCTCAAACCTTCATCGCCTGAGCTGTTGAAACTCTATTCTTCTGCACTAAAAGTATCCAAATCCTACCGTTTACAAACACATCGGAAACGCTACGTGGTTTTCAGGCTGTTGAGGAGGAAAAAAAAAACAACCTCGGCCCAAATTCCACTTTGGCTGGGAGAAATACGTAGAGTGGGAGTGATTTATGGGAGTGACTAACTTTTACTGACCGGACGTTAGATGGCGCCACTTGAATTGAACTTCTGTTTATTCCTGGAATAAATAACAAGGCAGATAAAAACGTTACACGTTTCACACTTTAAGGCTTTCCAGTCAAAGATAAACAATTAAAAACATTAAATTGTTTCCCAAAAATAATTTTTAACATTGCGTGCAATGGTGACAAAATATGTACAATTGTCCATTGACAACATTTATACGGTATTTTTCATGAGAGTTTACTGCTCAGGCACAGCAAAACTTTAATGTAAAACTTACAAATAATTTAGACTATTACTTAGACAGCAGTAGGTTTACGTCTTGAGATAAAGACATTTTAGTTCTGCCTGCATGGAAAATTCCAAGAAAGACTTTCCCCAGATACAATCATTGAGAATGAAAGACAACAAAAATAAATTAACTAATACAAAAAGGAAATGTAAAAAACTTAAAAGGCTTGTGGGCAGAAACATCACATCCAAGTACTTAATCCTATTTTCCTGAAGTCAAGAAAATACTTATTCTGCAGAAACATATTTTTCCAGGACTCATAAAACTTGTTTTACACAGTCTTTATATTCATTGGAATGCGTCACTTCCTTTTATGTCCATATGGTCATACAATAATTCATATGTGACAGACTCATGGCTTATATTCATCTGAAGTCCAGAATAATTTAGCGTCCCCTGCAGGTAATAAAAACCGAGTCACTTTCTGCTAAAACCTTGTTTTTATTTTACACGTGAATTATATTTATTTAACTAAATGAAATAAATCAAGAATGATAAAGAATAATTCTTTTTCTTGCCTCCTTCATACTATAGATTGCTTATTTTTTAATTGTTAGATTTTTTTTTCTGTCACTTCTTTTTCGGGGAAATCTTATTAGATAGTAGAAAAAACTTTCGTAACATAGGTTATTATTACCATTAATGTTTCCAATTTTCTATACCTATTTAATTTCTTTGAAAAATGTTACGTTGTCTGTAACGATGTTTTGTTTTTTTTACCCATCAGCCAGCAGTTTCCGGTACGTGACCAACGTGAGTTTTTCTCTTTTCCTTTCTGCAGAGTCTTTGCTGGAAACGCGCAGACATGCCTGTAAGTAAAAATACCGTTTGTAAAGTTATTATCATGATATAAAGAGTAGGCTTACCTTGTAAGAAGACGGTACTGGGGTTGACATTTGTGTTTTTTTCGTGATTTGGTTAGTTGTTTTCTGTTGCTTTAATGGACATGTGGAAATGCGAAGCAAGGCAATATGGCGAGAACACGTGTCGGAGGGAGAAACAACACGATCGGTTAAAACACGTCTAAAGCCCTTCTCCAATGCCTTTTAAATCAAATTTAGGTAGAAAAGGGTTAAACTGGTTCTGTGGTTTAATACTAAAGCACAACCAATGTTTGTCTGTTTAAATAGAGATTTTTAAAAACATGTTTTCACATTTTAGAAATAAAATCTGAGATTGCTATAGGTTTTGTTTTTTGTTTTTCCCCCCCAGAAGTGTAAATTTGTTTACTGTTGTAACCTTTATTTATTTTTGACCATTTCTGCTTTACGTCTCTCGTGGTTCCTTAAAGTGAAACCTATATTCAGGTCACACTCTTTGCCTTTGTGTAATCATGTTATAAAAGCTATTTCCTGTGCTTTTCAACTTGTTTTCAAATCATTTAAGAAATAACATGATTGCTGTTGCTTTTTAAGTCATTTTTTTTAATGTGACTTTCTAACAAGTTATTCTGTCTTTTTTCCAGCTCGCAAAAGATTTGTTGCACCCCAGTCCTGAGGAGGAAAAGAGGAGACACAAGAAAAAACGTCTTGTGCAGAGTCCTAACTCTTACTTCATGGATGTCAAATGTCCAGGTGTGTGTTAATCTACGAGTTACAGTCAATAATCTGTAATCTAAAAGAAATTTATTTAATAATACAAGTACATTTTGCCTTTATGTGTTGCCCTTTCTCTAAACCTGTAGTGATTGGGGTGTCAAAAAAGGCAGAAAGTGACTTTTGCGGTTGTTTATGAACGAGATTTCACTTGATTCGTTTACACAAACAGCTGCATGGACACCAGTAGTCAGCCATTACGTTCGTCACATAGCAGCAGCTCCTTCTTTCGTTTAGTTTAACACCTCCATGACGTGTTTCTTAGTGGGGTATTTTTGTGTGCATTTTGCAGGTTGCTACAAGATCACCACAGTATTCAGCCACGCTCAGACAGTAGTGCTGTGTGTCGGCTGCTCCACAGTTCTTTGCCAGCCGACGGGAGGAAAAGCTCGCCTGACAGAAGGTAGAGAGACCAGTCTCTGGAAAATCCCCTTCATGTTACAGTCAACTATTTGAGAGTCACTGAAACAACCATTTTAAGTGCAGCAAGGTGTTTATTTCAGTTCGATTGAATCACCCGCACTTGTTTATTTAACTCGTCACAGGTTGTTTCTGAAATCCTTGAGCGCTGTGTGTTCGCAGCAACGCAGATTTTGTTCTCGCATGTGCTTCACGGTGTTTTTCAAAGATTACTCTGAGTTTACTCTGTGATGAGTGGTGTTGATCATATATTTCACCCTCTGGTTGCAATATTTATTATAATGGCAACAAAAGTATTGTTTGGAGTTTGGAGTGACGTTTCCAATAAGGAAGTAGTGTGTTTTACTCGTTGTCTTAACTTACACCCACAGGCGTCACTCCATTAACTTTAATTGCTGTGATTTAACACCATGACCTCATCTCCCAGGTTGCTTAAAATCAACCTTTTGACTTCCAAGTTAAGAATTGACTGGAGTAATACACAGAAGATAAGTGTATTAAGTACAACAGAGCTCAAATAGTTGTTTCTCTTGTCACGTAGTCCACCAGAGATGAGAGGATTTCAAAATCAAACAGCAAAAGCATTTAGTGACTCCCTAATACACAGGATCAAACCTCATCTTGCTTCTTTGCCTTTCTTTTGTTAGCCTGAGATGTAAAGTGAAATTGTGACATTTTCTAATGAATAAGTCCTCTTTAACCCATCTGCTATGTTCAGTTGGATTTATACATAGAGTTGGTGAACTCCTGTTATGGATGAAGTGACTCTTGAGGGCAATTGGCTGCTCTGTATTTATATGTAGGGGTAAAAGTAGGTAAATACCAGGGATTTATGCCTCACTTTTTAGATTTTTATTAGAAAAAATAAGCTTATCCTCCTCCATTTTTCAGGTTGTGCTGTCGTTAACTTTTCCGCCTTTGCCTTTGTGTTGCCCTGTCATGATGTTCTCCGTGAACAGGGTGTCTATCGAGGCAAACAGTAACTGTTGGTGCTTGGTGTGAGGAATTCATCACTATTGATCCATTTCTGCACAATCAACTACAAGCCCAAACAAATTACTCCTTTTTTCATTCTGCTGTAGCTCTAAGCTCACTACCAGGTTAGTTTAATTTGTGTGGGGGGGAAGAGTGGATTAACTGCTGCATGACTCTTGAGCCAGTAGAAGAAATGACGACTTTATTTAGTGAATGAGTCGAGCCGAAGGTCGAGGTTTGTTATTTATTAACGCTCTCTCCCGCTCTATCGTGCGTTCTGCTGCCATGGTAACTAACAGCCTCTTTTCTGATCTGCATGGGTGCAGCCTCAACCTTTGACACCAGAGTCATGCTTGTTTTGTAGTGATTCAGTCCATAAAAAGATCGTCACAGCTAGTACCTGTTATGACTCACTTTGACTTGGTTTTTTATATATTTACATCTTTTATCCTTATGTAACTATGGCTCTTTGTTTCAAACTGAAATGGATTATTTGACTAATTTCCTCCCCTTTCCGTTTCGCCCAGGATGCTCTTTCAGGAGAAAACAGCACTAGCTGTCTGCACAGGTGAGAAGGAGAACTTGATGGACGTCAGGCGACGCTGCCAAAGATGCAACGTGGGAAAAAGGAAAGGAGACAACGGGAATAAATCATGTGAAGCAGTTTGTGTAAAAGAAGTAACAGGCCCGGCTGGAATCCCTCAAACACCTAATATCTTCTAATTGTTCTCTCTAAATAAACCTGGGATTCATAAGTTGAAATAATTTCACGTTTGTCATCCAGTTTGTCGCTTTTTATCCTTTGACGGGTCTTGAATCCCACTGTCAGCTTACCACCTCCTCATGATGAGAGATGCTGTTAATTTGTAGGTCCTGGTCTGAATTTATCACTTTCAGCCACACATTCGTGGGAAATTGATCTTTAGTAATGAGACTTGGCTACCTAACAAAATGGATTCCTGCAGATCTTGTTTGAAAACTCTAAAGCTGTCTTTAAGAAATGGAGAGTCTGCAGATGACGCTACAGATTCTCTTTGCTGCAGTTTTATGTAACAGCCTTGAGAAATACTGGCATTAATATCTCAATGCCGTCGTCACTCTTGAGGGTTGATTATGGGGAAAGCCGAGCTTTGTGAAACGCAGCGGCCCGAGGTGATATGTTAAATAAAAATGAGGTGTATAGCTGTAGGTTTAAGCCTTCAACTTCCTGTGGAAATTAAGGGAATTGAGTTCAGAAGGAATGTGAATATTTGAAGCACCTTTCTGTTAAGGTTTGGGGGGGAATTATTCAATGATATAACTTCATTGTTGCCTATGCTTATTTGTTTGTGTTGTGTGAACACAACCTGTTAATAAAATCATGGGAAAGGTGACTGGTGTTATTTATTGAGTGAATAACAGGATTTGTATCAAATACATTTGTCAACATCCACTCATCTTTGGCCTGATTGCCCATCTAACAATTTGCTGTCAAATACATTTAATAGTCATAGAAGGTCTAGATAAGTACAAGTGCACCAGCTATTCAAAAAGTATATTTCAGTAATTCAGTTAAAAAAGGGGAACCTATACAGTATTAAGATTTATTACACTTAGTGTTATTTCAAGCATGTCTTTGTGGATTTTAACTTGTTTAAAAGCCAAACTAGGTTTTTATAACAGTAGAAAATAGTATAAGATCAAAAATAAGGATTTATAAACAGATTTTACCTCCACAATCACTGAAAAACTGATGCTACTATGGAAAGTTGGAAAATTAAAAGCATAAAAGGTAATTAGAATAAGAGTTTGGACATTATGATGTATTTACTGATTTCGTGACATTTCAATCATCGTTTTAGGTAGAAAATATCTGTGGTGACCAAAGTAGTTTTTAGTTTTGCATCATATTAAATTTAACATAAAATGCTAATGTCAGTGTATATGTTTCTTCATTTGTTCAGTTGCTTTATATTATTTTCTGTCAGGGATGTTGAGGTAGAGTTATGTAAATATTTAACATATGACCTCAGTTTATTTCAGGTCATAAACAACCTTCATTGCATTTTGATAACAGTGAAATGTTCTCTTGCTTCTCAAACAAAAGCAAAAACAAAAGCAGTTCAGAGTGCTTAAGTGTTAACACAAAGATAAGAAAATATTAAAGATTTAAAATATTCCAACTGAGACTGTTAAGTATTGTACTGATTTTGGACTATTTAAAGTTAGTTTGTTTTCCAGCTAATGTGTTTGAGTTATTGTTGAGGAACATGATGAAATTAATTAATTTGATGAAACTGCCCATAGAGATGTTTTTGCTCCCGTTTCTCTCCTATAATAGAGATCCTCAAGTTACTGACATGATTTGGCTGCAAAAACATGTTCAGGAAACTCATCCCAGAGGATGAATGAGCAGATTTTATTCTCCAAACATCAGATTTTATTAGAAAGAAATAAGCCTTCTAGTCTATGATTACTACAAAGTGTTTGAGAGTCGTTTACCACCAGCTACCTTCTCTGTGGATGCCTGTGAGACGCTGTGAGGTCTGAGCACATTGTCATCACATTACAGGAGGCCTGATCTGGTCCTCACTGACACCAGGCGACCTGCAGGCATGGCCGGGTCTCCTGGACATCAGAGAGCAGCTGTGAAAGGAGAGGAAGCTGACCCCAGACAAGAGTCTCAGATGGAGAGTGCAGCTGAAGCAGCTGGCTCAACCTTTCCTGAGAATAGACTCAACATCTGTACCCATCTGCCGGCAGTGAAAGGCAGAGGAGACAGAATAATGAGATCTTCTCGAAGCACAGATTAAAGAAAATGGTGATAAGTATATAAATCGGTCACCAGAGGGCGCTAAACTAACTGCATCTCGATTTCTTATGAAGCCCATAGAAGACAAATAAGCCAAATAAACATGGAATCGCTTTGTTTTTTTTTCTCATTAAGTTTGAAATGCATGCGCTTTTTTATTGTTGGATAAAATATTTATTGATATTAGAATTTACCCCTGAATGTAATGTGTGTTGGTTACATTTATCTATGTTGTATTTGGTTTTCTGGTTGTTCAGCAGAGCAAGCTGGTGGTGATAATCTGAAGTCATGTGTGCCAGGCTCTGTGTGTGTTGGAAGCCGAGGAGAAAATGGGACGAAAGGATCAATAGTGAAGGGCAGAGAAATCTGAAAAAGCGAGGATTGAGTTTTTTTTGTGTGTTTTTTTTTTCAGTGCTGAGGCAAGTTGCATGCATTCTTCTCCCTGAATCAAATCTAGCAAAATGGAAAAGGTTAAAATCAAAATTGGTTATGAAAGAGAGCTATTGAGAGAGAAAAATCAAGAAGCAGAAATGACAAGGCTGTACAAAATGATGTGGAGCATAGGTTCTTTGAGTGCAGCAAGAATTGATCAAGGTTAGAGCTAAATAGATCCCCTCCGACTGACTCCAACTGGGCAAACTCCCACGCTGAGTGGGGGGTAAACCCTGTATAGAACCACAGTGAACAGTGATTTCATCTGAGCGCACAGTTTGAGCTTCCTCTCACCAAGGACAGAGACATTATACATTATAAATAACTGTGGTAAATGCTGGTGGGTCTGGCTGACCCCCCAACAGGTCTCCATTATATCACAGAAGAGACACCTGTCAGCTTTGTCCAGAAGAGGAAGACGTCTCCTGTCACAAGTTATTTATTTGTTGAATTTATTTATTGTATATTAGTTTGAGATTGCCACTGCCAATAATAATGACAATAAATAGTATTACAACTACTTGACCTTCTGTACTTCAATAAAAGTTATTAATGAAATGTAATTATTGTTTTAAAAGTAGCAAATTGTATGTATATTATAAAAATAAATATTAACATTATTTCACTTTGAATAGTTCTCTATTGGAAGAACGGGAACTCAAAAGGCATCATTTGTGCAAGAATTGACACTGATCATATTTTTTGATCAAAATGTTTAGGGAATAATAATTGTGGTAGTGCGGATTTACAAAAATATTTAAAGTGTTTTTTTCTAACATATTTTTTCTACTCAAATTAAAGGCTGGAGTTTTCTACTTTTTAGTGTGATGGTGTAAATTTATTCGAAAGCTTTTTACACATCCTCACAATATGTTTAGAGGTTGCCGTAAAATGATTTAGATGCTTGAACAACACATTTTTTGTAGTAGTGAAAACAAAATGTTTAAAATTCAAAATGGACGTGCCTGAGCAAATGAGCAGCTTAAATTTAATATAGAGTGAAAACACTTTTGGTTACCACTCAGTCTTTTTAGTTTTGTTTAAGAAAAGATGGATAATCAGTTTGACTGTCTATCAAATATATTCTTAATTAATTCTAATTCTTTGCTTGCATTTTTTAAAAACCGCATAAAACTTTCAAAATGTATTCTCTTCGATTATTATTAGCATCTACAGGGTGAAAAGATCCTTTTGACTGTAACTATAAGAAAGAAAACAGAAATCCCCTGCTGTCACACAGACTTCAACATGGAGATTGAAGACAGCTAGACAGAAAATAGATGGACAAGTTCAAGTAGAAAAAGAGAAGACAAGCGTGATGAAACATGTGTAAGAATAAGGCTGCAGAAGATTAAACTAGTCGCAGAGCCCTGGGAGGAGTATGCTCTGCTGAATATAATCTTACAAAGTAGCTGTCCCTTTTGCGCCAACATCACACAGTTGATAAATTAATAAACATAAGCTTAACAAGACACACACATACACACACACACCCTTTGCTGGACTGAGGGTCACTGTGATGGATGCTTCCCTTGAACGGCAGTGAACATTAAAAGTCAGGTGACCCGGTGAACACAATCAGTCATGTCAGTTTGCCAGAGCCTGAAATTAATCATTCCTGTCTGTGGCCATTTCCTGCATTAATTATTCTGACTATGTGGCTTAAATAGCCTGAATGCTGTGAATGTCTCTGGGCATGAGGGGACATTTATGAGCAGATGTTTGAAGAGTCAGAAAGATCTGAAGTGGTCAAACTTTTACATTCCTGGTCACAGATGTAGCAGATGTAGCGCTTCACACCATGTGGACCTTTTCTCATTTTTTTCTTTTCTCATAATATATTTCTCATAAGAACTTCAGTTCTTCTCAAAATAAGCTTGCAATGTTCTCTAGACCAACATAAAGGAATGACTGATAGTTATGTTCAAATCTTTAGATATTATTTCTGACCCTGTTGTAAATACTCTACAACTTTTTTCCTGACCTGTCTATTATGAGGCTGTTTGTCCAATAATGTTCTGTAATAAACCTCTGAGGCTTTCATTGAGAAGAAGGCTTTTGATAGATTCATTTATTTTGATTAAATTACACCTGTCTCCCAGTAGGTAGCTTATTCAAACAGTGTGATTTTGCATTACATTCATGAATTTCTCTTATTTTGACATTTGTAAGCCTCACTTTTTAGATGTTATTCAGTTAGTTTCCTACTGATTTGTGTTGATCTATTGTCATGGAAGAAATTCTGGATGTGAATAAAAGAAATGTATTAAAACCTTGCAAGGTGAGAACAGAAACACAGAGTCGAAGGAGTGTGTCACGTCTGCTCTGACAAACACTGGATTTGGCTTCCTTCTATAGGTTCTGGTCAGAGAAGAGAGACTTGATTTGGACTACAGGTCCAATCAAGTGAATCCCTGATTGCTATGTACCAGGGATTGTGTGGAGCCCAACACAAATGGTCTTACCATTTGTCTATTGTTAAGGAAATGCTGTTGTTCTTTAAGAGGGTAGATAAGTTCTAGGATGGGGAAGTTACACTTTGACAGTCTCCTGGATTGATTTGGTTCTGGCAAAGAGCAACTTCTGAGATTAAAAAAAAAATTGCCATATTTATCAAAAGTGTATGAAAATAGCTGTTTTGGACAGGAAGATAGTCATAAAAATATTTAATCATCTTTATAAGAAGGTCACAGTGTTTCTCGGTAAACCAAGAGGACAGATATACAGTAACTTAATGATCGATCAGATCCAGACAGTTGAAATAGTGAGAGGTCAGGACAACCTCAGCCAAAACTGCATTACAGAATGTGGAGAAGAGATTGGGTGCTGTCATCCAGGACAAGCTTCCACCTGTTTTCACACTAAAAAAATAAATAAATCTGAAACCTGTTTCTTCGGTTGTGAATCACATTTTGCAATGTGTATAAATGCAGAAATAATGACAACAAACACCCTGTTCATTGCAGCAGGCTTTGATGCATTGACACAAACTGCTTCTTCCATCTCTTCATTTGTTTTCTAATTCACTAAAGCATCACCCATCCCCTTCCTCCAATAAAGTCCCATATCAGGTCAGGCAGGTCTGGGCTCTACCCCCTGAAGGCATACAGGTGGAAGGCAGGGGACACACACACACACACAAAAAAAATACACAACAGCAGGCAATTTACAGTCTCTGGTGCACCTGACCTACATTTCAGTGGAGAGCGAGGCAGCACCACAGGAGAAGCAACTCATTATGCATGTGAACACCACAAAAACACCTTATCAGCTCAGCAGTGTTGGTAACTGTCACATCCTTAAACGAGAGACGCTGCCTAACAAATAAAAGAAGCTTTTTAATCAACAGAAGATGCTCTAAATGCAAGTGTATGTTTTCTTGTCTTGGAAATAGAACTATGGGGGTTTGCAAGGTAATTAAAACCAGTGAGATGTTCATTATGCTTGTTGTTGCTGAATTCAACTGTCACTATGATGATATGCTAATTAGAAATAAATGTGTTAGGACGTAACTCAGCATCCTTTTCAGTCAGCGTCCAAATCCCTTCGTAAGGAAAAGAAAAGGAGAGGATAAATGGGCAGAGGGAGGAGAAGATGGAAGAGAAGAGTTCAAGTGAATACAAAATCGTAATTTAATCCTATTTGTGTGTGTGTGTGTGTGTGGTTGCCTAGTTGTGCATTCACCTGAGCATCTATGAATGGGTGCAAGAGCATGATAAGCAGAGGGAGCCATAACTCTGGAACCAGTTAGGTACGATAAAAAAAAAAGAGCAGAGGAGAAAAAAAAAATACTTGGACCCTACAGGTGTGGACAGGAGTTTGCATCAGAGTAGGAAGGAATAAGAAGTAAGCAAGGGAATAGCCTGCTGGACAGGCAGGGAGTTAACATGAAGCCTAACCTTTCTCTTCAACTGGCCAGAATATTTTACTGCAACACACCTAAACCTACTGCCTGCAGTGAAGGTGCATCTCAAAAAATTACCATATTATTAACTAGTTATTTAAAATTAAACTTTTATTTGCAATGGGACACTTATATAACATTTACAATTAATAGATAGAGCTATTAGAAACTTACTACACATTGAATGGCTAGTCCAAATGTTTATTTCTATTATTCCAATGAATCTGGCTTGCACAGCTAATAAAAAAAAAAAAAAAAAACGACATTAGTTTACCCTGAAAATAAGTAAATAACTTAGCATCTGTTAAAAAAAGACTATGAACTTAGCAGTTGAGATTTATAAAGCACAGATTGTGTCTGGATTTAGTGCACATCACAGATTTATTCAGGACATGGACGGCAGCCTTGCTAAAAGGGTGTAATAAGGTCAAAACAAGTGAGATCCAAATTAAAAGCTACCGAACTAAATTAATCCAAAGGAAAAAGCAACACCAGGACCTTGCAAAGCCGTGCAGGACAAATGCTTGAGTAAAAAATGACAGAAGATTGTAAAATCACTAAGAGGAAAATTTCATGTGAGGTTTTTAATAACCATGCATTGACCAGCAACATCTTTTGACTTAAACCCCTTTGATAATTTATAAACTACTGTTTACAGTATCGAAGTTATACATAGCACAGCACACTGATCCATTTTCACTCGGCTGAATTTCCGGTATTGAAAATCTTTATGTAATTTATGTAATACATTTTCTGAGAACCTTGACGTTTTTTCTTAGCTTTAAACCATTAGCAGCTTGGTTATTGTGTGTAATAAATGATTATAAAATATGAGCTTCCCTTTGTGAACAATTAACCTTTCAATGACATTCAAATCTTTTAAGATGCACCTGTGTAATGCTTGAAAATCAAATTTAAAAATATCATTGATAACAGATGGAAATCACTTCTGCTACAATTTTAAGCCACTCTAAGTATGCGGGCTCACTGGTTGATCTGTTTGTCTTGTTGTTAAAGATCTGCTATGAAAAAAATCAGGAAGAAGGAAGTCTTTAGAGGAAAAGATAAAAATGCCAGAAAGTGGGGATACCAAAAGGAAGAGGAAAATAAACTTAATGCAGAAATGAAACTATGTCCTGACTTCAAGCTTGATATCCAGAGGAGTTCCTGTAGCCCATTTATGTCATTTATGTCAGTGGAAGTCTCGTCAGGGGAGGAAGAGAACCTCGGGTCCCCGTAGGTATCATTAAGAATCTCGTCTCTCCCTTTATCTCGATTCAAGCTAAAAGCACGAAAAAAAGGTTAATGTACACCCTCTACTTTTTCTAACATAGCCTGTAGGGAGTGTGGGTGGTCTCTGTTGCTATGGAGACGATTATGTATGGTTTGCTTCAAGGTGACCATGGTGACGTTGCTTTTTACAGTGAAATATAGTCACAAAAATGTAATTGTTAAATTTAAGATGGACACTGATTTCATTCAGTTTAATGTAGAAGTTGTTAAATAGTGTTTTAACAGTGCTGTGCATATACATTTATTATTTGCTCAAATTTTTATTAAATGCTCAACAAGACATTAATAGATGTTCAAAATCTCTTTATTCTGTTTGAAAGTTATCAAGCCTTCTGTTGCATTCTTGTTAAAATTAAAGAGACTTTCATGGAGTTCTGCAGGGTTGTATGCTTGGACCAATAGTTTTTGCATAATTTATTCTTATTTTGAGTAATAATATTAGCCATGGCAACTGTCATGGCTTCCTTGACTTAGTCAAGTTTTAACAAACTTCTATTTAATAATCACTAATAATTGGAACCTGGAAGGAATGAATTTGGTTAATGATGACATTAAAAATGAATGCATGTTTTAGATTAAAAGTAGTGTTAAACACGCTTTGTATCGACAAACACTTCACAGTGAACAACCACTGTGTAAGTGTGAGTAGATGTGTGTGAAAGTAATTTGAAATGTGAGAAAAGAACATTTATTTATGCCAGAATATAAGACCACCACTTTAGCAGAAACCTCACAGAGCTGACTGTACATTAAACTGAAACTTTGACTAGACGTTTAAAAGCCTGGAAGAAGATCTGCTTCAAACTGCAAATGCATATTCACCTACGTCCCTATTACATAAAATACTGATGCAGTCAGATTACTAATGGATCCAGCGTGGGAAATGTTAATTAAAAAAAGGTTCAAAGTGTTTTGCTACAACCTTCTTTTATCTTTTTTATGGCTCATCCATTTGAGTGTTAAGTGCAGATGTTCAGTGGGAACATTTGTCAAAGTGTGAGGCAGTGACTTGTTTTATGATGTAAAGCTCTTAAAGATTTTATGAAAAGGTTAGGAAAAGTCCTGAAGGGGTTGAAGTGTTGACAGGACTACAGCTGAGGCATTAAAATAATTACAGTCCTAATGTTGTAATTATTGACAGGCTTGTTGAAGGAAGAAGACGGTTTTTGGAGGACAATGAACTTCTATACCTTTCTAATAATGTCATTGGGGGGGTGATAGGTCATTAGATGTATCATCTATGTCATCTATACAGTAGAGTGCAGGAATCCATACAACCTTTTCATTCTTTTTGCACTATTACTGCAAATTTCTGTGTATTTTATTTAAAATTTAATGTGACAGAGTAAAATAGTAGTACCTAGTTCTGAGGTGTGAGGAAAAATAAGACAATTTTTAACAAGTATACTAAAAAAGTGAGGCATGAATGTGTCTTCAGTTCTTTCTTCACTGTTCTTTCGACTACAATCCTTTTGAGGTGCGTCTCTGTCTGCTTTGTACATCTAAAGAATTTTTTTTTTGCCTACTTTCTATGCAAAAAAGATCTTTAAGATTGGAAAAAGAGCAGCAGTATTCAAGTCTTTCCTCATCTTCCCAATTTGATTTACATCTGGTTTTTGACTGGGCCATTCTAATACATGAATATGTTTTAATCTAAATACCATAGTAACTGTGGCTGTTCATAAAGAGCTGTTTTTCTTCTGAAAGGTGCAACCTTTGACATGTTTTCTTTCAGGATTCCAGGTATTTGGCTTCTTCTGTTTTCCCATCGACAACAACCAGCTTCCCTGCTTCAGCATTCCTATCACATGATGGTTCCACCATCATATGACACATGATGGTTCCACCATCATATGACACATGTCGGTTCCACCACGATATGACACATGTCGGTTCCACCACGATATGACACATGTTGGTTCCACCACGATATGACACATGATGGTTCCACCACGATATGACACATGTCGGTTCCACCACGATATGACACATGTTGGTTCCACCACCATACGACACATGATGGTTCCACCACGATATGACACATGATGGTTCCACCACGATATGACACATGTTGGTTCCACCACGATATGACACATGTTGGTTCCACCACGATATGACACATGATGGTTCCACCATCATACGACACATGGTGGTTCCACCACCATATGACACATGTTGGTTCCACCACCATACGACACATGGTGGTTCCACCATCATACGACACATGATGTGTTCAGTGTAATGAGCAGAGCTACCTGCTTGATTTACAACTTTGCTTTAAATGTCTGCATATCTTATGTGTTCTTTGGTCTTCATTAGACTTTCACAGAACAGCTGGATTTACGCAGAGAACAAGTGAGTAAGACTTTAACACTCTATATGGGAGTATTAAAAATGACCTAAATATGTACATATAATGCTTTACAGATTTTCCATAAAAATGAAAAAAAAAATAAAAATAAAAAATTTAAAATCATTTACTTCATATGGGCTTATATACATTTGTGAGAGAAATCCTTCGCACAAGATAATGTGTGTGTTGTGGTGCTTTAAGGGTTGATTGAATGTCAGCCTTGTGAATTGCAGCTTCTTTCCTCACTTTTACAGTATTCTCCTTTCATCATCACCACAGCAACCTCACAATTCAGCTCACAACAAAGACTCCACACATCTATCCTTTATCATAGACACATCTGTACCTACAGAACTGTAAATGGGAGAATGTGATCTCTGCTAGTTCAGCATAAACACAGATTGTCCAGGCCTTAACGAGGGAGGATATGATTGGGGCTGTGCTGTCAAACTGCTCAGATGAAAAGTAACGGCGTGTGGATCAGCTCGGTGCTGTGAACTCCAAAACAGGGGCTGCAAGCATGATCCGGTCTCCCGCTGACAGAATCTGGTGACATTTGGACTGATTGTTAAAGTGATGACATTACATCTGACAGCTAAACCACACGATCACAGGGCAGCACAGGCAACTGATAATGGCAGCCTACCTTAAGCACCAGCAGGTCGGGCTTCTTCTCCACTGGCATGTCATGCACAAACACACACACACACACACACACACCTACACACGCACACACACACACACGCACACCCACACACAGAAGCATAAAAAACCCATTAGTCATCCTCGCCCACAAAGGAGGCAAGTTGGTGTTAGGTCTCTGCTTTTAGTTCTAATGAGACAGGTGGTCTCCTCTGACCAGACAGAAGAACAGTGGGACACCGACAGTTCAGGAGGATCAGCGAGGCTTGAAGAAAAAAGGCCTGCAAAGGAAAAAGTGCAGATGACTTATGTACTCTTCATAATAGTTCACAGCATTTTTAAGTTCTCCTTCCTAAGTCTATTCTATGCTCATCAGCTTTATGAGCTACTATTCACCAAACAATTAAAAGGTAACCATAAATTACCAATTAGATTTAAACCAGCAGAACAAGTTCAGGGAAACAAATTAAACTTGAGTTTTTTTTCCTGTAGCTATGAAGTAACAAAAACAATACAGTCATGCAAAAAGTGCAGGAAAACATTAAGACTTTTGGAGACTTCTTTGAGCGTCTTGCAGTTTGCTTTCAAGGGGAACTTGCTTGGACAGAGACTGTAGGCGTATTAGCAGATGTTTAAACACTATCTTCTGTGCATTGCAATTGATGATTTTAAATAGATTGTGAGAGGTTTTTAAATCCCTTACGTGATCAGTCTTCTGTCTGAAGGCCATGTGAGATTTTAACTATTTTCAGTGGGGATGAAAAATGGGGTTTCAAAATGTGTTAAAGAAATGTGTTTTTTCTATTATTATATTGTACTTAGAAGGTATTTTCTAAATATGTAAGTTGTTAAAACTGATATTAAGGTGCCACTTGAACCCCCCACCACATTAAGATGGTGATTCTTACAATTAACCACACGTGTGGTCACAAAATTCAGTATTTTGACATTTTAGTTTTACACTTACTCATTGAAAGGAGTTTATTTCTGTTTGAAACATATTTGCTTCAGCTCTGCACACAAAACTCTACACCTTTCTAAACTGTAATTGTTGGAAAACTACCATAGACGCTCAGTGTTGGGATTTTATCTTTCTGGAAGCTTTGCTCTATGTAGTTTTCCCACACGGTCAGTCTACGCTGTGAATTCAGCCATGTTGTCAACTCTGGCTGACTTGACAAGTGTTTATTTTACACTTCACCTCCAGTATTACCACCCGTTCTTGATGGCCATTAAGTTGACAGCTGAACTCTGTATAATTTAACAAACAATTTGACACCAAGAAATGAGAAAAAGGCTCATTGTCTTACCAGAAACAAGAGGAAAGGATTCAGAATAAGTAGAAATAGCAAGTATTTCTGTCAACTACTTACTAGACGTAGTAAGTAAGTCGATGGTTTGCAATATATGATATATGTTTGTGTGTTTTTTATCAAAAAAAAAAAAGCTTGACTCAGGAATGAGATTAATCAGAAGCGATGTTTGGTGTTGGTAAACCAAGCCAGCCAAACCAAATGCAATAGGCTCTTTATGAAGTATCTGCATTCAAATATTTATTCAAAGATCTTACTTTATTTGTCTATTTACGCTTTTGCAAAAGTATCCTGAGAAAAAGATAAAGATGTTGGGAAAATCAGACATTTTTCTTTTGAAAGCTCCTGGAATGGGAGTCAGCCACATCTTGTCTAGACATTGTAATCACTGTACCAACATTATCTTTGTCAGCCACAATGTCTGATGTTCATGTTCAGAGTGATTTGAGATGTTTTTAAATGGATTGTGCTTTTATCCAAAGTGCTCCACACGCCGACTTTTATTCACTGACAGCACATTTGTAGCAATAAGCCACTTGAGATCCATTGTCTTACTCAGCTTGTTGATTGAAGAGCAAACTTTGTTATAAGTGTCCAACCTGCTGAGCCACAGCAGCCAAGAATGGAAAGCTTAAACAAGCACTTCATCCAGGAAATTGATCAGAGCCATTATTGCTTCTTTCCTTATTACTAAAGTTGAAAATGTGTGCGTTTTTAACACTATTAATATGTTTTTCGGTGTCACTTTCTTGGGCATTTCTTGCTCTTGATTTCAGTATTTTTTGTGCGTGATGACATTTTTTTTCAGACATATTCTCATCTTTCTGGCTGGAATATGAGCAAAAACATCTCACAGTTTCCATTACATCTATAACCGATACTCCCCTCGGCACAGTAATCTGCAGAGAGTAAACTCTGAAAAATGGAGAGAGGTCGACAGACCTCCGCTACGGACATTACCTTGGCCCTAAAATTATAGGACTCAATCATAAAAATTCACAAAGACCAATAGAAGATGATGAAAACCCCCTGCAGATAGGAGGGCCTGCCAGCAAACAGCACAGATGACAAACACATCACATCAGGGAAGATACGTTGGATTGGCCCTCAGCAGAACAACGCCTCGGGCGTTTTGGCTTTCACAGTTCGGTCCTTCTGTTTTATCTCTGGGCAAAACACCCAACAGGCCAGGTTTATATGAAGCGGCATTTATGAAAAAGTAATCGGTTTCATCTGTCGAGGAGAAATAGGCCCCTCGCGGCAAACTGAGCTTATTTCATATTAGGCGATATTAGGTTGATGTGTGATCACCGATTAAGCAAGTAGTCAGAGCTAGGATAATATTAGTGCTAACAATCACAAATCATACAGCCAGTCCTCCAAACTGAGTTTTATTGAAAAGGCGGATTTGCCTCGGTCTGTTAAAAAAGACGCCTACATAACAATGTTTATCGATGTCTGGCTGTGGTTGAAAGGTGGTTGGGATTGATCAGATGGGCCCACCAAGCCTGAATGTTAACACTAGTTCCAGCAAAATTTGGATGGGATGGATTGGCTGGAAATGTTAGATTTTTTTTGTGTTTCATGGGCAAAATAAAGAATGGTGGTAGGACGGTGCTTAACGTGATCAGATTTCAACACATACAGAATGGAGGAGAAAATGTTCCCTCTTTAAAACCTTGATTGTTTATTATTTAAAAAAAATGTTTATATACTTACAATTTAAAAAATCTGTAGTTTGTCCAATATTTGGGTATTTTTTAGCCATATGTCCAAAAATTGGTCAATTAGAAAATGTATTATTATTTGAGATTTGTTGTACTGAAGTAAATTATGATGGAAAATACAAAGATCTTTAAATTGTGTAGCTTTATTCAATGCAATCTGGATCAAAATAAGTGTACAACATTAAAAGTCAATAAGTGATTGTAGTAGAATACAAATTTTTCAAATGTCCTAGAAGAAGAAGAAATAAATCACTTAGACCACTCTTCCAGTATCCATCTTTGTAATGCTTATAGATTTTATGTTTATTTGGTTGGTTATTTGATTTTATTTCTTCACCAACACATTCATACTGCATCATGTTATTTCACGTTTGCCATTATTGCACTAATAGAGGGTGTAGCTCACAATAAGGTTAGCTTCATCTTCATCATAAAACTTTTTTAGCAGATGTACAAGTAATAGAAAAATAAAAGCTTAGAAATGATCATTTAAATAGAATAGGGAATTATTTTGAGAAACGAAATAAGTGTTATAAAATGTATTGTATTATGTTAAGTTTTAAACGAATTACTGTTGAATAATTTTTACAAAATTGATTAATCTTTTGTTGTTGACAGACAAAACTAAACCTATGCATCACAAAAAACACACCTAATTATACTCAGAAAAGCCAACTCTTCGGATCTGATGGAACTAGTATTTCCATAATGTAATAAAGAATGTGGAGGCACCAGAGATCACCTCATTAATACTCTACTATGCCTGCAGCAAAACATGGTAATCACTGGCTCGTTGTGAGCGTATGGTTTCTTAAGCTGAAATAAGAGAAGATGGCTGTAGAAACACACAGAATAGACTAGAATGAAAGTCCTTTGCAGGCAGGTGAAGGTTTGCAATTTCACAACAAAACATGCAGACATAGTTGTAAAATTACACACACGCACACACACACACCCATGCACACACAAAATTAAATGGGAAGAACTGCGTTGCAGTCCAAGTATGGCATCTCTGGGTACTTGTAAAGAGCTTCTCACCTTTCCTGTTTCACACTACGACTGTTTCAGCCAAATTTTATAGGAAATAATCCAAATAAAGTCAATAAATGTAAGACTCTCTTTCCAATAACTGTTCCAAGTTTGTCATGGAGGAGAGAAATAAAAAGATAATTTATTTAAGGGAATGCAATTTATAATACACCAGTGTATTATAAGCCTGGTGGGCCACCAGGCTTAGCATTGCTTGTTTATGAAAATATTTTTAAATGTTTAAATTTTTTAAGACTTTATAATTGGTGTTCAGATATTAATCTTCCAGTATTCCAATAACACATAATTATCAAGTAATATTTTCAAAGTTTCTGCCAATTTTAAAAAGATTTTAACTCAAAAACATGGCGGGTCGCTGGATGAATGACTGCCGAGCGTCCCAACCACCAGGCTTAGCAAGTTTTCTGGGGGAAATCTTGCAGTCCATTGTGTTGGCCACTCCTAAACACTGACTGTGTTGTCCTGTAGCTAATTTGGTGACATGATAAAGGTCATTGTTGACTTGGAAGACTTGTTTTCCAAATGTCTTGGTGAATGCCTTTCCTCAGGTTGACATCCAGTTTGTGAATTGCACCAGTCCATCCAGTAGAAAAATACCTTAACAGCATCACACTGACACCCACATACTTCACAGCTGAGATGGTGTTCTCAGGCTTTCCCCATTTTAATCAAATGTAACAATAGTCATTACGGCCAAATCAGTGTCAGTTCAAAGGGAAGGTCTCCAACAACGTAAGCCTTTGTCCCTCTGTGCATTTGCAAATGATTATCTGAGGGTCTTTTTCTCCTTTTTTTGGGGGTTAATGTCTTTCTCATCTCTTTCTTTCAACTCATTTCATTGTGGATAATAACACTCTCTTCTCAGTTTCAACCAACAACTTCAGAAGGTATTTTATTTTTACTCTGGAGGTCCATAAGGACATTTCACATCAAAACATGTTAATTTCAGGATCACAGGATGCCACATGCTGTTTATTCTTCAAGATAATTGTTTAAGCAGATTAAATTAATTTAAAAAGTTTGTCCTTTTGTGAAGCGTATGAAATTATGTTGGTACAGATGTACATGTGATGAACAGAAACCAAAGTTTTTGATGTTTTTCTGTTTTTACATCACGCTACAGCGTAGGCTGCTAACCGTCCAGACTCATGCTTAGTGCGGTAGAGCCACCTGCCTTCAACAGCATGTCTCTTGACATGTCAAAAAATAAATAAATTAAAAGTATGAAATAATAAAAATAAGACACCTCTCAAAAAGCGAAAATAGATAAGTGTCATACATGAAATACCACAATAAAAAAAACCCATGAGAGCTGTAATGTTATAGATATATACTTTATTAATTCTCTCTGATAAAATAAAATTACAAAATAATTTCAACCTCAAACGGCACTTTCCTTGTTCATAATTATTTAATGTATTAATGGTACATTTATTATAATTGTCATGACGAATGAGAAGAATACTATGGTTTATAATGTAAGATATCAGCTGTAACTGTATTTAATCATAATGGTAGAAAAGACTAAGCAATAGAAAGCTAGAATTCGTTGAGAGCATACTGTACAATATTCCAAGCGCATGTAATTCAGTATTCCGGCCACAGCATGTCACTATAAGATAGTTTTCAGTGTTATCTCCAAAAGCAAAGGTAGGCTTGTCTCTTCTTCCCATCTTACTCGCATAATTCCTCTCTCAGATATAAATTTCACTAACAGATGTTCCTTCATGGCCATTGATCCTTTGTAAGGTTTATTTGTGATCCCTTATGTTCATCCACAGTCTTCCTCCCTCAAGAGCAGTCCACTTCAAGAAGTCCATTCCCATTTTTTTTCACAGTAATTCCCTCAGAAATAGTGTCAGGATTTCTGCCTGTTCCTGCTATCTTTTGTCCCAAGTGACAGCAGCTTTCCCTGCCTCTTTGAAGTCCATTTAAGAGAGAGCACTTTGGTTGTTAAGGTGTGTGTATGTGTGAACATTTATATATAGATATATATAGATATCTATATAGATATATGCTTGTGGGCATGTGTGTGCGTGTGTGTTTGCGCGGCTGTTTAAATGACAAAGCAAGCGAACAAAGATGTATTTCTGAGTGTTTTGTCTTTTAACAGAATACATTCATAATAACAGTGAGCTGTTTTGGTACCGGGAAAAAGAATGGACAATCAAGGACAGAGCCATGCACGGAAATGACTATAAAGATGCAAACTTGGAATTATATAGATAATTCAGTTTTGCATTGGTACAAGTGAGTATAATTATCAATGTAAAGGCAACATTTAGATAACTCTAGGTATGTTTTTTTGGATTATAAAAATAAAGAAAACAAACTAAATGCACACCAGTGTCTCATTTGGTTGGGAAAATAAAATAATAATTCCTGGTGGCGTAAGAACTGGAAGCTAAATTATTAAACTGAGATCTGGCACCAATATTCAGTTAAATAAGTAAATGAATAAACTTAAAATAACTGGTTTAAATTCTGATTCGATATAGATTTGGTTCCTTCTTCCAACAACAATCAGAAAAATTAATGCACTTGTTAAAACTCATTATTAATCTTCTCTTTTCTGTGGCTTGTCTACAAAAAACAATCATGTATCGTGTTACAAATGTTCACTCAGTCACTATCTTGTGTTCACTATGGAGAGGACAAAGCGACAGACTGTGAGGAAAATTTTGACAATTGCTTTAAGTTCCTTGATGTCAAATGAACATGAAAGATGGGTATGAAATGTGCTGGTACATGGCACCATTTGTACCCATAAAGTACAAAACAGCCAAAACCGCAAAGTTATGAAATGGCAGAGGGGGCAAAATGATTCAGCACTCAATTTTTAGTCTTCTGGTTAACATTTTGGAAACTCTGAGTAGAAACTGTCTTTGGCAAACTGTGAATAACAAAATGGTTCATAGAAATTAATGGGGCCTAAGCTTTACCAACAGAGCAGGCTGGTTGAGGGGAAAAATGTCAATATTGTGTTAGAAAAACCTTTGAAATACCACAGCACCATGGCAGACTTTGTATATAGTGCACCACATAGTAAATGAGTGAACAGTCTCATTTTAGGACAGCAAGCCTACAATTACTCCTAAACGTTAAGTGTCTCGCTCACCATGCACTCCGGTGAATGCGGTGATAAAGCCCTGTTGTAGTTATTTTATCTCATTTTACCATCTGCCACTGTCTCAAGCATCACAAATAGACTCCATGATGACTAACGTCTCTATCCGTTTATTTCAGCCTCCCCTGTAAATTTGTGCGGCTCAGAGACCGGTTACAATTCTCCCAGCCAAGCAGTTAGAAGTCACAACTATGCATGTAGTGAGTCTAACCTGCTGCACGCTCTCATACCCACAGAAGATGAATCGGTTTTGATTAACATTTTTCTCTCTTTTGCTGTGTCTACATTGCTTGGCAGTGATCTATGGAGATAAACAGTGCATTGAGTGCTTGGCAGTATAGGCTTTAGTATTATCATGGGCTAGTAGTGCATTATGAGACATTGTGTAAATCTGTCTGTGCTGTGTTACCTTGTATTGTGTGTATGTGTGGCGTGCATTCTGCTATTTTTTTTCTTACATTGTGGTCGTATTGATCGAACCTTCTGTTAAAGGGATGCTTGTTAACACATGAGAAGCGTTCAGATAGAAAATACATCATAAAGATAAAAAGTCATGGTCATTATTCCTGATGAAGGGAGTGAGAAATCCGGAGAAGAGAAATAAAAAAGGCAGAGAAGGAGATAGAGAGAATAAAAGGCCCTTTGCCGTAATTGGAGTGGATTCCATTTAGAAGTTCATATAATTATTCTTGGTTATTTCTTCCCTTCTGCCCTTCTCCCCCTCCCCCACATCCTCATTCTCTTTACCTCCATTTCTCACCCTCGTGACATCCTCCCTCCCCCTCACGCCTTTAAGAGACTCCATTTTTCTTTTCCTTCCATCGTCAAGAAAAGTCCTGAACACGTCTCATTTCTCAAACTGGCCCTCCATCTTAGTCCCATTACTGTTCCTTTTCATCTTGTTATCGTGGAGCAAAAATATTCAGAGGATCTCCAAAAATGTATCTCCTCTGCCTTCATTTTTCTCCTTTAGTCTGATGTGAGAGGACTATCAGAGCCTCCCCGTCTTTCCTTCTCTGTGTTTTGTGTCCACATTTGTCCCCATCTGCTCCTTAGAGCGGTATTCAGCAGCTCGAGCTGCAAGTATTGGGATTGGGACTAGCCTCCAGGCTCCCCTCTGGGCTCACAGGTGGGGGCGACAGCGGGGTCTCCAAGGATAAACTGGAAATCTGTGCTAAGGTTGATGGAGGAGCTGCAACCTGAACCGGGGAGGCAGGAACCGGTGTGGTGGTTAGTGAGGCAGTTGGAGACAGGGGGACCACAGCACCGCCACTTCCTGTTCCTCCCACTCTGCCGTCCCGTGCGTCCCTCTCTCGGAGCAGGTGAACCAGGGCGGCGTGCTGGGTGCTGAGGGTTGCAGAGAGGTGTGCAGGCAGGGCGTTGAAGCCCGCTGTGAGCTGCTCCACCCGCTGCTCCAGGGAGAGCATCTGTCGCTCCAAGTCCTCGCTGCGGTCGTTGAGCTCTGACATGAGCTCATACATGACACTCTGCATCTGTAGGAGGAGAGGTGAAGAAGTATTTTTCTTTGAGCTTCTCTGAACAGGTTTTGAATTCACTGTGGGGTTTGCCAGTAAATTCAAAGTGGAAAGATCCTTAAATTAATCATCTATAACTGGATTGTTACTAGGTTATAAAGACTTTTGAAATGATCAATAGCCACGTTTCACACACTGATCAAGGTTCACTGCTTGGCTGACAAGATAAAGACTTCCAATTTCCAATCCCAGCCAAATTTATTCCAGAAATAAGTCATCAAATCAATATGACCCAATCATACATACAGATTCAAAAATTAATTACATATATTCCAATTTGGTCCTAGTTATAATGAGATGCAGCCAAGTTCAGAACTTAATGCTAGTTGCCATGCTCTGCAGAAGGTTTACGAAGTCTTAAGATTTTGCAGCAATCTCTTGTCGTGTGCAAACCTGCGCCAACCACAAAAGAATGCTGAAGAATTAATATAAAGAAAAAGACTCAAAAGTTCAGATAAAAATGGAGCAATTAGAGTAGAGATAAAATAATAAAATCTTATACTAAAGAATACGTTTTCTCCAAATTTCTCAAATAATCCAGCCTATCTCAAAACGTCAAAGCAGAATGACAAAACTAATTTAGATCGGTGTATGAAAAGCAATATGATTATCATGACAGTTTTACAATTGTCCAGTATTTTTTCTGATGTGACCCTTTATCTGTCCATTTACATCTCATTCTCCACCTGCTTCTTACAAACTGATGCAATACACCTTGTCATTTAGAAAAGTAATCCTAATTTAATACTCATTCAGGCTCTTTTACATAGACAAAATGTTGGTACAAAGATGTTTGTACTGGATTTTCTCCCTGTACTGGTGTCTTCATTTCAGAAAAAGATCTGAACACTTTCTCTTCACTTGTGTTAAGCAGTGGGCATGATTAGGAAGATGCAAAAGAAAATGAACCCAAGAGGGAGTAGAAGATGGAATGATGAAGAGGCTGGGTGTTATAACATTGTGAGTAGAGAGTTAGAAGGGAGATAGATAATAAAAGGAAGGCAGCACAGTGTCCCTGCCGTGCTTCTCCTGGTCTCTGTAACCATGGTAAAGACGTAAGTGGCCAATTGAGATGGAGTCATTGAGAAGGCGTAATTGCAAAATATTTGGTGCTAAAGGCATTTCTTCTTGGACAGACACATGCGCACACATTCTCAATCTTTGTCTGCCTCTTATTCATGTCTGAATCTCACTCACTCTGCTCTGAGTTTCTCTCTCTTTCACAAACACACACATACATGTTCGCTCACATTCTCAAACACCCACACAGTTAACAGAAAAAAAAACACAAGCACTCCCCTCTCTCTCGTTTCCTCCTCACTCTCTCGCGCAGTCATCCCTGTTTTAACACTTTGCTGTGGTTGCCAGGAGATGAAAAGCCACAGAAACAGGCGGGTCAGCATGGAAACAGAGGAATGCCGTGGTATTTTCTCCGGGGACCAAAGGATGGCTACATGTGACGTATTACCCTGCTCAAGGCTTAGGTCGTTTCCAGCATCACAGTTTTGATAAGTTGCGGTTTAAAAACCAGTAAAATATTCCAGCATCATGTTCATGAGCCTTAAACTGGCAGTCTGTCAACTGTATGTGATGCCTGAAGGGGAGGAGATCCCGAAGAACTGTTCCCTTATTAAAGACAGAGGATATTAGCAGCGAAAAAGACACACAGTCAGTGTGACTACCAGAGTAGAGCAGCTCTTCTCACATCTCAGTACTTGAACAAGTCGTAGCTGGTTCTAAATTCAAGGTATCCCACAGTTTAAAAAATGTATTCCTGATGTTTCTCTGGTCTGCGTTGCTACAAGCTGCCAGTCAGCTGTGCGGGGTGCCAGAAGAAGAGGAGTTCCCCTGAATTCCCTCCATAAGCCGGCAGCAAGAAAAACAATGATTGTTTTATGGTAGCATTTTAAAGAAAGAAAAAAATAAAAGCCTTTGATAGCTATGAGACTAACTGAACTAATCTGCTTACTAGTCAAGCAGATGACCCATCTAATTATCTAGCTAGATGCCATTCTTCCAATAATATAGATCAGGTGAAAAAGGGATAATTGTCTCTGCAACAGGCACAATTGCTTAGAATGACCAAACTACTTCCCCATGTGCACATGTGCTTACAGATGATCTTTTCAAATCATCCTCTGGCTCATCAGTATTTCAGGTTACCCTGACTTTGAACTTCATGTCAGTCATTGAAACTAAAACAGGCTTGTAACCATATTTCTAAAAGTCACACCAGGCATGTTGGACAGCAACTTTTACAGCGAAGAACGGGAGCGACTTAATTACCAGAATAAAATCCTGTTTTGTTAATTATTGGTCTCTGTAACCGTTATGGAAACATTTCCATAACACACTGAGAGCTGCAAGAAAAACCTTTGCAATACCGGCTGACAATAACTAATATTAAAGCTGCAACTTCAGCAGCACCAATGAGGAGTGGTCCTGTGACACCACAGCACAGGTAATTTCCCTGTTTATAGCTACGCTATCCATCTAAACATTTGGCAGAACCAAGCTTTCACACAAAACAGATTCCTGGCCAAAACTACTGTTGTTTGGACTAATTTAAAAAAAAAAACTACTGGTCTTAACAAAACTACTAAACTGGTGCACATAATTTTATTGATTAGGGTTCGTATGCTTATAACAAGTGCCTGTGCTTGATTTACTATATATTTATGTATTATGTAAAATGAATAAAACGGTCAAAGCTGTTGGAGTAAGTTGAGATCACTAGTTCATTCCTTGCTCACACTCTCATACTAATCCAAGACATTTAAAAGAAAAAACTTTGGGCAAATTCTCAGCATAAATACAACTTCTCTTCACATTTCCCCTTCACTTTCTCTCTGTTTCACTGTCTACTTTCTGGCTGCCAGCTTTATAGCAGAACTGACAGGTATAGTCTCAAATTACCCAGAATGCATGACAACTGGCCACTCCCAATGCGACCCAACCATCCTTATTTTTTATTGGCTTTTGCGTCGGTGGTCATCAACTCACAATAGCCGATCTCATGCAGATTCAAATCTAAATTTTCCAATATGTTAGATTGACTGACAGATCAGACTTTTTCTCCTCCAGTCGCTGTAGATTCATGTTTTTACGCTTTACATGCTAACAGATTTGTGTGCCAACTAGCTATGCTGGTTATTCCCAAGAAGTGTAGTCCGAGGCAAAATCCGGCAAAACAAATGAAGTGACTGCAGGGGCTATAGTCATAAAAGAGTGTAATATTTTTCCACAAGGTTCCAGTACAGCCAGAGTGCTAAATGTCGTGTACAGTTTGTGCATCTTACCTTGGAGAGGTCCACTAGTGTGTTGGCCTGATCACTGAGTTTCCTCTGCTCCATTTTGACGCTGCGTAATCTGCAAACAGACGTGCACACAGATAAAGCTCACAAACAGAGGTGAAACCCAGTAAATACACAGTGGTCAGCCCACAGAGATAATCCCTCTGGATCCACACAACGGCTCTCTGAAGCATCGGTCACCTTGCTTGGATTGGGTTCATTTTTACCTGCAGCGCCTCTCTGAAAAATTTGAATGTATAAACACGGCGAGTGCTGTTGTAGCTGTCTGCATGAGCTAACTGCAGACATAAAAGAAAGAAGGACTGAGGTTAATATGAAGGAAAGCTAATGGGAATAAAGCCTTCAGGGAAATAAGCTGCAGGGGATGAAAATTAAATAAATCATCTTACCTCAGTCCAATTATAATCAGAACCTGTTTAACTCTCAAAACACAGCACAATAATTAGTGACTCGATCTGTGTTTTCATCAGGGCCTGTGGCAGCCTCCATTATAATGCAGTGAAGAGTGATTTTATGAGACTGTTTCCCAGTTACACTGTCAGGCTCTAACCTGGAAAAATCACTTTCTTTAATGTGTTCACCCCAAAAAATTACCCTGGTTCATCACTCGTTGACTTCCCGTCCGCTTTTCAGGTCTTGCGTGTCAGGATTAACCCTTCTAAGTTACAATCAAGAGTCTTTTAGCTCTTGTTTCTGGCTTTTGATGGCAACTCACAATATATCTAACCATTAGAGAATAAAGGAGAGAGGAAGACAAAAAGAAACGCATGATTCGAATTTGTTCATAATTCTTCAGCCCCTACTGTTGAGATGATACAATGAACGGAGAGCCTCTAATGGTACACAACACACTGATTGTGTTTGCCTGGACTGAACTTGCCCTTTAGCAGATAATGAATAATTGTATGTTGGCGTGTGCGTGTGTGTGCGTGAGAGCGTGCGCAGAGATTAGAGCATTTCATCTGATTATCAGACTGGATTCAAGCTGTGGGCGGATAGAAAGTACAGCTGATTTCAAATGCCTCATTGGCTTTGCAACCACAGTGGTGTGCTTGTGTTTGTTTGCACCCGTGCATGGATGTAGGGGGGCACGAAGTGTGGTCTCACTGATGTATGGCCTGCAGGAACTTCCGCTGGTGTTTGCGGACCCTGGAGTGGTCGATCTTCTTCATCAGCTTGGTGTGCTTGTAGATGAGCCAAGTCTCCCTCAGCACATTAGCCGCTGCGTTCTTTATCTGTCTCCAGACAATAAATACACATATGTCGACATTTATTAGCAACAGGTAGTCCTTGGCAACTGGAGGAGGCAACAGGTTTATCTGCTCTTGTTCCTCTCTTTGTTTTCACTATCGTCTCTGTGCAAAGAAAAAAAAAATAGCACTAAGCCATCTTTTTGTCTTCTCAAAGGCTGCCCCCATTCTCTGGCAGGCTTGCCAATGCTTTTTATGTGCGCTTGCATAGCTCTGTCCTTAGGGAGATTGGCAATGAGAGCCAACAGGAGTCTTTCCTTCACACTCTACTGGCTTCCAGTGCCTACAGTGCCTTGCAAAATTATTCATACTTCTTTAGGTTTTAACATGTTACAAACACAAACTTTAATTTGCTTTATTCATACTACAGATAATAGACCATCACAAATTGTGAAACAGAAGGAAGAGAAGAAATTTGTTTAACATTTTTCAAAAGTAAAGATAGAAAAGTGTGGGATAAATTCAACCTGAGTGAGTCTACTCTGTAGAACCACCTTTTGCACCAATTACAGCTGTAATTCATTTGGAGTATATCTGTATCAATTTTCGACATATTAAATCTGAAATGTTTTCCTACTCTTCTTTTGAAAGGATCTCAAGCTTAGTTTAGGTTGAGAGTCTATTTAGCACTTTGATGAGGCAATTTGAAATTTATTGCAGCCCTGGCTGCATGTTTAAGGTTGTTGAACTACCGCTACTATGAATATATTTATATTTTCTGTGACTTTGAATATTTATTCTTTATCTCTCGTTTTCTTTGCTGCTGTTTTAGTTGCTTGACTGCTTTATGGCATAACTTTAATAACAGCTACAACAATGGCACCCATAGAAAACTGTTGAGTATAAAGTTCTTGGAACACATTAGCTCATAGTTAATGTGTCTGTGAGGTATTTGTTGACTCACATTGGCATAGAAATAGATCTTCCATAAAGTTAACAGTGCAAAGTAGAACAACATGTTGGACTTTGGCTAAATATGTTCAACCCAAGCTGGTGTAAAACATTTTCTTAATCAAAGTTTGGTGTCTCACAGAACCATCATTATAATCTCAGTTCAGATGTTTAAATACATCTAACATGATTCATTTTGTGAATTTCCCTGTATTTAGCTCCATCCATCTTCTTGCCAACTCAGAAAGGCTTCCCTGTTTTCTTGACACTCCTTCCTTTGAATATTGTTTTAAAAGACAACACTATTTACCACTTAGGGTGTTTCAGAAAGAAGTTTGTTGCACTGGAAATGATTTGGCTGTTAATGGTTCTATTTGTAAAAAAAATAAAAGGTATAATTGTCAACCCACTTCACAGTTATGCACTACTTTTTGTTTGTCTATGATATACATTTCAAAGAAAATGCATTGACATTTGTACTATTAAGATAATACAATGTGTAAAAAGCCAATTAATGTGTGTATCACATTTAATTAAAAAAAAAAGAGACTAAATTATGCTAGCTGGGTAAAAACAAAATCATCTCAGTATGATTGGTGTTTATTTAAACCAGGGATCTTCCTTTTAATTATGACAACAATCGTAGAAAACAATCACAGCTGAAGTGGCTGCTCTTAAACTAGCTGTCAAAGACATTCCTCATCTGAAGAGAAGAGGAACATTGGTCTGATATAATGATGCTGTTGCATGGAAGGCTAATGAAAGAAGGCAATTTTTCTAAGTTTCTCAGGATTTGGTAAGACGGCAATTCAAAATGTCAGAGTCTGCCTAAGGCTTTCCCTGCAATCAATAATATTTAGCATGATTATCTGATTCATCTGTCGCTATAGGTTGCTACATAATTACAAGGGTCTGACATCCAGTGGATAAAAAAAGGGAGAAGGAGAATACAATAGTGAGGAGAGACGGCACAAAGGAAATGTAAGCGTGTAAATTGAATGAGAGACTTCAAAGAGATGGAGAAGACTGAACAAAGAACAATTATACCCCCGTCTGAAGAGAACAAAAGACCCTGGCAGCCTGGCTAATCAGCACCCATCCGCTGTAAGGAGAGACCCCTCGCAGTCACCCACTACATGTTCACACGGAGTCGGCTGCAGATGAGGAGGGTGGAAGGCCATCGCCCTGGGAAAGTGTTAACACTGACCCAGAGGACGTCAAGCCAAGACACACAAAGTCCAACATAACCGATGTTGTTTGAGTGTCAAAACATTTCCAGTTCAAAATTCACTTTTCTTGACTCAGGTTTTCACTTTTTGAGTCCAAGTCATTTATGAAGTTGAGTTTCATTATCTGTGGGTTTCACAACTTGCAAAACGACTAAATGCTGCTTTTTAAAATTTATTTAATGTTATTATTATTATTTTTTTTTTTACAAACTTAGATTAACACTGTTTAAATGGCAGTAAAATTTTACAGTCCTGGACTTTCAGCTGCATGGTGGCTTGGTTGGGAGCACTCCTACCTTGCAACAAAAAGGTCCTGAGTTCCAGTCCCAGCTTGGGGACTTGCTGCTTGACGTTTGCACGTTTTCCGTGTGCATACATGAGTTCTCTCAAGGTACTCTGTCTTCCTCCCTTACTCCAATAACATGATTGTTAGGTTAATTGGTCTTTCTAAATTGTCCTTAGGTGTGAGTGTGTGTGTGCATGGTTATTTGTCCTGCATGTCCCTGTGATGGACTGAGAATTTGTCCAGGATGTACCCCACCTCTTGCCCAATGACCACTTGAGTTTAAGCATCAGCTCCCCTGTGACTGTCCATGGATAAGTGGTCAGACACTTGATGGATTGTAACATTCCCATTCAATACAGTGTTAAAAGAACAGGTTGAGATCTCAGATTCCTTTATAAAAATTTATCAAAATATCAATCATGACTTTGGTGGCAATCTATATAAGACCCAGAGAATGAATCTCAGGTCCAATTTAAAACCTAAAGCCTATCTAAAGCAGAAGTAAATAACCTTTGCCTCCAGAGTGGCTCTTCAAATAACTTTTTCCAAAATCAATAAAGAACTGTGCAATATATTTGAATATAACAGTAACAAAGACAACTTTTGCAGTTCGTCAATTTGTTTGAATAGAATATCTGCATAGATCGTCCAGCACAAAGGGGAGAAAGAAGAATTGTAAACCAGAAATTGCAATATTTATGAAAAAGATAACTTTCTCAAATCACATTTGAATGCAGCAGATTTCTATCTAAATCTTTAGCCAAGTCACTAAACAGCACAATTAGCACTGCTTTCATCTGTAAACCTTTTGACAGTCGGATATGTCAGGTCATATTCATAAACTGATCAATCAGGGCAGCAGGATTACATTATGATGAATCATGACATGCCCCTTGTGCAAATAACATTGACTGATTGCCGCAGACTGTTTGTAGTTTCCAGATTTCCTGCAACCACAATTACTGTCCACAATTACCCCCACCACTGCAGTCTTCATTTTCTCTCTCCTGGGGGAAATGAATGTGGGCAAAGATAGCAACTCCATTTGCAAGAATAAAAGACTCGACGTGAACCACTAAGAACACTCTGCAAGAAACCAAACGACAGCAGCGACAGCCGTTCCTTCACCATATGGACCGTATTTGGGAAACCGTGTTGGGTCCATATGGTCATATTGGGTCAAAGATGCATTCTGCCTGCCCCCCTACGTGGCTCACCTTATGGCAGGTACATGTGAAATCTGTTGATTCAAAGGGTTTCCCACACTGCAGCATGCTAGGATGACATATTGTTGCGTGTAATCAGTATAAATAGAAATACTGAAAAGATGTCATTATATACTGTAGTATAATTAGCAATATTATATGAAGAACCAAAAGTGCCAAAATTAATGATAGTAATTGTATTTGCTGTTCTTTCTTGTTATGTGTTAAGGCATCATTTGTAGTGAATACAATTAAATAAATAATATATTTAGTTATAATAATTTAAATGTACCAATAATGTATCAAGTACACAATACAAATAATTAAAACTGCATGTAATTATTTGAGCATTTATATAATTATTTCAATTTTTTTGCACTAATTTCTAACATGAAATAAAGTAAATTATTAGTATTGCTTACAAAGAGATCCTTTTCTCACTAAACATTTAAATTATGAAATTATTATGAATGCTATTTATTTATTTTGTGTATGTATCATCTGGATGTGGGAAATTGTGCACCGCTATACATTTATAATAAGAATAACAACCTATATTGGAATGAAATTAAACTGTATTTGATTTAAATATAGTTTCTATTTAAATAAAAACAGTATAAATAAGAAATATGTGTCAACTTTAAAACATTAAAAAAAGTCACTCTTAACCTCTAATGACTCTCAAATGCAAGTAAATAGATAAACAGTGCAACTACCATGGAAACCCGCCATCCTTGTGCCACAGTGACACGTGGCTTTACCTGCTGTGACCTTCCCCTCAAAGACAGGGCGACAAAGGGAAGAGACAGCTCTCACAGACCTTTAGGCAACCTAATCAGATTAAATCTTCACAAACTCGAAAGACAAAAACATCCTAATACATGAGATAAAAAGCAGAATGATTCACTAATTTCACTAAAATGTGAAGGATAACACACATTTGTGCAGTGCTTCTATAAAAATGAAAGTAAAAATTTGAGGAAACCTTATTGGGGCAAAGCATAATGCACCCTTGGTGCGTCACCGGGCGTCTGTTTCGCCAGTGATCCATCTGGTTTAAATGGGAATTAAAAAGCTTTTGAAAAGAAAGTTATTTTTACAGTGCAGAGTGGAAGCTAGCTTTGGAGAAGTCTTCAGGGGTTAGATTGCTCCCATTTGGCCCGTGGTGTAAACATTGGAAGGCAAATGCAGCACCTCCTCTCTGGCCAAGGCCCAGAGTGCTCTGTGAAAAAAGCTCAGAGAGGGGCGAAGCTCTCACCACAGGGAAATGCAAAAGGGCTCTGAATTTTCAGAATTCACATTTTTCACAGTTAATTACATAAGTTCGTCAAAAATATTTGACTTTTGAGCTTATATATATATATATATATATATATATATATATATATATATATATATATATATATACATATATATGATATATATATAATATATATATATATATATATATATATATATATATATATATATATATATATATATATATATATATATATATATATATATATATATATATATATATATATGCTATAAATATACATAAATATATGTATACCATGATCACTCACTACTACGGTAGTTGTACTAAATATCAAGCATGGTGGTGGCAGCAGTATGCTGAGGGGCTGCATTGCTAAAAGCTGACAAAATGGATGGGATAACTGAAGACTGCCTCAAGTTCTTTACACACTCAAAGTTCCAACCTGAACTGCACTGAAAATTGAAAGAACCTTAATGTTATGTGTTGAAATGTTATCCAAATGTCAGGAAACCAACCAATTTCAATTGGTTTCACATTTGCTGTCAGAAGCTACGTTCAAATATCCAGCAGGCTTGTTGTGGAGGTGCAGCTTATTGTAGGGGTGCATGCCACTACTGTACTCCAGATGCAAATTTAATCATTTTGACTTGAAATTTCTGCATCTAATGCATGTTTTTTTTTACATTTGCAGCACAATCATTTGATTCACAGATTTTTCTGTGTAACGTAATTCCAAATTGTTTGCAAAAAAATAGTTTATTGGTGTGTTTTTCTTTTGTACAACAATGTACAAAAATGTCTAAAATATCTGAAATACCAAGGCAAAATGCTACTTGACATGCTATTGGCTGGCATTTGCAAATCTGTCAATCTTTTCACATATTTTGAGGGCGGTTGTGGTGCCTAATCCACCCTATATTTAAAGGATTCATTGGAACTGCAAGAAGTCAGTTAGTTTCATCTAAAACATTTTTCTTTTGACAAACGGAAAAAAAAATCACATTTTGCCTATTGTGCAAAATCTGCAGAGTACAACCACCTTCTTTAAAGTTCAGATTAATTCTCAAGACAGTCCTAGGAATAAAAAGAAACCTGTTAAATTTCAAGACATAAATCCACCTCAAGATGAGAGCTGTACTTTCATGTGCACCTTGAATGTGCCGCATGAAAACAGCAGAACTCTTCAAACATGAGCACTTCTCACCTCACAGACAACAGGGCTGCATTAACTGTTGTTTAATTAACATTATTTTAATCCTATCAAAAGGACAGCCTTTGCTTCACTGAGTGCTGAATGCAAATTAACACTGTGCACTGAACTGATAAGATTATATCTTTCCTTCATAGTCAGCAACACACCGAAAAAGATGTTCAGATTTCGCAATCGCTTCTTGATGCCTGGGTCTCACAATCTGATCTACAGATAAAAGAGCAGAACTCAAATCATTTTGAAGTGCCACATCAGGTGAGATCAACAAACACACGTTTCATCTAAAAAGAACAAGTTTGTAAAGCAGATGTCTAAGAAAAAGTTGCCTTCCTGCTAAAGGTGACTGGCTAGAGACTATTTTAGTCTGCGGTACAGAGCCACACCCAGGACTCATTACACAGCGACCCCTCGTTCAGATCAGCTGAGCTCTTCCCTCTTTGGCATTTAACTGACATTCTTGTTAATCCTTCAAAGGGAACGAGACTTTCACTGAGGTAGAAAGTCAGTGTGTGCGACATTCAGCTATTTTTGTGTGTCGGCACATGCACAATTATGGCAGGTTGTAGAATCTATTGTTACACTATTCATTACAAAGCCCTGACTGATTGTGCTCTCTGCGATAATATGACAGAGAATAGCTCCCGTTGTGTAAATCCACCAGGACGCAACAGCTTTGTTCGCTGGTCTGTAAGCGGTAAAGGGCAGGAGATAATTACAGGTGCGTATGTAGTTGAACCTTTGACGGAAATATCAAGAAGGAGCACGCTGCCTGCATGACATCTCCCTTACTCGATTGGCAGCTTCACAAACATTGAGATGAGCTACAGCAAGAATATTACCTTTATAATCAACAGCACCATAGCGCCTGAGGGACCAGTATAAATCGATTACCTTGAGAACTTTGGGATTTTGGGTTAATTTCTTTTGCCTTAATGTTGGAAGCTCATCACAAGGTCCACCACAATGTGTGTGAAACTGCCAAGAGAAAGTTTTGATTCAGTATAATAAACTAAATGCTTCTGCTGTTTGAACTTAAACTCTAACTGCAGATTAAACCTTAAACTTGGACTTCAAAAGTTTTCCAAATCTAATAAATAAAAAAATAAAAAAAAGGAAATCCAGACGTTTGGCTGGAAACCCAGATATCTTTCGCCTCCTAGTTCTGGGGGATCCCAAGGCATTACTGCGTCAGAAGGATCCACGGGTCGTAGAACTTCAGCTAACTTCCTGTCTGCCAGTATGGAGGCCATACAGAACAGAGTGATCACCAGACGCTGCTACAGGAGCAGTCCGCAATGAGACTGTTTGTTGTACACTGAGGCAATCAGAGACAAAGACATGAGATAAAACACTTAATTAATTACGAGCTCTTATCACAAATGGAGGGGAGTAAACGAAGGAATTATCAAGACGAAAGGGTTTAGCTGATGTAAATTAGCCAAGGATAGTTTGTGTTATGCAACACTACCTCATTTTACCACATTTTATTTAAGGTTAATATCTGTCACAGTTACTGTCATATTTCCTGGAGGATTGAGGGTTTATGGTTTGTTGAACAGTATCCTACCAATACTGTTACAGAAGTGAGTGAATATTAAGGTTTTGTTTTTGCAAATAATGACTTAGCACATTCACATGGAGTATTTGTCCTAGGAACAATATCTCTGGAGCTCCCTAAAGTGATCATTGTTGGAAAGAAGAATGCCATTCTGTATATTTGAAAGGTTAATTTTTTACTGAAATGGATAAACTTGTTTCTGGCTTTTACATTGCTATAACAGTTTGCCATAAGCAAACTGAGCTATCATCTTGTTAATGTTAATCTGTGTGCTTAAGAAGATTTAGCAGACAGAGTGTGAATACATCTTATTACAGTCTTAAATTGAATATTAAAACATTTTGGCATACAGGGCACAGCAGCCGTTGTAACAACATGGCATTGTCCAGACAGTTTGGTCTTCTTTCAGATGAGCAGTGTGAAAGTGAACCAAGCCAAATGAAGATGTGAAATCTTTCACTATTCGTCACCAATCAAGCTGAAACTCCTGGACTGGTTATTCCTCTCCTGTATTATCTCTTGGTCAACCTGTTGAGCTGGGAGACACCCTGATTTTAAACAACATGATAACCTAGCACAAAAAGAACAAAAGCTTTCAGCTAAAGTGAGATAAACAGAGGGACCACAACAATATGGAAAATCAGTTTCTGAAGATAACGCAACACATCAATTCAAAGACAGTACAAGGGCCACAAGATTTACTGTCTCTCCTTTCAAACGAAATGACGTCTGTTTCTGTGTTATCAGTCAGAACCATGAACTCAGTCAAGTGTTTCCAAGATTAATAGTGGCTAAATATGAGTCCTTATTTGCTTTTGAATAATCAGTGACATTTTAAGTTGAAAGTGTAGTGCCTCATCACACAGAGAAATACTGCTGTCCTTGGAGAACATTCAAAGCATAAAGTTTTACACTGGGACAGATCAAATAAGGAAAAGCCCAGATTGTTGCACAATAAGGAGATTGTTGACACCTGGTGTTGAAAAGAACCACACGTGAAAATGTGAATCTGAAAAAAACTCTGTAAGTTATTTTACATTCACAGAGGTCTTAAGATTTTTAGCTGGTCTCACAGAGGTAAGGCCTATGTGCTGGGGAATGCCAAATATGGTCTTGGATATCTGTTGCATACAACACTTTAAAAGGAATGTGGACTGTATCTAGAGATCGAATGAAATTTTTTTAAATAATTGGGTCAAGTTTTCCTCATGATTTGGTTTCTTTGATTTGGGCTGCAGTTTGAAATAAAATCTTTTATTCCTGAAGCATCACCACATCAGCAACATGAAGATGACAACTGAAAATACACCACAAAAGTTGAACTCCTTATCTGACTGGGGCCTGCTTTTAGGTTGAGTCCCTAGACTTGGGGTTTGAACTTTGCAGATTTAAAACAATGATTTGATCACACCTCTAAGTTTCGCAGTCACTTTGTCGAACTGCAGCCTCCAGCTATATAGTAAATATAGTAAACCTAAAATAATAGGACCTATTATTTTAATAAAATGAATACAAGGATGACTCAGAAATAAATATCTGTAGAAAAAGTATGTCGTTTCAAACTAAAATGCAACTAACATAATTGTGTTGATATTGCAAAAGCACTTCATTTCTTAATGTTTTCCAACAACCTAAAAAAAAACTAATGAGGTTTTTAATGAAGGGATACATCCTGCTAGGGCGAGTAAAAAGACCAACAAATAACACAAGGAGCATTACATAGAAGAGGATATGTTTTATTTTCCCTTCACAGTTTAATACCTCTAACTGTATAAACATTGACAGGCAGATGGTTCAGCCAATCACCTGACAAATATTGCCAAAAGACTGCCCTATTCCAAACAGTCTGCACACAGATGGTTCTGCACAAAAAAACCCATCTGGCCAAGCAGATTTAAAGACAATTCCAACATTCAGGTTTTTACTTCTTTAACTCCAATAAGTGCAGTTGAGTCTAATGCTTGCTAAAGACTTCAGCAATTTGAATTACATCTAAACCAAAGAGTGAGAAAACCATGCATAGCTTCAGAGTTACTGAGGACCTTATTAAAAATCTTAAGATCAAACATTAGAGGACAAAATTTAAGATTGAGAGTTTTAAAGGATGGATTAAATGATAGAAAGACACAAAAAAGTAAAGAATAAGCATTTACGTTTTCACAATGAAGCAATCATTGTAGTTTCTTTCACATGGATTTTGTCAATCTGATCTTTAAGGGTTGCTTCATTGTGTTACATCTTGCAAATTTGTAAAATTCTGATCTTTGCATTTCTATGAAACGTTCAACATAATTTTAGTTATTTGAGTTCAGGACCTTTGACTTTATTAACATCTATGCTTGACTCAAATCCCAGTTATGTGGCTTAGGAAACTAGTACCTGCTAAGCTCAACTCCAGTCTACACAGTTTGGTCATTTTCCATTACAAGTGAGTACCACCTTACAATAGGTGGGGACATAAAGGTAAGGCGGCTAAAAAGGCTAAAATGTGTATGTGACATCACAAGACAATAGAGGATTTTTTCTTGTTTAGGATTACTTTGTCTAGCTCCTCTGTATTTTTTCATCAGCCACCAATACAAAAATGTCTGCAGTATTGCCATTTTCCTTAAAGCTCAGTTATTGTTGCAAGTTATTGAAATATTAAATATTGCAACAGAGTGGCTCTTGGGACTCAACCAGTGTTGGCACCCCTAGAAAAGCATTGACTGGTACTCTCCTGAACATGTATTTTCAGCTTGAGATACTTAATAAGGAACTCATAAATTGTTTCAGAATCTAACAGAGAATCCTAAAAGCTGAACTGAAAGCCGAGTCAGTACTAGTTGAGCTCTGTCCCCAGAAAATAAGTGACAAGGCAGCAAAATCCCAGGAAAAATCCTTTGGAATAACCTCAGAAAGCTCAGAGAAATGTCAAGAAAGTGAACAAGAAAGTCTTCATGGTAACTGTAAAGAAATGGAGAACGACTCAGGACTTTTGTATATGTAAACATTGACAGAAAACCAATCATGTGAATCATAATTAAATGTCAAATGTCTTGTGAAAACAGATTTGGATGAACAGAAGAGAGATGGCAGGAGAGCGAGGTGAAAGTCAATAGCTCTAAAGCCTGTTTGTTTCCTTGTTGATATTTTATCCATGCTCAAATTATTGATCACTCAACCCCGTTCAGACACCCAGATAACCCTGCTGCCATAATGTACCCTACATATTTGATATGGGAGCTATTTTTAAAACTTGGGTCTTTCAGCTGTATGAAAAATTGAAAAGGACTGGAGGAGGGAGGGAGTGAGAGATGAAGGAAAGGAGGTGTGGAGGGGGCAAGAAAAGGAGAGGGTGTAGGGTGGCAGAAAGAGAAAGAGGGAGAGAAAGGGATTTACTGTAAGAGAGACAAATGTCAAAGGAAAGGGAAGGTGGAGGGATGGCCATGTGGGAGGAAAAGGAACAGTGATGGAAAGAAAAAGGGAGGCAGTAACAGAGGGAGCAGAGCAGGCTGAGCTGGATAGATGACCTTTTATCGCTCAAATAACACGATTCTCTGTCACAACAATGCAGGTTGATGGTGTGATGTGGTAGTTTAGGAAGGTGAAAGATGCAACAGTTTTACCAGATATTAAAATTCCGTGAAATCCTGCAATACTAAACCCACAGGAAGACAGAAATGTGTGCTTTTCTTATACAAGCACGAACTGGGTTTTTATGAAATAAACTACAAAGTAGTGCAAACACGTCAAGTGGAAAGAAAATGAAAAATGGGTTTCCGTAATTGGTACACAACTAATGGACTGGACTTCATGTTGCTGTTGGTTCACTGATGTTCTCTAACAAACCTCTGAGGCTGTCACAACTGGATTTATGCTAAGATCCAATTAATCACAGGTGAACTTTACTTGCCTATTTACCCCTTAATACCTGTATTCTGTGTACAATGGTGCATTATAAGTGTTTGTGTTTTTCTGTCAAGATTATAAACTGAACATCGATTGTTAAATTAGGCATTTAGAATGCTGTTATTTAGTAAAATAAAGCATAGTTGGGCATAGCTCCAACCACTAGATGGAGTCAGTCCTTTCAATATGATCTTTGAAATGTGTTGAATATGCATCAATAGGCATAAGTGGAAAACAAATGTGGCCTTGCCTGCCAGGTGACAACACTGGATCAGTTACGAATGGTGGATTTGGAAGAAAATTGTTAACACTGAGGATCATTTAGGATTCAAAAGTAAATAGGGTTAACTAGATATGCAAAGACAAGAGTTTCATTTGCAAAAAAAAAAAAAAAAAAAAAAAAAAATCCAACTATGAGTCATGGTTCATTCAGAGCACCATTACGCACTCTTTTAGTTTGTCTACCATCAAAAACGCAGATAAAATACAAAATCTTTTTATATATAGTACAGGAACATCTGAAAAAGTTACAGGGTTTGAATACTTTTGCAAGGCATTGTTTGTGTTCTCTGCAACAGCCCACTGCTAAGTAAAACCAAGCATATACACACCCTCTTGGTGAGCTGTGTGTCCATCATGAAGTTGTGCACGTGTTTCTCAGCCTTGGTCAGCTCCAGCTTCCTGGCTACCACAGCAACCACCAGAGCTGTGCATCCAGCACCCTGAGAGAGACAGAGGGAGAGAGAGAAGAGAGGCGGAGAAAACAAACACTGAGTCAGGGTACAGACACATTAATATGAGAGATTTCTGGATGGGGAGCTACCCTAGACAATTGAAGGTTTGCAAGGGCAAATACAAGGAGCTGAATGACAGAAGGAGAAGTGAATAGGGGGGAGAGGAGAGGATTAGGAATAACAGCTCTGCTCCAAATCCACATTTCTTCACGGTGAGAAGCAAGCCAAATCTATTTTCACTTCCACTCCATCTGGTGTAAGATGATTTCTATATATTCCCTGAAAAATATACCTCCTTTTGGACAAAAAACTCGAAAAATCAAGAATCGACACCACCTACTTTCATTTAATTATATGCTGTCAATTTGAATTACATGGTGTCAGTCTTCTCCTCTCACCGGAGTCTTGGAGGCCTTCAGGACGTGTGAAAGTGTAAAACACAAACCAGTTTGTCTGTGTTCCAGCTCAACCCACGTGGGACACACGGCAAAATTCATTTGGGAGAGAGTGACAGCAGCCTCTCAACCAGAAAGACATGCTTGAGAGGAAAAGAGGAGAAGGAACACGGAGGAAAGGCAGACTTAATTAACTTTCAGATTAGACGCTGTTTTGAATGGGGCTGCTGAGTGCTCACAGGTTCCTCTGAAGGCGGCACACACACCGAGAGGAAAGAAAGGGAGAAAGGAAGAAGAAACACGGTGAAGCAAGAAATCATGGAGGGAGGGATGAATGAGGAGACGAGGGTGTGTGCATGCAAAATAGCAGGGGAGGAAAATGGAGAAGAAGGCAGTGTTAATGAGGTCACATATCTCCTGATAGGCAATGAATTAAGATTAAGAGTGGTTAATGAAAGTGTACAAGTGTCTTCCTTCCTGCTTGTTAATGTGTGCATCTCACAGGGGATCGGGGGGCAGAGGTGGAGAATAAAGGAGATGCAGAAGAAGACAAACACGAGTTTAGAGAGTGAGTTGAGAGAAGGTGCAGCATTCCTGAAACATGTAAGAAGGAAAAAGCCAAGAATTCACAGCACACTCTTAAAAGACAAGAAAGGTTTGCCAAAAATAAGTTTGGCTGGCTTCAGTGAGATGTAATGCACAAACAGGCATTAGTGCCCACGTCTATGCTCTCATCCACTCTATTTGCGCTCATACAACAGCTATGAATAAAATATGACGAGAGCCAAAGGAAAACCCTTAGAGCATTCATACATGCGCTCAATGAACGAGCGTCGTGCAAATACAGCGCTGTTTGCATGGGGGTCCGTCCAGGTCAGGATCAGTAGGGGAGCGATTGGTTCACCAGGGCAGCCCAGTTGTGTGCGTGTGCATGCACTTGTTATAGGGAGTGTGTGTGCTCTTCTGTGTGTACATGGGAGTCTATTTATGTATGCGCCCGCATCCATTTGATTCCAGCAGGGTTCCCTCTGCAATCTCCGCACTGATGATGGCTGTGCTGCTGTGATTTGTTTTATACGCCTGTCAGGGTGTTTCCCGTTGGTTCCTCCAGTACGGCACAGCCGTCTCCACAGCAATCAGAAAGAGGGGAAGCTCCATCTGTGCTTGTGCAGTCAAAGCATAAAGGGTCTTCCTGGATGTTGAGGAGTCTTGCGATAAAATAGGTACAAACTCAAGCTGCACAAGTGTCATCGCAATATTAATGTGTGTAATATCGCAATTACAAAAGACTGCTTAAAAGGAATGTTTGATGTTGTATTATGTTGTCACACATGCAAATTCTGTTTACCAGTAATACGTTTGAACAGAGATTTTCACTAACCCCAATGCTGACAACTGATGTGCATTTTTAGTGAATAAGAGTTCAGAAACAGTGGTAGGGAAATCACAATGAGAGAAAAGTGTCAGAAAATGGTTTAGTATTTATATCGTCATTGCAATTTTCAAAATTACAATCCAAATTACATGTTCTTTAAAATCATGCAGCCCACACTGCTATTCAACATCCTGTAGCAAAGTTATAGTCATGTCTTCACCAGTCTCTCAACAATGTTCTTCTTTCATAGACGCCTCACGTCATTGATGGTTGCAGGAATTTTTGTGCAGCTCTCTTAAGCTCTCCCACCAAGAGATTTTCATCATGTCTAGACTTTAGATGGCCCAGTGCAAAACCTTAATTCCTTGTATTCATCCATTGTGTTGTGCTGTAGGTTCTTCATTAATCTGTTGACGACCCAGATTAAGTCGAACTTGAGCAGCGGAACAAAAACACTTACATTCAACACTATAATACCTTTGTAAACAGAGGAGTTCATGGTTGCCTTAGCAACTCCTAGGTGCGTGGATCATTATCCCTCCACTACCATACTTAAGAGTTGGCACAGGGTTTTAAATATATTGCTTTTCATTAAATATAGCAGTAATGGCCAGAAAAACTAACTTGGTCTCATCTGTTCAAATGACATGGTTCCAATAGTCCTAAGGATAATTCAGGTCCAACTTTCCAAACCCATTTTTTTATCACCATATTCTTCTTAGAGAGCCGATCCTTTCTACTAGCAACCCTTCCAAACCAGAACTGGTCAGTATCTTTCTAATAAGACTATTATTAACTTTAACTCTTAACATACTTTTAGAAATGACCTTTAAGAACTGTGAAGCACTTTTGGATTGAGTTGTGTGTGTGCATTCAAAATTGTTTGTTGAAATATCCCCAGTTTTTTTTTCTGTCTTTATTCCCACTGACCTGATTTTGAAACTATTTCCAGTTACGTTTTTGCTTAAACAATAAAGTAGTATGTAAATAAACTTGACTTTCCTTGAAACAAACCTGTATGCTCCAAAGACGGAAACTGCTAAATGTCATTCCCTTACAAAAGGGATGATCTATATTATCGATGACATATAGGTCAAATGCACTTGCACCGCATAGCATCCATACCTTCAACGTACGCATCCACATTGTTTTTGAAATGCAAAAAAATCCCATTCATTTTACTGCTCAGATTTACAGAGGAAGACATGTCTGCTTCTGTTTCCATTTCCACTAAACTACAACTTTAAATCCCATTGCAACTCTATGAGTAGTCAAAGTGAGATGTCCTATGTAATTTGGGTATCGTTGGGTATCTTTATGAATTGCTTGGAAAAAGGTGGGGAATCTAGAATGGAACATGACAGCTCACAGCAGTGGTTGTTGTGATTTAAAGTCATCTGGCTATAGAAAGATTTTGTTAAGTAAATTTACACCGAGCATAGAGAAATAAACCAAAAGAGAAGCTTGACATTTAAAGAGCCCGTCTATTACGGGAGTTTTGTAATGCAATATCAAAATATCACTACTAGACCGTTTTTGAGTAGAACTATTTCAGTATTTCTCTTTGCTGTTCATGGTTTCCAGTGTGTTATAAACAGTCAAGCCTTCTTTGAGGGATTATCTAGTGTAATTTGTGTGCACACTACTAAGCCCGAAACAGACAAACATGTTTAAGCAAAAAAAAAAAAAAAAAACCCAACTGGAAATAGTTTCAAAATCAGGTCAGTCGGAATAAAGACAGAAAAAATACTGGGGATATTTCAACAAACTATTTTGAATGCAGAATGGATGCACTTAGAGGATGAAAGAGCACAAAGCCATTTGAAAAGCAGTTATTCTCTTAAACCTGACAAAGCAGTTTATACCAAAAGAAAGCAGCAACTAGGTCAAGAAAACTCATATGTTTGCATTACAGACTGCATTTAAGAAGGCATAACTCCAGGGTATAAAAACTGGAGTCAATGCAGAAATACAGAGTGTCAGACGTGGGAGAAAATACGTTTACGTGCTCAAGTTCATAAAAATGCTTAAACTTTGTACATGATTTACTTACGATCTTAATTATTTCAGTAAATAAAATGCTCCTTTTATATTGTCATTGCAAATTTTGTGAAAATCCAGATAATTCAGTAGTTTGTGAATTTGGACAGGCCTCTATGACAATCAACTTTTTGTAATTTAGGAATGACTCTTAAATAAGTCAGAATACGTCTGCCACACCCTGATAATTTAGAAAACCATCACAATTTTAATCTGTGGTTTGGGTCCTCAACCCCAGGTCCTCATTGTCCTGAAATTGTTATATAAGCTGAAGGCTGCCTCAGCATGGAATCAGGTTCTACAGACTGAGTTAACGACATAATTATTTGATTAATGTGTGTTGAAGCAGAGACCCATGTAAAAGTTGCAGGACGCTGGTTTTAGAGGCCTGGAGTTTAACACCAGTTTAACGCCTGTGGTCTTTTTGGTGTAAGTGCTCAGTGACTAATTTAATTGTCAACCTTTATATGGAAGGAGTATAAATAGCTTTAGATTTTATGGTTGATCAATATTTTAGGTTAAGGTCAGGACCATAAAAAAGGTAATCACCGGTACCAGAGAATCCAAATATAGCAAGTCACTTAACTCAAACATTGTAACTGACAACTTATTCACTCAAAGACCAAAAGACAACACACCTTCAAAAATGCTATCGGTCGACCAAACATTTTTTTCTTTTTTTATTACTTAGTAGTGGTTCTAGTTCCCTTCCATGGATTCTGATTTAGCACAATCTTTCTTATTGCTGAATTATGAACACTGAGCTTAATTAATGCAAGTGAAGCCTGCAATACTTTACATGTTCTGGCTTGTATTCTGAAATGTTCCAATATTGGGACAGAATGTGATTTTTAAGATTGTTTAGCCTACTTTGTGCTGTCAGATAGGTTTTATCATGACAACTGTTTTGATTCTACACGTCAAGCAGTAATCTGGCCTTGATGTGGCTTGTAAAGTTTAACCAATAAAGGTAGTTAACCACAGTTAGTGTAGGATTCATTTTCCCATAAGGTTCGGGCTAGCTTGAGCTTTTGTAAATGCAAAAAAAAACCATTTTGCATTTACACAGATTATCTTTGGCTTATTTTAAAATTTGCTCGATGATTTGAAACATTTAAGTGTGACTAAAACAATAAAAAACCGACTGTGGGCAAATCTGCAAACAGTGTAGTCAGTTGTCAATGTGATCCTGCATTCTCAAAATTTGATTCATTGAGGCAAATATCCCTCGTTGTATTTTAATTTAAGACAAATATCTCACTTTGTTCGCAGCATTTTAAAGCTTTTTAACCCTCCCACCATCCACCCGCTGACAACAAACACACAACCGCCCACATGAGCTCACTAACACCTGGAACACCCCCAGGTAGCCTTGGGACGATGGTATATTCCTTCATGTGTTGTCATAGTAACATCAGTGAAAATTTCTCTCGTTCAAACCCATTACATTAACTCTCAAGCACACATCCACACACACACAGGCACACGCAAACAATAATAAAACATATCCTCTTTGTGCTGTGCTTTTCTCCATGACTGAAACTCCACTAGATATTTTCCTGTGAAGCAACATGATCATCTGATGTTCAATAAAAATAAAACACTCTGACCGCTCGGAGGAGCGCTTGTTTATGTGTTTGTCAGAAGAGTGTGTGTGGGCACCATGCTCAGAGTGCATGTCAAGTTCTCTGTCAGTGTGGTGTGTGTGTGTGTGTGTGTGGAGGGGGGTATTCAGTCCAGTCTGTAGCAGTGGGCTTGGGACTATCTGTATCCACCCCTCTGTTTTATGTCTGTTTCTTTCTGTGTCTATTGTGGTGAGAGTTTTACTCTATCTCAAACATCTATTGGATGATTCACCCAACAAAAGGGGTTCATGTGTGTCTGTCTTGTGTGAAACGGTGTGTTTGCTCACACATTTAATGGACTGCAAAGTGAGGAAGGTAGGTGAGTTGGCAAACACAGAGAGAGGTTGGATACAGTGAGGATAAAAGAATACACACGCTGTTTTTGGGAGAACACTGAATCATCTATCTGAATATTTTCAAAGACCAGTAGACACACAGCTCAAGGAAGTTTATTTTTTGTGAAAGAGTCATTTCAAGCGTTTTTGAGCAGTGCTCTTGTTTTCATTGAGCAGCCATTAAACCGTATCTTAGGGCACTTCTGAAGTGGCTTAAATACCGCAACACAATTTTCAGTGCCCTCATACAAAACATGCATGTTATGTTAAAATAAGGTTGAAAATGGATTCTAAAAATTCCTGCAGTGATGGCAATAGAAGCAGAATGTTATAATATCGGGCCATCTCCTATTTTTCTTGAGTTAGTGGAGTGTAAAAAGGAGAGGTTGTTGTGGTTCTGACTTTTTGTGCTGTTATACACCCCTGTCCCCACCATGCAGTAATGTCACCAACCTTGCCTCTGCTCTCATTACATTATTAATAGAGGCGCCGCTAGGATATTTTAAAAAAAGAAAAAAACAAAGAGGCTGTAAAAGTCAGCTGAAGTGTAGCAGTTTGGTGACCTTAGACAGGAGCACACAGTGGGAATTATGAGATAAGTTACAGAGAAAGGAAGTGAGAATAAAAGAGCTTCTTTATCACTGTGAATACCTAACTTTATGAAAGATAAGAGTCATGTCAAATTGAACTCTTAGGATATTTATTGGCATGTCATTTAGCTGGTTTAACTCTGTCATTTAACACGACACAGTTAAACCAGTCTTGTACCAAAATGTGCTGAAAGGCCACTCTGTAAGGAAGAAGCCTTCAAAAACAACATATAAAGACAAACTACATCTCTCACACACATTAGGTAAAAAGAAATGTCCAACTATGTGGTAGGGGGAAAGCATCACCATTTTGTCATTTGGGTTGTTTCAGAAGAAAGGACTTAAAAATAGAGAATCACAAGGAAACAATATCAAAACAATATCTCATAAGTAAGCCAGGAAATAAAAGCTTGGGCATTCATGGGTCTTCTAAGCAAATTATGACACAAAGAACACAAACAATTTTGTTAAATAGTGGTTAAAGGGCAACAAAGAAAGTTATGATCCCATTCCCATCAAAACAAATGTGGGAAGAAGAAAATAGGTTTGTGTGAAATTTGAATTACCTGTAGTTACACCAATTTAGACCATTCCTTCTTGTTGCTGGCATTATAAATAACAAATATAATAGGATATAAGGCTCAGTAGCACATTTAGTTTAAAATCAAACTATATATTTACCAAAATATTTTTTTACACTCAAGAGAAGTGTTTGCAAAAGCCTGAATGAAAAAGAGACTATTTGACAAAAGGGATAAGAAATATGAAGAAGAGAGAGAATCAAACAAGAATATAAGAATGAAAAAAAGTTGGAGACAGACAGACCACCTCACCGGCAGAATGTAGAAGTTGTGTGCTTAAACACTACTGCTAGCAGATAGATGACAGATAAAAATAAACATGTGGCCTTGGAGAAGAACACAAGAAAAAAGGAGAAAAAAAGATTTGATGAAATGTAAGGGGTCGATAGTGGCAAAGAAAGAAAATGAAAGAATGATGGAGGTAGTGAGAAAGTGAGAGTGGGAGGACATGGCACATTGAAAGGTAGGACCTTCATTATGCAATGAGGACAGAAACACGAATAACACACAAAAACACGCACAAACCGCTAATGTGCTCTTGTTTGGACGCCTACGCGACCAAAACACACAGAAGCACAGATGCAGCTAATTCAGAGAGGATTGCCCAAATTACACAAGGCAGAATTTCTCTCGCAAATGACAGCATGTTCTCCAATCTGCTGACCTTTGAACATGGTGAGGACAGCGCCTTGGGGAGACTGTGAGGGACACAGGAGGAGGAGCGACTGGAAATATACTGACCATAATGCCTGTGAGCAGACAGACTCCTTTGCCACAGTAGGTGTGAGGAACCATGTCTCCATAGCCGATGGAGAGGAAAGTGATAGAGATAAGCCACATCGCTCCCAGGAAGTTACTGGTCACATCCTGAGCGTCATGGTACCTGAAGAAAAATAAAACCCAGTTTATAACAGATAGCTAGTAGAAAACAATGAATAGTGGATATGACACCTTCTAAAAATAAAAAACACACATTTTGTTTTATTACACTGACAAACACCAATGTGTTTTATTGAGCTTTTAAGTGTTAAGTGCTTCTCAATTCCAGTCCTCAGGGCCCCCTGCTCTGCATGTTTTAGATGTGCCTCTATTCCAGAACAGCCGATCCAAATGATTGCATGACCTCCTCTGCAGCCATCAAGTACTGCAGAGGCCTGAAAATCACCCACAGATTCAATCCAGGTGTGTGACAGAAAGGAAACACCTAAAACAAGCAGGGCAGTCTGAGGACCAGAATTGAGAAACATACAACAAAGCTTGGTGGTAATGCAAATCAGATGGAAATTTTACTTCAGAATTATGGTGGTCTTTGGACTTTCTCCATCTGAGGTATTACTTTGCAGTACCAAATTTTTCTGTCACTGCATCTTATTTGGGCATGCCTAAAAAGTTAAAATTTTGCAAAATTTTATTTAAAAAAAAGTGCAAGTTCTGTCGAATTATATGGAGTTTGTGTGTGAATAGTCATTAAAAAACATGAATATAATTTGATATAAACAATCCAATTGTAAATCTGGCTGTCTGTTTAGTGTGGAGGTTCTGCAGGAAGGTCCAGCTCCACCTCAGTATCATATCTTTTGGAAACTCTGACAGGTGGAAACTGTTTCCTGTTGGAAACTAACAAGAACACAGGTTTTCTTTCACTGTTGTCCAATACGTTGCTCTGTTTATCATCCCATCAACTCTCACCAATTTCTCTGTTAGTGATGAAGAGAAGCATCCTCACTGATTGATGCTGCCAACTGCATGTGAGGATGATTTCTTCAGGATGTTGTCCAGTGTTATTGTTTCACTAAATGTTTGTTGCTGTTAGAGGCTGTCAATCAATAAAAAAATGGATCTCCATTCATTTCCTGTGGAACTTGTGCGATGAAGCGTTTTGTCTTGTCCTCATCCAGCTAAGCGACCAACACAGTTCGTGCTTTATGCACGTACATGTGCACATGGGGTCTAGCGACACAACACAAGAAAGTTGAAAATGTTCAACTCCTGTTGCTGAAAACTTTCACCTTTCGCTGTTGTTCATTTCTCCTCATGTATCAGGCTGGTAACACAGAGGTATTTAGGTCAAAATAGGCAGTTTGATTAATTTGCGTTATGTAATATCAACACGTTAAATTTTCAGATTAACCACATACGTTAAAGATGACAGCACTAATTTATATTAGTACAGCTATAGTGGTACTTTTTATAGATTCTCCAAACTGGGTTGTGAATCTCATCAGCTCCTCTAGAGCCACCATTGCCTTTTTAGTTGTTTAGGTGGATGGCTGTGTCTTGGCACATTTGTTGTTTTGACAAACTCATAATTCATGAAA